>NC_061107.1:53187787-53216417 GCF_015104395.2 Macrobrachium nipponense | reverse complement strand
ATATGTACTTTCCTCGGTATTGCATCAAGTACTTTTAGATCTTGCTGAGGATCAGCACTGTAAGGTGTTGAGATTGAAGCCCCTTCATCTCTATATCAGTCTCTCTCTGGAGTTTAGATGCAGGTCTAAACTTTATCTGAATTTACTATGAAACCTTTCATTTAGCACTATCAGCAGTTAATAAGTAAATTTATTGCCAGCACTCTTCTTTAAGCTGTTGTAAAGGGAATGCTATTTTAGCTTTCTGCCTTAGAGCTGAGGATGATGTTAAGGGTACATTTTACAGTGACCGGTAAGAATTCCAATGTAACCCTTTAGTGGGGAAGAAAAGGAGATTTCTCTGCCACGTTGGGGCAAGTAAAATTTAATCAGATAGGTTAAATGTAGAACATCTTTATCATCCTTTTAGAAACATTGAACATCTTTGTCAAAGGTTAATCCTGGAAGAAGCAAAGTTAACCTTTTGTTTTGTGGTTTTAGGAAATCTAGATGTCATTGTCAAAGGTTAAGCCTGGAAGCGGTAAAATTAACCTTTGTTTGGTGGTTTTAGAAAACCTAGCAGTCTTTGCCGTTAGTTAAGCTTGAAGGAAATATTAACTTTTTGTTTTGTGGTTTTAGAAAACCTAGAATGTATTTGGGAAGGTTAAGCGTGGAAGAGGCAAAGTTAACCTTTGTGGTGTGATTTTTTAGAAACTTATAACATCTTTGTCAAGGAACACGAGGTTCTCTGTGACATATTGAATAGGCTAGTCCATGAGAACTAGCTCCATATCTTCTACCTTAATTAAAGGTAAACATTCATAATGTGAGCAGCAGTTGTAATTTTATTTAGTGTAAAGTCAATTTGTCACTTCAGAATAGGATTGATGTGGCACAGTAGAAGTACAATTCAGTTTTTACCTGCTCACTACCAAAGTATACAGAATCGTGTTTGAAAACAGTAAAGCCCTTAATCCACTACTAGATACAGCCTAGCACAAGTTGGTAGAGTAGCCATTTACGGTTTTGTGATCCTTCAGAGAGAGAGAGAGAGAGACGAGAGAGAGAGAGACCTTACCTTACAGACCTTACAGCTCGTTCGGGTTGCCCCAGGTCCCTCAGTGTGAGGCACCTCTAATGTCTACCAGAGAGTTGCTAGTACATCTTCCGGTATATTTTGCATCTTCCAATCTTGGATGGTCTGGGATGCAGTTTAGATATTTGTCGAGCTTATTCTTAAACACATCTACGCTCACTCCTGATATATTCCTCAGATGAGCTGGCAACGCATTGAATAGACGCTGCATTATCGATGCTGGTGCGTAGTGGATTAATGTCCTGTGTACTTTCCTTATTTTTTCCTGGTATAGTTTTGGGCACTATTAATCTACCTCTGCTTGCTCTTTCTGATATTTTTAGTTCCATGATGTTTTCTGCTATTCCTTCTATCTGTTTCCATGCCTGAATTATCATGTAGCGTTCTCTTCTCCTTTCTAGACTATATAATTTTAAGGATTGTAGTCTTTCCCAGTAGTCAAGGTCTTTAACTTCTTCTATTCTAGCTGTAAAGGACCTTTGTACTCTATTTGTGCAATTACCTTTTGATAGTGTGGGTACCATATCATATTGCAATATTCAAGTGGACTACGAACATATGTTTTATAAAGCATAATCATGTGTTCAGCTTTTCTTGTTTTTTTTGAAGTGCCATAACAACATTCCCATTTTTTGCTTTACATTTTGCCAACAGAATTGCTATTTGATCAATGCATAACATGTTCCTATTCATCATCACACCAAGGTCTTTAACTGCTTCCTTATTTGTGATTGTCTCATTATTAGGTCCCCTATATGCATATAGCTTTCTTTCTCTGTCTCCATAATTTATTGATTCAAATTTATCAGAGTTAAATACCATCCTATTTACCTCTGCCCAATCATATACTTTGTTAAGGTCTCTTTGTAGAGCGTTCCTATCTTCATCACAAGTAATTTCTCTACTTATTCTTGTGTCATCTGCGAGAGAGAGAGAGAGAGAGAGAGAGAGCTGCTTATAGGATAATTAAAAAGGATATTTTCGTCTTCAAATAATATTCATATGAATAGTAAGTTCCAACAATATATAAGGCATTTTTATTTAGAAAATGTGATAACGAATGAAAACAATACAATATAAGATTTCATAATAATTATTTTCCAAAAACATATGAAAACATGTTTCTTAAAGCACAAGGTCTCAAGTATATCCATGAGATTAATAACTAAACAGGAATAAAAGTCTCTCTCTCTCTCTCTCTCTCTCTCTCTCTCTCTCTGTCCATATATATTTCATTCAATATTGCATTTCTTTGCGTGATTACTGTAATTTGCCTCCTCCTCCCATTGGAACCATTCTAACTATGTACTGGTTGTTTGAACGTGGGCCACTTTCAGGGCAAGAAGGGCATGATCTCTCCAAGCCAGGTCTGGCGTGGCAACACCACTTTTGTAACTGGGTGTACACACTACCTATCCACTTTTGTATGTATACTAAAGTTACCCCTACTTCATGGGATGCCATTTTCTTTTTCTGTCAGAGTGAGTTTTCTTTGCATCACTAGGTAAACTTCATAAGTCAGTCATAACGAAGTCCCACAATAAAATAAAGAAGGCATGTATGTTTGCAGAGGGTGAAGGTAAAATTAAATCAATTTAAAATCATGAACTAGTGTGAGAGCTAATTACGAACGAGAGAGAGAGAGAGAGAGAGAGAGAGAGAGAGAGAGAGAGAGAGAGAGAGAGAGAGAGAGAGAGAAATACATATGTCATGTAGGTAAAACTGGAGAGGTATCATCTAGCCACCCCTCTGTCTTGCTAAGACATCCTGAGTTGGGAAAGACTGATGCTGTGGTGTGGGTGTGTGGTCCTTGACCACTCTTCACCCTATATATACACGTGTTGCCAGATCTCACAAGATTCCTTGCTTTCATCTGTGATTTAACCAGATCCAGCGAGGCGCTAGAAATGATCTTATTGTTAAGACCTCAGAATTGTAGCTGTGAAAAATACAAATTGTCTTAGAAAAGTTGTCATTTCATTTATTTTAGCAACTAAATTGTTTTCCTAAATATTTCTATCCCCATTGATTACCAAGGCCCCACTCTATACCTGTTTGTACTTATCATCGGATGCAATTAAGATAAAATAAAACTTATCGGATGCAATAAAGATAAAACTTGTTTTCCCTTGATACGCTGGTGCTCTCAAACTTAATATGCATGTGATATGTGAAGAGAAAATGAAAAATTTGTCATATTTTGCATCTGTACTTGACTGAGTTTGACAGTAGTGCCAAGAGACTGTGATCTGCAAGACCGTTGTTGGTCCTCTCAATGAGAGTTTTGAGGAGCTGTTGGCAGTTGCCAATTAGTAATATGAGAATTTTGCAGTTTTGACAGTATTTACCATAATATGTCATTACATTTTCTGCAAATAAATATATAGAATTCCCATTATTACTGTCAAACATTTTCACTCCAATATCATTATGTCCTTATGTCTGGACATATCTGATAAGAAAAAAAAATAATCGGGTGGATGCATCGGGTTTCGTTGGAGATTTAGGCAGGCCACCGGAAATTCAGTCTAGGGAAGAATTTGAATGTAATAAGGCATATTATTCATTTGCTCTTCATATACTACATGCCATAGAAAATCTGAAAGCTCCAGCATATTCACAGCAAATTTATTATATGAACACAAGTTTTCATTTATCTTGATTGCATGACTGATGCAAAATCCAGTGATATGTAAAAAACATATTTATAAAGAATTAACCCTCTTACGCTGACTGGACGTATTTTACGTCGACATTTTTTGTCTCCCGCGTGCCGACTGGACATATTTTACGTCGACTTACAAAAGTTTTTTTTAAAATTCGCGGAAAAATACTTATAGGCCTACCAGCCTAAAACTTTTGAATCACGCGCCTTGGGGGATGCTGGGAGTTCACGGATCAAGGTGTTGTTTTGTTTACAATCGTTACGCAGGCGCGCAAGCGTGACTTTCTTTCTTGCCGCACTAAAAAGTATCTGTGACACATCTCGGAAATTATTTCGTCACTTTGACATAATTTTTGTACCATTGTAAATTAGCCGTTACATGAAGTATTATATATGAAAATGTGCATATTTTTATGTAGAATACAACAATAAAATACTCATGATTGAGATATTTCATATAAATAATGATAATTGCCAAAATTTCAACCTTTGGTCAACTTTGACTCTACCGAAATGGTCGAAAAACGCAATTGTAAGCTAAAACTCTTATAGTTTAGTAATATTCAATCATTTTCCTTAATTTTGCAACTAATTGGAAGTCTCTAGCACAATATTTCGATTTATGGTGAATTTATGAAAAAACTTTTTCCTTACGTCCGCGCGGTAACTCTTCCGAAAAAAATCATACATGAGATTGTGGTAATGTTTGCACCATTTTAAAATTAGCCGTTATATAAAGTTTATATATGGAAATGTGCGCAATTTCATGCACAATACAACTAAAAACAACCCATGGTTGTAGCTTTTATCAGTTTTGAGATATTTTCATATAAATAACGATAATTGGCAAAATTTCAACCTTCGGTCAACTTTGACTCTACCGAAATGGTCGAAAAACGCAATTCTAAGCTGAAACGCTTATATTCTAGTAATATTCAAGCATTTACCTTCATTTTGCAACAAATTGGAAGTCTCTAGCACAATATTTCGATTTATGGTGAATTTATGAAAAAAATAACATTTTCTTTACGTCCGCGCGGTTAACTCTTCCGAAAAAATTCATAACGTGCTATTGTGGTAATGTTTGCACCATTTTAAATTAGCCGTTACATAAAGTTTTATATATGAAAATGTGCACAATTTCATGTAGAATACAACAAAAAATAATTGAAGGTTGTAGCTTTTCTCATTTTTGAAATATTTGCATATAAATCACGATAAATAGAAAAAAAACCATGTTCGGTTAACTTTGACTACCGAAATGGTCAAAAAACGCAATTGTAAGCTAAAACTCTTACAGTCTAGTAATATTCAGTCATTTATCTTCATCTTGAAACAAATTCGAAGTCTCTAGCAAAATATTTAGA
Source organism: Macrobrachium nipponense (assembly GCF_015104395.2). Lineage (NCBI taxonomy): Eukaryota > Metazoa > Arthropoda > Malacostraca > Decapoda > Palaemonidae > Macrobrachium > Macrobrachium nipponense. Next base: position 53,211,310 of record NC_061107.1, on the reverse strand, counting down.
TTTATGGTGAATTTAAAAAAAATCTTTCCTTCCCTCCGCGCGGATTCTCCGCCACAAATCTCCGAAATGCGTACGTACCATTCTCAGAATATTTGCTCCATTTCATATTTGGCATTTCATAGAGTTTTATATATTAAAATGTGCGCAATTTCATGTAGAATAAAACGAAAAATATTTGAAGGTTGTAGCTTGTCTTATTTCTGAAATAATTGCATATAAAAAATATATATATAAAAAAATTCGACATTCGGTCAACGTTAACTCGTCAGATATGGTCGAAAACTGCAATTATAAGCTAATACTCTTACAGTATAGTAATATTCAATCATTTGTCTTCATTTTGAAAGAAATTGGAAGTCTCTAGGACAATATTTAGATTTATGGTGAATTTTTGAAAAAAATATTTGTTCACGTCCGCACGATATGAATTCATGCATTATTTTGTGATAATATCTTCTCTGTGTTGCTTTTATCATTTTACAATGTGTTATATATCAAAATGATCGCAATTTAGTGCACATTACAATGAAAAAAAAAAGTAACTTGTTACCGTTTTGCGCACAGCGCGATTTGAATACAATTTATATATGAAATTTCGTTTTGTGCTATCATATATTGCATTATTTATATATTGATAATTGATAATTTTTTTTCGATTCTGATGGTTGCATACTAAACTTCAGCCAATGACAAAAAAAGGAGCCAAAAATGAACTCTTAATCTTGAAAACTAAGCGCTCTGTGATTTTTTGAAAAAAATATTTTTTCCACTTCCGCGCTCACTCTGAAACACCTCCGGCGCATGGGAGACAATTTTTTTTACCGCTTCGGCGCAAGAGAGTTAAGTGCTTCTCTCTTCACTTTTACTCGTTGTGATTCCTTTGTGTTTTGTCTTTTTGATTTCAGGAAATCGTGATTTAGTTGTACAATTAATACCGAATCCTGTGGTGTGACCAAAACCTATCTTCTTCAAAACATGAGATGAATGAAGAAATATAAACATATTGTTACGTTTTTTAAGCTACAGACAAAAGTATGAGACACTGAGCAAGCTGCCTACCTCCCAGTGCCAGCCAATCAGAGGCCACCAAACAAACTTCTTGTAGGCATAGAGCTCACCTAAGAATCTACCTTGTGTGAACCAGCTATAGTCCTGTCCACTTTCTGGGAAGAATTGGTACAACACAGCTAAATAGTTCAATTTGTTTCTGCTGGTCAACAACTGAACATTGGTTGTTTGATCCGCTCTCTGAATTTCTTTCACTGAATGGTTGTGATTTTCGCTGCCTTAGGTGAAGTATTCCTTGCATTTGGTAGCGTGCTAATTATGATTAATTAACTTAGCTAGTGGTCAAGACTTACTGAATGTGACTTTATTGATATTGACTTTTTTTGTGTCAGATTCTAGTTTGTCTGTGATCCAGTATTGCAGCAAAGGCTGGAACATCAGACTTAATTTTGCTAAATAAGATTTTCACTCTTTGTTCTTCTTGTTAAGACCTCTTTCAGTCTAAATTGTGAAATGAATGCAAAGATTAGGCTGTCAAGGGGAAATGGACAGTTTTATATTAACACTTAGAAAACCAACTTGACAGGCAGAGAAAGGTGGCTACTAGAGCTGAGGTTAGGGCTTTACCAGTCAGGTTTCTTCTCCAAAATTGGATGTGAATTTACGTGTTCTTTCTATGGCTCTGACTATCTTTTCCCCTATAGCTAGTCCTCCAACTTTTCCAGTTACTTAATTACTTAACTCCCATTCTTCTGAATGCAATGCCATTGCCAGCCTCTGGTGAATACCGTTGCCCAAATCGGGACTTCTGTGGAAGTCCTGAGGGGCAAAATGAGTGGTGTCCGTGCACGTGCAGTGTTAGTGGAGGAGGTGACTACTTGTCCCACGGATGCTCTTATACAAAGGTCCCTGCCAAGCTCCCTTTGCTTGCCAATCTGGTAGTCCAAGGGAGGTTGGTGGGGTTTGCCCATGGTTAGTTGCTTCCTCAACCAAGCCTGTTGTTTGTAAATCCCAGGACTTGGTGGACAGCCTGGAAAGGTGTCCGTCCATTCATGTGCAAAGTACAATAATATTATTGTCCAGTGACTCAGACTCCAGTGTGGAGAATGAGTGTAAACTGTGCTTTTCGTATGCATCCAGGTCACCGATAAGGCATGGTTCTTCTGTTGAGTGTGTTTCGTTGCTGCCTTTTAAGCAGGCCAAGGAACCAGAGCAGTCCTCTCCCTTTGTGCATTTTCTGGGAGAGTCCCAGTTGTGTTCCTCATGAGCCTTTGGTGACCAAGTGACTGTGTATCTCTGAAGCAGTCTTCTTCTAAGAGGTTGTCTGGGTACCCAGGTTCTGACTGCCCGTGTCTGAGTGCCCAGTGCCATAGCGCCCAGTGTCTGAGCATCCAGGTCTGAGCTCCCAGTGTCTGAGGATTCAAGTCTGAGCTCCCAGTGTCTGAGCATCCAAGTCTGAGTTCCCAGTGTCTGAGCACCCAGTGTCAGAGTGCACAGTGTCCAAGCACCCATTGTTTGAGCATTCAGTGTCCACATGCCCAGTGTCTGAGCATTCAGTGTCCACGTGCCCAGTGTCTGAGTGCTCAGTGATGGCCAAGCACCCAATGTTCAATTGTCCAGTGTCTGTGATCGCCAAGCACTCGTGTCCGATCGTCCAGTATGTATCCTGAGCCTTGGCGAGGATTGACGGTTGGCTAGCAGAGAAGAGGGATCTGGGCAAGGCTGCGTTTTGCACCCCTACTTCTCACTCAATTCGACTTATTCTACTGGGGAAGCTCCTTCCATGGGAGTCTCTGTGTACTGGCTAGGAGTGCTTGCCTGTGCAGATAAGGCAATTAGGGATGGATCCTTAGAGTTGGCTAATATACTACTAAGGGATCAAGCTCTTCCAAAGATCCTCCCTTGTTTTTGCTCCCTTGGACTGTGGTAATTAGTTCCCACACACTACAGTAGAATGAGAGACAACAGAATTTTAAAAAAAGTTGACCCAAGATCTGCTGGCACAGCTTGCTAAATGCCCCAAGGATTTAAGTTATGTGCCTAGGCTGCCCTTAGTACTAGGACAGTCTCCCCTCTGCTACAGCAGCCCTTTTGAGGTGGCAAAGATCAATTTCAGCCCCATCTGTGCATGAACCTTCGGTCAGTATGACCAATCAAGAAAACGTCTCCCAGACCTGCCCCTTGTAAGTGAGGACCTGGTCCTCTGTGCCCCTGTGGGAGCCAGACTTCCTGATTTTTGGGGCAAATGGGTAGCCAGGAATGTGGAGCCTCAGGTGCTGAAAGTTCTCAAAGAGGGCTACTCCATTCCATTGAGGGAGAAACCTTCCTTAGCATCCTCGCCAGTCAGCTTCAGCTTAACAGCTTACTCTGTAGGTTTGCGAGGTCTTTGGCCTTGATTCAAGAGATTGCAGCCCTTCTCAAAAAGAAAGTTGTGGAGGTGTTTGAATACATAAGTGCAGAGGTTTTTTACAGCCATCTTTTCGTCCATCCTAAGTCATCGGGAGGATGGAGACCCGTCCTGGATGTCAGTGCACTGAATTTTTTTGTTCAGACAAAGTTCATGATGGAAACAAACTGATCAGTCCTATCACCCATTCACCAGGGAGACTGGATGGTCACCATCGATATGCAGGACCCCATGTTACAGTACATCTGGACTTCAGGAAGTATCTAAGCCTGTCTTCTAGGCCAGCATTTTTCAGTTTTGGGTCCTGTGCTTCAGCATTTCCACAGCTCAAGTATTTACCTTGTGTTCTTGCCTCTTTGGCAAAGTGGCTACATCTCATTGGGATTGATGTCTGTTTGTATTCTGACAACTGGCTTCTACCCATCCCCTCTAGGATAAGATGCACCGAGGACATTCAGAAGATACTTCAACTTGCCCAAGATTTGGACCTTTTAAGCAACCTGAAGAAATTCCAACTGGTCCTGAGTTTTCGGGCTTTTCCATCCCACCAAAGATTCAAGCCTGTGTCTAGAAATGAAGAGACTTTGCTCTTGCCTGTTCTGCTCAGCCAACGATTGAAGGACTCTTTTGAGCACTCTCATCCAGAGAAACTTCGTGCCTTTAGGGGGACTACACACAAGGGTGTTGTAATTCTTCCTTAAGGCAAGTTGTCAAGGGAAGACTCTTCCAGACTGTTCGTCTTCCCCATCACTCCCAAAATCAAGGAGAACCTTCGGTGGTGGCTTGCTGAAGACAGATTTTCAATAGGAAAGTCGCTGCTTTAAACAATATGGAAGTTTCTGGGATGTGGTCACAATCCCAAAGGAACCTACACATCAACGTGAAGGAGCTAAAGGTGATTCATCTGGCTCTCCAGTCCTCAATAGCAACATTTGATAGGACAGTTGTGGTCCATTCAGACAGAACGACCTTGTTAGCCTATATCAGGAACCAAAGAGGGACTCCTTCCTATTCTCTGTGCAAAGCAGCAAAGGATCTCCTCTCACTGGCACAGGACAACCACACCAGGATTATCACCTGCGCTTCATTCAGGGCAAGTTAAACGAATGTTTTCCTAGCCTAACTCTTCGTCAATGCTACAATTATGCAATCTACCGATTTGTTCATATTGCTGTGCTCTTCTTGTATAATCCAGCTTACGACTACAAGAAAACCACAAAACAGACTTAAAGCCCATAATATACAACCCAACTACAAGAGGGCTCTCTCTAACCATCCATATCAAAACACCTCACTCGTTCCAACCATTGTTTTTCATTCTTTCCCTCCTGCGATGTCACTTCCCATGATGTTACAACACAAATGGTTTCACTTAGATATATATTAATCACACTTATCCTCTCAATATTTTCTTCAGAAGATCCTGCTTTAGTCAATACATCAGCTATTTGATAATTTCCTTTGATCCATCTCACCTCCTTTATTTCTCCAGGTTCATTGTTTCTCTTATTGCTGCAATATAAATTTTTAATACCTTACTACATACTTACTCCAGTATTTGACTTTACTGCTGTCAATAATGTTTTACTATCAGTATCAACCAATGCCTCTAATTTTCTCCCTCCTACTATCTCTTCCCACAAATGTTTGAAATATGTCAATTCCTTTTATGGCTTCCTGCTATTTTGGGTTTGGTGGATTTCCATCATATGCAATATAAGCAGCTGGACTCACCTTCTCACTTCAGTCCTTCACCCACCTCCGCCCAAGAGGATGTCTGAGGTTTATTCAGACGAAACGTCCGGAAAGAATAAGAAAAGAAATAGAATTTAACATAAATTCTACAATTCTATCTGTAATAAACTCTATGGGATATACCCGCAAATTTGACTACCCCAACTGAAATTTTTACCTAATTGAGATATGTCAACCTTCGGTGCATTGCTCACCAGTTTAAGCAACAATGAGAAAGCAATAATTAGAAAAATAGAGGAGAACCTGTATAAAATTAATGCAGCTGAGGCAGCAATCACTTTTAATATGACATGTTTAAAAGAGGGTTTACTTCCAGAATATCCTATATACATACTTAAAACTTTTAATTTCTAGTTTTCCTACTTGCAATTCCCCTTTCAGTTCCCCAATTCTTTATTCCAAAAGAATATGTTATGTTTAGATCTACTTCTCTAGCATTTTTGCTTCTACACTACTTTTACCACTTTACAATACCATGCCTTTGCTGCATCCTTGAGCCCTTAAATGGTTTTCTTTGATTTCCATAATCCTCTCCAACCATCTTCACGAGGTGGTTTTAAATGCATTACGTCCTGTTGTATTTCATCACCTTGTAAATATGCAGCTTTTATATCTAATGTATAACAATTCCAATCTTTCAATTTTATTATTATCAAGCAAAATTTAAAAATTTCAGAGAAGCATATAGGAGTGTCTGTTTCCCACTTAGCCATTTCTTCCTCAAAACCTCTAGCTACCAGTCTTGCTTTACAAAATCCTTCGCCCCCTTTTACCTTTTCAGTTACTATCTATATTGTAGGTATAGTATTTTGTCCAACATCATTCACTTCCTCACATACCTTGTTTTCTTTCCAACTTTGTACATAGTTTTTTCTTTAGCTTCGATTTTGCTTCTGTTTTCAAATCTTAGCAAAACCTTTTCTTCATCTTCAGTTTTTTATACATGAATATAATCTCTTAAGGTAACCCATCCCTTGTCACCTGACTGTGAGTCTTGCACATTGTACAAATCAGCCCAAGATTTGCTTGATCTTTTTCCTGCAAGACTTAATATAGTCTATTCCTTTATTTGTCCTGTATCATTGTTCATAGCCCTAACTCTATTTCCCTTTTTGAATTTGGGTATCTCCTCTAACAACTCACCGTCTATTACCTCCCTTTCCCCTTTATTTTCCGGTGTTTTCTCTGTCAAATCTCTTTCTATACAGCCTCTTCTGTGTCTGCATTCCTTTGAAGCATAGAATTCATCCTTCATAGTACGTAAATGTATTGACTATTTTAGGTATCTTTTCTTTCTCTGGCAATAGTTTTTTGAATCCTAGTAACATATATGTTCTAGGTATACTTTTGTTAGAGAATCCCTATATTTAACATCTACCATTTTACCTGATACTCCCATTCATTTTCCTTTGCTTGTATATAATATCTCATCTCCTAATGATGCTGCTTCAAATTTATGTTCTCTGACATTTTTGTTGAAAGCAGTTCTTATTTTATTACTACACATTTTTGATAAACACTTCTCTGATCTTATGCATTGCAGTCAGTGTATCCCTTACTATGCTTTCTTCCATACCTTTCACTCCTTGCAGGACTTAAACTCTCATCTATTAAATTTGGCAAGGAAGAGTTTTTCCAAATACTAATTGGTTAGGGGAGAAATCACTATTTATTAAGCAGTTCCTAGCACTCGCTACCCATCTTAATGCTATGGACCAATCCACTTCCTCATCATCTTTCATCTTCCTTAAGCTTTCTTTGTATATGCATTCTGTCTTTTCACATATTCCATGGCTCCATGGAGATTCAGTTGCTGTGGCTAATACTTTATTATTCCATCTTTCTACCATCCTCCTTACTTTATAATTTTGAAATTCTCCTTGTTGTCTGATAATATTTTAGAAGGCATTCTAAATATAGCAAACCACCTATCAAAGAGCATTTTTTTAATAGTTTCTGGTTTCTAGTGTTTTATCCAAAAAGCCCGACAATACTGTGCTGCCAAATCTACCATTACCAAGAATGACTCACTTCTGTCACTCCCACATCCATTGCTACAACTTCAGTAAATGTTTTACTCCAAGAAAATCTGACTTCTGGTTTGGCTGGGTTTCGTTTGTACCTTTTACATACTCCACAACTTGCAATAAGGTCTGTTAGTAATTTTTTATTTCCTCCTTTTCTTTCTCAAACCATCACTTTACTGTGCTTCTTTTAGCTTCCATATTTTATTTCCACTTCCATGACCAAATTGTAGATATAACTTCATCATTGCAATCTTAATTTCCCTTAGATGCTTTCCCCTCCATCCCTCCAGTTAACAATTCTTCTTCTACCTTCTTAAGTGACCCTGCTTCTCTTTTCTTAACTTTACCATCATTTCCCCGAATACTTCTATTATAACACAATTCTCCTTTGGATTTATGTATAGTCATACCCATTTTACACATGGTTTTCTTACCTTTTAGGCACAATACATCACCCTGCAAAATTTCTGTCTTCAAATAAAACTTTTCATTTTCAATATCATTGGTATTTCCATCACTCCTTTCAATTTGTATGACTCACTGAAATTAAATACTACTTGATTAGACTCTTTCCTAGTATCATTCATTCTCCTCAACTCTTCGTAATTCAAACCCACGACAGTGCATACTAGTGACAATTCCCCACAAACTGTCAATTCACATCCTCTATCAAAAACTGCATCATTCTATTCCAAAGATTCTTCCTCTGTTGCACTAACTTTGCCTATATAAACTTTGTCTTTTTCTTGTCCATTTTCTGTTTTCTTCTTATTTTGAAAATTCTGAGGACAATCCCTAGCCCAGTGCCATTCAATTTGCATATTGTACATAATGTTACTTTCCCTTCTCCATTTATAGGATTTCTTCCACCTCTACCTTGACTCCATTTTCCCTGATATCTTTGTTTTCCCTCTCCTCCAAAGTTTGCATAGCCTTCTGATCCCCATCATTCCCTCTCCTCTTCAACTTATCCTCGCCAACCTTTATACAGGCCCTGTATTCTGTAAAGCTCGTACAGTCTCTTCTCCAAAAGTTTATCTTTAGACCTATCCATTTTTTTTAACTGAACATGCTTTGCTACCATTTGAAGTTTTTTTTTAACCTAACTCTTCCTAAATGCTACAATTATGCAATCTACCCACCTGTTCACGTTGTTGTTCGTGTATAATCCAGCTTACAACTACAAAAAAACACAGTCTTTCAACCCGTAATATACAACCTAACAACAAGAGAGCTCTGTAACCATCCATGTCAAAACACCTCCAGGACTGGCTGAACTAGGATGTGTACACACCTTCCCACCATTCAGTATGGTGACGGAAGTCTTGAACAGTTTTGTGATACACAGCAACATGTCAATGACTCTTGTAGCCCCATTTTGGCCGCAGATGGAATGGTTTCCGCTCTGACAGTTTTTCAAGAAGAGCTGCAGAAGTAATTGCAAAGTGTAAGCGTCAGTCTTCCACTAAGGCCTACCAAGTAAAGTGGGCAATCTTTTGCAGCTGATATTGAAGGCATGAAAACCTCATATAGTAAAACTTATCTAGCCCAAATTGCAGACTCTAATTTTTTTGAGGTCATCTTGGGTATTAGCTACATCCACCATCAAAGGTTACAGGACTATGTTAAACTCAGTTTTCAAACATAGAGGATTAGAGCTGCTTACAAATCAAGACATGAGTGACCTCATTAAGTCCTTAGATACTTCAAAGAAAGAAAAGTCAACTTTGGTCGCCAGGAACTTTCCCAGAAGAAATTGACGAATAAGGCTCTCTTTTTAGTTGCCTTGGCCACGGCCAAGATGATTAGTGAGCTTCAGGCCCTTGAATTTAAGGTGGGCTTTTCTCAAGGAGATGTGGTCTGCTCACTCACTTTAGGATTCTTGGTAAAGAATGAAACTCCATCCAATCCGTGGCCCCGTTCATTCACCGTCAAGAACTTAGTTGATATACTCAGACTAGTAGACCAGGAGAGAGCTGTGTATCCAGTAAGAGCATTAAAACACTGTTGAGAGGACTAAGGGGATCAGACAAAACCTCTGTTGCTCGATCAAGAACCCCTTCACTGTCCAAAAATGCTTTGGCCTTCTTTTTGAAGGGTGTAATATGCGAGTCACACTCGTGAATTCAAGAGGATGTTCTCCCCATTTTTAAAGTAAAAGCCCATGAGATATGGGCAGTTGCCACTTGGTTGGCTTTTAAACGTAATCTTTTGTTCTCCACGATCCTTCATCCACATATTGAAGGTGCATATCATTGTTCGCTTTGCATTATTTATGTGATGTTGAAACAGTGTATGAAAAATGTAGTACCGTACTTTAGGTCCATTATCTGTGGCTGGCATGGTGCTGGGGGAAAAAGGATATGAGGTATTCCTTCTATTTCACTATCTCCTGGCCTTGACACAGGTTAATGAGTTGTTGGGAAAGCCTGGAGTCCCACCAGTCGCTGTTTTTATGGATTTTGGTAATGGTTATTTTCATTACAATTCAACTTACCGCTGTCCATAATATTCTAAGCTAAGATTCCCGTCGTCCCCGACGGGAAATTTTTCAAAAAATTTGCGGCACACGCTTTGCAGGTGGTACGTGATTCTACCGTCCTGCCCTGGGAATGGCAGGATTAGGAACCATTCCCCGTTTTCTATCATATTTTTCTCTGTCGCCTTGGAAATGTAACAAACGTTTGCAGGTTCCTCCGACTTTGATTTTTTTAGTTTCATCGCCATCGATCTTCTTGGGCTATCTTTTGCACCAGTCGCTGTTTTTTATGGATTGGTAATGGTTATTTTCATACAATCAAACTTACCTGTCAGATATTCATAATACTAAGACTCCGTCGTCCCCGACAGGAAATTCAAATTTCGCGGCACACGCTGCAGGTAGGTCACGTGATCTAACCGTCCTGCCCTGGGTGGCGGATTAGGAACCATTTTCCCGTTTTCATCATTTTTCTCTGTCCTTGGAATGTAAAAACGTTTGCCCAGTTCCTTCCTGACTTGATTTTTAGATTTCTCCCATGGATCTTCTGGGCTATCTTTTTGCGATATATAACAAGCTAAGACTCCGTCGTCCCCGACAAGAAAATTCAAATTTTCGCGGCAACACGCTGCGGGTAGGTCACGTGATCTACCGTCCTGCCCTGGGTGGCAGGATTTAGGAACCAATTCCCGTTTTTCTTATATTTTCTCTTGCGCTTGGATTTTGTAAACAACGTTTTGCAGTTCCTCCTGACTTTGATTTTTTAGATTTCTCGCCATCGATTCTTCTGGGCTATCTTTTGCAGGGAAGTACTGGGTCTTTGGTTCGGCATACGCATATTAATTTGTTTTAATAACTTTGGCTTCGAAAATTTCGAAGAATTGTTTACGTGTAACTACCGAACTTTTCGGTAGACACTCACATAGTTTGCAAAAGGAAAAGTTTAATATTTATTCATTAATAACCTGTAGTAAATGTTAAAATTGATTGAGGAAGTTTAAGCTAACTTCCTTCTTGAGGAAGTCAGAATAAATAGAATTAGTTTCGCTTCCTTTAGAAGTTTTTATAGCTCTCGTACTAACGAGCAGTTAGAGCATTAACAATTCTAGTAGTGTTGTATCCTCATCTCCTTCTTACTTCACAAAATCTTCAAATTCATATTGCAATTTGAAGACAAAGGAATGTAGCTCAAAATACGAGCTATTGAAAGGTAAGAAGTGATTTTAGTGTTCCCCTTTGGAGTGGAGGGTGCGTCTGATCGGCTCTGTCTCGCTCCCAGGCCTAGACCTCTTCCAAGCTCCCATGCCCAGAGGAGAAAGAAAGTCGAAAGCCTTACGGAGGTTATAGAGAATCCCCACCGGTCAGGCGTCCCCTCGGCAGGTTCTGTAGCACGTCCCAGACTGCCAAAAGTTCGCCATTGGAAAGGCGTCCTATAATAATGAGGGTGCGCCCGATCGGCTCTGTCTCGCTCTCAGGCCTAGACCTCTTCCAAGCTCACACCCAGAGGAGAAGGAATGTCGAAAGCCGTAAGGAGGTTTCAGAGAAATACCTCCGGTCGGGCGTCCCTCGGCAGGATCTGTAGTAGCGTCCCAGACTGCCAAGGATAACCGTTGGAAAGGTATCCTATAATAGTGATTTTGTTATCTGATTCCTCATCGGAAAGGGGGAAGTTCTGACGAATTTTTCGAGACCTTCTAAAGTTATTAGAAAGTCCGTCTTAAGTAACTGGATTATATCCCGCCGGAAAGTATTACAGAAGTATATCCTCCTTCCCCTAAATCGATACGGAGAAGTAAGAAGTAGCTGCGAAGATCCTGGGAAAGTTACTACAGCAGATATCTTCGTTGATTGGAGTACTAAGGAGGGTCCTTCTCGGAAAGAGGACCTCTTCCTTCTGGAATCCCGTCCGCTAGAAGTCTGAGAACTCGACGAGGCACCTATCAAGAGTCTTGGTGGATAAGGAGAAAGAAGTTTCATATACGAAGAATTTTCTTGAAGATGCAAGATATTATCTTTCTCGCAACAGACTGCTCAGGACCGCTTCAGAAAAAGCGTCCTGCGAGAGTGTTTCTCTTCTTCTGCTTCTCCTTCTCCTTCACTTACATGAGGGTGGAAAGACTCGGATCTTTCCAAGCCCCTGAAAAGGCTTTGGAAGAACCTTCTTTGAACTCGAGCCAGAGCGCTTCACTGATGAAGCTCCCTCCTCGATCAAGAAGGTGAAGTTGTGTCGACGTCCCCCTATATGGACGTAACGGATCGTACTCCTACGAGGTCTCCCTCCCCTCCCATTGAAGAGGGTGCGGGAGAAGCTTCTAAGAGTATCCTACTGGCTGTTCAAAGAGAAGCTAGCCTCCTTGGTAGGAGTTATGGCTAGACATCCTCCTCGTAAGAAGGACGTTTCTCTTCCGATCAAGAAGTCTCGTACTCTCTCTCTCCTGCCAAAAACGAGGCGTCTTTCAGACATGAAGCTTCGTCTTCTAAAACAAGTAGAGGAAGATTTTCGGTCTAGTTCGAGAGCGAGAGAGGCATATACCAGACAAGATGTTGCACGAAGACACCAGCTAAACGTGAGGCGTCTTCAGGCGCGAGGCGTCATACAGAGGCGTGGTGGAATCAGCCAGACGCGAGACTATAGCCAGGACTTATTCCGGACGTGAAGCTTCACGAAGCACGAAGCGCCAGCCAAGTTTTTGGCGCCAGCCAGGACGCCAGTTGAGTGCGAGACGTCTTCCAGGCGCGAGGCGTCTTCCAGATGTGAGCAGTCAGCCAAGCGCGAAGCGTCAGCCAGGACGCTCGGCGGACGAGAGGCGTCATACAGGCGCGAGGCGTCTTCCAGATGCGAGGAGCCAAGGCTCCAACCAAGCGTCAGCCAGACGCCAGGATCTCAAGCTTCTTTGTGTTTGGAGATAGCTTTCACAAAGACTCTCCTATTTTGAGATTTGTCACAAGATCAGTTGGTTTTCCTGACAGGGACACAAGATGTCGCACAGGCGACCGTAGCCCATGTCAGGAGGGACTGTGACAGTGGGAAGTTTTCTAACTAGAACAATCTTCTCATGACAGGGAATTAATGTTCGCCTAAGCGACTTCATCTCTGTCATGAGGGTTTGTTTCGGAGAAATAGTCCCTCTCTTTGTGAAGAGAGGCTCTCTCCTTAGGTGACTCCCTCTCTTCTACCAACATTTGGAACAAGAGATGGAAGACATAATAGGCTAGGAAGTCAGGAGGGTGCAGGTCGTTCAGATTACAAGACCTTAGCAACCCGTTTCATTACAGCTTTATGTCCATGTATACTGGAATGATTCTCTTCGATCCTTGCTTCTTGTTAGGATCTCCTTCGTCTAACACTAAATTGTATTACAAAGATAGAAATTTTTCCATTCTCCCTCGGCCTCGGAGGAAAGAAAGAATGTAAATGAAAATCATCCTTTAGACTACGGTATGGTCAAGTCATATGCACACACCGAAGTAGACTACAGTTTCTTAACATCCTTACATAGGTTTCCTAGATTAATGATGTTTACCTGAAATGTGCAGCTTTATAATGGATTCTTATACGGCAGAGCACGATATGAGATAATTATCTCATGCTTTTTAGAAACGCATGAAGACAGCATAATCTTTTTAGAATCGAATTTTGCTCAGGAGAAGATGGATGAGTTCGATGGGAAACATCCTTTTCGTGTCAGAAGGATGTCCCTGGATGGACTATTAATACGTTTTAATAGCTCCGTCCCGGCGCAAGCTAGAAGCGCCAGAAGCGTAAGATTCACCTAACAGGATCTTTTCTCGATTTAGCGATTTTTTTAACCTATATATAAGTCCATCAATCTCTATCTTATCTCTAAGAACATCGAGAATTTCTCTTTTTACTCCACTGTTCCCGTTTATAAATAGAAGCTATTGAGAACAAGAACACGGAACGAAACGATATCAAGAAGTTCGTGGTATCAGTTTGCACTTCTGAGACAACCTTCTCGATCAACGATAACTGTTAAACATCAGTATAACATTTATTGGAAGAGTTGTGAAGTCTGAGAGAACCTTCTTTATAGATCTCTCGCGAAGTGTAATAAGGACTTTCTTCCTACAAACTGCTGCCTTATTCTCGAACAAAAGAAAGGTAAACAATACGCCATCTTTACTGTTAAGGGGAATAAAACTTTAGTCTTTTTTCCCCTAGTTATATATATTCGTACCAAGATATTAAGATAAATGGGCGTCAAAGGAAGAAGATGAATGCCTCATTTTGGCCATAGAGAGGTTTTGGATTTCACGAGGCCACGTTATTCTCTCAGCATGGGTCGGAAGGGTTTTTCTAAGAGATTAGAGATTTTATCGGAATGTATTGTAAATAATGGACCTGAAAAACCTATCAATCTGAGTCTGTCTGCGTGCAGACTGACAAGAAGTAAACATGAATGAGAGGATTTTCAAGAGAAGCTTGATAATTCCTTCAAACAGGCTAAAGACATAGAGTGGCTGAAGATCGTGCTAAATGGAAGGGGGAAGCTGTCCTCTTCCGATACCTCTGTGAACCACATAGTGGTTTTCTTCCCTTTCAGGGGGAAGTATCACCTTTGTATTTTCTGCTTTCAATGAATTCAGTAAAATGATATACTCTGTCTCGATAAAGAGTATTAGAGATAGCAGAGAATTAAGATCTTCGGGATCTTATACAATACCTCTATACGATAAAGGTAGGAGATCTTATACTTAGAATGGGATCCTATTTTGGGCCTCAGATTCCGTGTTCTGACAAGATGGAACTGCTCCTCATAAAAATTTTAGGAGAATTCTTGGTTTTCTCTTGGCCCTAAACTGCCAAGAAAATATTGAAGTTTTGGAGCATTGGAATCTCGCATCTTATTCAGTGGAGACTTGGCAACGATTTTTTTATCAGCATATGTCTGTTAAAATAAATTTAACCCTCTATTCCTGACTCAACGATTTCGGAGAGAAGTTTCGTTGTCCAGACAGGATACTTATGTTTTTTCTTCTAGGAAAGAAGAAATGGTTAAAACATTTTTCCTACAGAGTCTTTTGAATACGAGGAGGACTCGAAATAGATCCCAGAAGACATTGAGAGAGATACATTAGAGCTAGAAATCAGGGGTCCTCCCAATTTCAGCTCGGAGTTACCTTCGGCTTCCAGGCTCCTTCCCTTCCTTAGAGCAAGGATAGGGAAGATTTGGCAACGAGAAACCTCATCATCATTTCTGAAGAGATCTCGTTAGCAAAGGAAATAATCACGAAGGATCCTCATCGGATAAAGACTCTTATCTCTCGCACTGTTAGATTCCTATCGTCTACTAGATGTAGCTGGATACAATCACCTCCCATTGCCGGAGAGGCCTAAAGCTCAGAGTGGAAGAATTTCTTCTGTTCTTCTCCTATCCTGATGAACCATTGTGATTCTTCAGGACTTTCAGACAATGTAATGCAAAGCCCATACGCCTCAAGTGCCGTAATGTCATTGTCTGATGAAGAGACAGAGCGGGCCTCCAACCTGGCGCATATGCGCTAGAGGCGAACAAATCGTACAGATAAGAATGTCCAATGTGTACATCGCCAGGCAACCTCGAGACTCTACCAAGCTGGAAGCTCAAGCAAGTGGGAGGGATCCAGACAGGCTCCAGATGCTAAAAAAGAGCCAACCTGGAACCAGGAGTGAGGAGTCAGCCAGACATCAGGCAAACTCGAAACGCCAACAGGTGCAAGGCACTAGCTAGGCACGAGGCGCCAGCCAAGCGCGAGGAGCCAACCAGGCGTGAGGCGCCAGCTAGGTGCGAAGCTCAACCCAGGCACGAGGTGCCAGCGAGGCGCGAGGCGCCAGACAGGTGCGAATCTCCAGCTATGGCGCGAGGCGTCAACCAGTGAGAGGCGCCAGTCAAGGTGAGAGGTACCAGACAAGCGCTAGGCTCCAACCAAGAGCGAAGCACCAGCCAGGCATGAGGTTCCTGCCAGGCTTCAGGCTTCAGACGGGAGAGATCCATTTCAAGAAAGCCCTGGTCTTCTTTGAAACATGGAGATCTCCTAAGCACTTCATAAGTGACTTGATTCCTTCAAACAGCTGAGAATTAAAAGCGCAGGAAGTGCGCGCTTTTGCAAATTCTTGTTCTTTACATAACAATATGTCATATTAGCTGTGTTGTACGGTAGAGGGCAACCCTCTGTGTTGATTTCTCATTACACAAAGGATGTCAAGTTAACCTACGAGAGATCCTTCTCTTTGGTTCATACGTTTCTGCGGATACGTTACTGGGATAAGAGCCGACACTGATCCTTAACTTTGAGTTAAAGTTATTTAACTTAGTGAAATTATTGGGGTTTTTGAAAGGAGTGTGGGAATAACTCTTTTCAATTTGAGCGCGAACCCTCGTGTTAGGATCAGGTGATCGGGATCGGTGTTGCGCTCCTTAGTTATGCCAATAGGCATAGGTGTATTGTCATATAAGTGGATTTACACCCATTGACAAGTACCTTTAGGCTCTGCCGAGTAAGTGGATAAGACCCCATCGGCAGACCCACAAGAACTCTTGGCCACAGATCACATATCTCGCTAAAGTTTCTTGAGGTGATGCAGACTCCTTGGCAACAGCCATATGAAGTCTACCACCTATCAGATAGGAACCAAGGTTTATTTATACCTACAACATAGGTTGTTTACCTGTATATTCCATGTTAGCTGTCTCTTACCCTCCACCAAAGGGTGTCAATCAGCTATGTATATATCTGACAGGTAAGTTGATTGTATGAAAATGATATTGTTATGATACAATAAAGTTTCATACATACTTACCTGGCAGATATATACGATTAATGGCCCACCCAGCCTCCCCGCAGGAGACAGGTGGAAGAGAGAAAATATGATAGAAAACGGGAATGGTTCCTAATCCTGCCACCCAGGGCAGGACGGTAGATCACCTGACCTACCTGCAGCGTGTGCCGCGAAATTTGAATTTCTGTCGGGGACGACGGAGTCTTAGCTATGTATATGTCTCCGCCAGGTAAGTATGTATGAAACTTTATTGTATCATAACAATATCATTTTTATGTATGGTGCAGGTAAAATTTATCTGGTCAATTTTTTGTGGTGGTAGTGTTCAGGGCAAGGGCATTTGTTTTAGACTGTTAAGCTTTGGCAACCATCAGAGTACTCCTTTGTTGCAAAGTTCCCACTGAAGTAGAGGCACCCACGGCTCTACCGCTACGCCACTGGAGGTTGAGATGAGCACTAACCAGAAGCAGTATCTACCTGCTATAGCTCTCTCACCAGGTAAGGTTACAACAAGCATTGCAAATTCATCTCCATCACTGAGTGTTTTTGAGTAGTATATGTTTGTATCCCACCTTCTGTCAATGTGGGATTCAGCCATGTGATTATTTGTTAAGTTACTTATATAAAAATGAAATTTTTACGATAAAATTATTTTATATATACTTACCAAATGCTTACACAATCGAAGTCTCCCTCCTCCCCTCTCTTGGACATAGGGCACAAACGAATTGAGCTCTTTAGCTATGTTACACCTATTCTTCCCTGAAAGTGGGAGGTGCTAGTTACGTACACCAAAAACAAAAGAACACTACCACGAATTTGAAATTTTTAGCTACCTGTACGTATGTAATTATTTGGTAAGTATATATAAAACTTTATTTTTTTATAAAAGTGTCATATTTCCAAATATAGCTGCTTGAGTGGTACCCTCTTGCAAAGGTACATTTGTCACAGTGATCTAGACTTTGTATTGGTCAAGATATTGAAGAACTGTTAGCAGTTAACAGGCTGTGGTAAAGACATACAGACAAAACGTCATTTCATACCCTTTGGTCTCAGATGTCAGTCAAAAGCAGTAAGGAATTGGCTAAGGATTTGGAAATGATAAAGTGATCAAAGATTAATATTTGGTGTCAGCCTCCAAGATTCCACCATAATGCCTTGCATGTATTGCTGTGCGTAAGAATGTAGTAAAAGATCATGCAGGTATGCAGTGGAATATTGAAATTATCTAATAAATTTTTATTTTAAGAGAGCAGTTTTTTTAATAAAATACTGTACTGAATTTCTGTTTTCCCTGTAGTTTATTGCTTTAGAAATATGTAATTTCAGGTAGCAAGTCTTCTAGAATACAAACAAGAAAATGCCTCAAATGATGTCTTAACAGAGTATGGTATGGCTGATGTAGATATTTCAAAAGGTTTGTATAGATAATTTTTTTAAATGCTGTGCTGTGCATGCACCTAGTAGAATAATTTTCCAAATTATTTTATGTTACTTTGTCATTTCATTTTGTTTCTGTTACAGACCTCCCCACTTTATAATTATTAACTGATATGGATTCTTTAAGTCAAGATTTAACAGTGACTTCTTTTTCCCTATCTCACTGATATTTGGTCATTGTCTGTACAGTAGATAATTTTTCATTGCTCTTGTTATCTTGTAAGACATTCAACATTCTAGTGTTATGACCAAGCTTACGACTTCCCCCTTATCCTCTGGTAATTTTGATTTTTATCTTTTTATCTTACTTTATACTGTCGTTCTAAATGAATGTCTGCTCATTTCTCTATTTCTGGAGGTTGTTCTGTAGAGTTCTCCAGTCTGATGATTCAACCATCCATGTTTCATTCTTCTAATTTTGTCCATGTTATGTTGTTTACACACCATTTGGTCTCTACCTCATATTTTAATTCTAGTCTGAATAAGGATCTCATACATAAAGGAATATTTTTACTTTTTTATCTCTGCATCTTCTCCCATCCAATTCTTTAGATTAATTTGAATGAAATTTCATTGAACCTCCTCATTTTAGTCAGCATTTTTGGTGATTAGGTTTCTTCAGTTTTGCCTTGGAGAGATCTGATAATTGGAATAGCTAAATAAGATACCTGCAGAAAATGAGTCATTAACCCTTAATGGATGGGGTAATAAGTCAGTATGCAACACCCCAGGCCGGGTAAACTTTGATGTTGGCCAATTTAAGGAAAAAACGGCTATAATTATAGCTCACACAATATCAAAACAGATAAGAAATAAAATTAGTAATAAATTCTGAGCATATTTGTTGTAAACTATTTACATAAATTTACTGAGAACGAAGATGCAGTAACATTTTTTGGAGTTATACATGTGTTTTTTCTATATTTTTTTCTTTGCACTTTTCTTTGCAAAATTACATACATAACTGACATACTATTATAAAAAGATAAGAATTAAAACCAACAGCATCCCTTGGTACATTTATGAGCAAATTTACAAAAAATACATCTTGTGAGTCAGAAGGGCACTACATCCTCCCTTGAAGTCAAGAACCCAACTAAATCTCTCATGAGCTGTCCAGTGGATTTTAGCCAGTCTAAAACTTGCCATTAGTGAATTTATGGGCTATAGAAGTATGTATTGGCACCTCTTTCCCACATGATTCCCGCAAATCGATGGCGCGTAATAATGTTACTCACCATGAGTCACTCCGTCGTCCACCCAAAACCTGTTATTGCTACTTGTGAGCTTGTCGGTCCATTAAGGGTTAAAGCTTTGTTTCCCCATTTGTCCATGTTAGGTAATTGCTCTTATGTTTGGGTGGTTTTATTTTTTGCTTCCTTGTAGATACTGATAAATCCAGAGGCAGGTGATTTCTCTATTAAATTATTGTTGCAACTACGCTTCAAGCCAAGCTGCACTCTAGGGGGTGGAAAAGTAGAATGCCACAAACTTCAGTACCCCCATAAGGAAAGAAGCTCAGTACATACAGAAAAAATGATAAGTAAAGAATTAGCTATGCTAGAGACAAAGTAAAACATATACACAATAGAAATAAAAAAACAAGATAAATAGCAAGATGAATAAAAAAAATAACATAAAATGTAGAGTGAGATTTATGTCAGACTGCTTAGCTAAAAAGTATTGGCTCTAAGTTCAACTAGAGGTTTGGAAGATCATTTTGCAATTGGGACACAATAGGAATAAAACTGATAGAAAACTGCTTTGTTTATCAAAAGAAAAATGAAGATTGTATCACAGGTAGTCCTTGAGTTACATCAGGTTCGGGTTACGTTGTTCTAGACTTACAGCACTTGCCTCAAGGTGCCAGTAACTCCAATTTTTTTACACTGTAAGTGGATTTACAGTGCTGTCACTCAGATGATACTTACAGCACTGAATTCCCATTACAATAATGATTCTTTGGGTTAAGATGATTTTTGGCTTACAGTACGCCGCTGGAGACGGAACCCCAGCTGTAAACCAGGACTGCCAGTAGATAGCATGTCTACTACTAATTAGTGGATAATATAGTCTGGGAAGATCTGAATTCAAATGATGGTCTGAATTTTGAAGTATTTTGTACAGCTTTCATAATTAGCTAATTGAACAATGGTACTACTAATTAATATCAGTTTATGATGCAAGTCAGCTGGTGAAGCCCAAATGGGAACAACATCCAAAGAAGAATGGAATAATATAAGGATTAGAGAAGGATTAGAGCATTTCTTCAAGACAGACAAACTTCCAAATATCTTGAAAGATTTATCAACGTAATGATTTTCTTATGCAGGGTAAGAAGAGATAAATATGATGTTTCTCAAAGGAAATATCCAACTCAATTTGAGTATTTTAGATGAGTTGCATGTAGTTAAAGGAACAATGTCAATGAAATGTTCCTGGTGGCGGGTGGACATCTGATGTCCTAGACATGCCAGTAATTATGCTGATAGTTTTGTTAAGGTTTCACTTTATCCTCATGATTTTGCAGCATGCACTATTTTACATAGTCTACATCAGCAATAAATTTGATTTTAAAGGCAAATGATGTAAACATATATAAAATTTAATGGACAAACACTGCCCTTGGGGACACCGGAGAACGCATTCCTTTAGTCACTAGTGCCTATCAGTAACTACTCTATGGAATCTGTCAGTTAAAAATTCTAAGATAATACATGAAATGGCCCATAAACTGCCTTGTGACTAAGTTTAAAAACACAGGGTTTCATAACCAAAATCTAAGGATTTCTATGTGATACCGGAAATTGAAAAAAAAAGGGATCACAGCACCTACTATGGGGTGTCAGAGACAGTGCAAGCATGTTTTTGGCAATATTTCTAATAAACGAACACTCGTATCAGAACAAGGATTTTGCTATAGGTGCTTACACCCAGTGCCGTAATTTATAAGGGTATTGTGAATCACTAATCATAAAGAATAACAACACTTTTCCTTGTACCAAGAGACAAAAAACTCAATTACCCAGAAATGGATAAGAACAAAGCAGTCAAAAGTTCCACCTACCCTCTCCCCCCCACCTCCACCGCTACCCCCGTCCTTCTTCCTTCCCTCACCTTCCCTTCTCTCTGAAAGTTTTTTCAGTTTAAACTTATTTTCTATGATTTTTCTATCTATCTATCTATCTATCTATCTATCTAATAATATACATTGTATATTTCTAACAATCCAGTCGGTTGTTAGCTGCCAGTTGACTGATTTATTTATGCATTGATCCGCTCATCTCTCTCTGAAAGTTACTTCACGGTTGTTACCTGCCTATTGACTGATATATTTGTACACTGATCCACTCATCTCTCTCTCTCTTCTCTCTCTCTCTCTCTCTGTGTGCTAGTGGTGCCTACTGTAAATGGTTATTAGAGTTAGAGATATGTGAATGTATGGTGGAGCAGTAAAACGATAAACACTATGATTTATGGTAGAGCGACTGTTATACTTGTAGTTGGTTACCTTCTTCGTAATCCTCAGGGTATCAGCAATATAGTACTTGTATTACGAAGGTGAAGAAGATATGGCCACCACTGAACTTAACTGTTGGCATGGTTGCAGAAATTCGTTTGTCACACAACTTTTCAACCTTTTTAGCAGTGAAAAAGCCGCCAATTGGCTTCAGATTGGTTTGAATAGGTAACTGGTTATAGTTACTTTGTGTTACAAATAAAAATTGAGCCTTTCTACCAGACATTCATTAGAGTTAAACCCTTAATTATAGTGATGCACACATAACAGTCGCTTTACCATAAATCATAGTGTTTATCGTTTTACTGCTCCACCATACATTCACATATCTCTCACTCTAATAACTTTTTACAAGTAGGTACCACTACCACAGAGAGAGAGAGAGAGAGAGAGGAGAGAGAGAGGAGAGAGGGAGAGAGAAGGAGAGAGAGAGAGGAGAGAGCGAGAGAGAGAGAGAGAGAGGAGAGAGAGAGGAGAGAGAGATGAGCAGATCAGTGCATAAATAAATCAGTCGACTGACATCTAACAACCAACTGGATTGTTAGATATATACAACAATGTATGTTATTAGATAAATAGATAGATAGATAGATAGGTAGAAAATTCATACAAATTAAGTTTAAACTGAAACAACTTTCAGAGAGAGAGAAGGGAAGGTGAGGGAAGGAAGAAGGACAGGGGTGGCAGTGGAGGTGGGGGGAGAAGGTAGGTGGAGCTTTTTACTGTGAGTTTCATATTTACCCTCCTTAACGTCAAACACATCAGCCATAAGGATTGCCATTTTTTTTAACCATGAGTGACAGATCCATCAGGTTTAAGCACATGATACTGTTGAGTCTTTACCAAAATGTACAGGTTTGAAAATAGCACACATTCATGTTCCTTTGTTTTACCAGAAAGGGTTTTCTATAAATAGTTTGTATTAATTTTCAGCTGAAACATAAAACTCTGAGCCACAACTCTTTTATCTTTACAAGTTCCTTCTTTTTCTCTTTTCCAAAGATAATATTTTGAGTTTCCATTAGGTTTCAGAGAAGAGTTCCTCCTATCAAGGAACCCCTCTTTCCCCTCGGTGGAAATCTGTAATACAAGGATTGCATAGTTGAGAAATTGTTACCTCCAATTTATTGCCAAACTTTGGAATTTATTTCTTTGTGTCTACCTGACACTTTAATCTTTTTTCATTGAAGAGAATGGTCTATCAGTCCTTTATGATAAAGCCCCACCTCTCTTCATTTCTTTTCCTTTTTTGTTAGTTTCAAAGGTAGGCCAGAAAAGGGTAATAGGTTGCTCATTTTATTTGGATTTGAACTTTACAAAAAGGGAAAAGTTTTCCTTAATAGAATTCTCTTTCTTAATTATATTATGTCTTGCAAAAAAGGTAGAGAGGTAGGTAAAAAAAATTAAGTTTGACTTTGGTGGTCACAGGTGGAGATATCAGTGAACCTTTTATGTTACAGGTAACTGCTTGTTTAATATCGAAGGTTTTATATCCTCTTGCGCACATGGACAGGACGATCACTACTGATAGACAGTTTTATTTTATTAATTGCCGCCCTTGTGATCCTGCCAAGGTAACTACTGTACTGTATTATCTTATATTTATTTTATGTATTTTATCTGAGTGATCTGACCAAGAAATTTATAATAAAGCTGGACAAGAAGGGATTTGCCTAATAGAAAGACCTGACTATTTTCAGTGTTGTAGGATAGATGAGCATATGGCTCACAGCCCTACAATATAATAATTAAAAATACATTAGTATTTAACTTAGTTTTCTCTAAATAGAAATGATAGGCCAAAATGGTAAGGAGCTATGGTTTTTAAAGTACGCTAAATTGAATGAAATAGTTTATTTCATAAAAAGAAAAAAATAAGTTTCAATGCATTTTTTAGGTTTAAAAATGAATTTTTGACCCAAGAAAAATGTATTTTCTTATAGTTTGCTCCCCTTTCTTTCAGTGAAAATAGTGTGTCAGAATTGGAATATCCAGAGAGCAGGTTTTTAGATGCTATTTCATATATGATATGTTATATTTAGTCCAAAATTAAGCAAATAGAGACTAAGAGAAAAATTATCTTTAATGCTTAGGATGCAGTTT
>NC_061107.1:53151129-53187287 GCF_015104395.2 Macrobrachium nipponense | reverse complement strand
AAACTGCATCCTAAATATAAGATAATACAGTACAGTAGTTACCTTGGCAGGATCACAAGGGCGGCAATTAATAAAATAAAACTGTCTATCAGTAGTTGATCGTCCTTGTCCATGTGCACAAGAGGATATAAAACCTTCGATATTAAACAAGCAGTTACCTGTAACATAAAAGGTTCACTGATATCTCCACCTGTGACCACCAAAGTCAAACTTAATTTTTTTTTACCTACCTCTCTACCTTTTTTGCAAGACATAATATAATTAAGAAAGAGAATTCTATTAAGGAAAACTTTTCCCTTTTTGTAAAGTTCAAATCCAAATAAAATGAGCAACCTATTACCCTTTTCTGGCCTACCTTTGAAACTAACAAAAAAGGAAAAGAAATGAAGAGAGGTGGGGCTTTATCATGAAGGACTGATAGACCATTCTCTTCAATGAAAAAAGATTAAAGTGTCAGGTAGACACAAAGAAATGAATTCCAAAGTTTGGCAATAAATGGGAGGTAACAATTTCTCAACTATGCAATCTTTGTATTACAGTTTTGTACATGAACTTCCCTGTCAGATATATACTTAGCTATAGTCTCCGACGTTCCCGACAGAATTTCAAATCTCGCGGCACACGCGACAGGTAGGTCAGGTGGTCTACCTTACCCGCCGCTGGGTGGCGGGTGTACGAACCAATCCCCCTTGCTTGTCAGATTTTTCTTTGTTGCGGGAACGATAACAACTGTTGTCGGTTCCTCTCGATAGTTTTTCAATTCTCGCTTGCCTGGAGTTAATTTGGACTTCTTTTGGTGACATATTCGCTCTGTTTGGCTTGGCATACACTAATTGTGGACCGTTTTGATTTTGATTTGGATTTTCTTTAATAATGTCGGACCTAGATTCAGTAGCTAAAACTTCTGTTTTGTTTAGGTTTTGTGTGATTGAAGGGTGTAAGGTGAGGTTGCCGAAAGCTTCGGTTGACCCTCACACGGTTTGCATGAAATGCAGGGGGAATGAATGTTCTTTTGCTAACCCTTGTAGTGAATGTAAGGTGTTGAATGAAGAAGAATATAAGGCTCTCTCTTCTTATGTTAGGAAGTTGGAATGTGATAGAGTACGTAAGGCTTCCTCTAGAAGTTCTAGTAGGTCTAGAATGAGTGAGTTGGATAAGGATCCTAATACTAATGTAGAAGTAGAACCTTCTCTCTAAGTTGCAGCCCCTGCTCCCCGCACCGAAGCCGGAGATTCGTCTTCGGAGGCGGCGGCTTTAAGAGCCACGATTCTATCTATGGATCAGAAGATTCGTCAGTTGGAAGGTAAGGAGAGTGTTAGTGATCAGTGCAGTGTCCCCAGTGTTGTGGAGGGTGCGTCTGACCGGCTCCTTAGTGCCTCTAGGTCTAGACCTCTTCCAGACTCCCAGTTCCAGTGGAGTAGGAAAGTCGAAAGCCGCAAGAGGGCTAGGGAGAACCCCCACCAGTCAGGCGTCCCCTCGGCAGATCCTGAAGTACGCTCCCAGGCTGCCTCGGATCGCTACAAGAAGGAGCTCCTACGCCAATGCTTCTCCTCTTCGTCGTCTCCCTCTCCGAAGAGAGGTTGGAACTCCCTGGATGCGTCGCGCCCATTGAAGAGGGCTTGGAAGGCTCCCTGCAGTCCTTTGGCTTCTAGTCCGGAAGTTTTCCCGGAAGAATCGTCGTTGGAGGCGAAGAAACCCAAGAGATCCTGCGATCGTTCTTCTTCTCACGCCCCTCGTTCTGCGCCTGGTTCCGAGGAAGAACAGCAAGATTCGCCTACTAGAGTACTTGTGGGACTTCAAGCTCAGATCACGGTGCTGGCAGACTCTCTAGCCTTTAGATCGCGTAGGAAGAAAGACATTTCTCTTCCGATCAAGAGATCTAGGCGCTGCTCTTCAGAGGATCGTTCTCCTCTTTTTAGGCGGTCTCCTTCATATGAGGAGTTTTCGTATGAAGGTAAGGGCTCACATGAGCGCCCCCGCTCTCCTGGCTCTCTTTCGGCTTCAAGGCGCCAAACATCGGTCGGACGCTCTATGGTGAAAGAAATTTTTTCTCCAGATTGGATTCCCGCTTCCGGTAAGCGCTCTGCGCCTGCACATCACGCTATTTCTTCGACTCCCTCGCGTGGGACTTCTCCTCAGCAGCCTCAAGAACCTAGAAGGCGCCCTTCTACAAGTAGGCGTTCTTCTTCCGGATGTTGCTATCCTTGAGTTTCGGATAGACGTTTTTCTCCTGATAGTGACTTCTCTCCCTACAGACGTCAAGAGTCTGGTAGGAGCTGTGCGCCTGATAGGCGTCCAGCTGTTAGCCGCTCCCCGCAAGGCGGGCGCCAAGAGCCTACTGCACGTCGATCTCCTAGTAGGCGCTCGTCGCTTTTAAGGCATCCTACCCCTGATTATTCTCCTCGGGGCAGACAACAAGAGTCTTTCAAGCGCCCTTCTCCGTGTAGGCGCTCTCCCTCTTCTAGACGCACTACTCCTGACCGTTCGTCTCTTGGTAGGCACCAAGAACCTCGCAAGCGCCCTTCTCCAGATAGGCGCTCGTTAGCTTTGAAGGGCCCTTCTCCTGATTGTTATCCACTTGTCAAGAGGTCAAGAGTCTCGCAAGCAGCCTTCTCCTAGTAGGCGCTTTTCTCCTTCCAGTCGAACTTCCGTTGATCGTGCTCAACTGGACAAGAATAGAGAGCCGCGCAAGCACTCTGCTCCCAATAGGCGCTCTTCTCCTGGCAGCCGCTTGCCTCAGGATAGGCGCACAGAGTCTGGTAGGCGCTCGCCTCCTCGTAAGCGTCCTGTGGATGTATCCAGGTCTTCTCGGGGTAGGAGCCCTACCTCTCCTTCAGCTGAGATTCCGTCTACCTCGAAGAGGAAGTCTCATTGTAGATAATCCAGATCTTTTCATCGTTCTCCTGTGGATTTGAGCTCTTCTTCGAGAGGGCGCTCTCCAACCTCTCGCTCAGCTCGTACTAGGACCCCTTCGTCACCTAAGGATCTTCCGCGTTCTCCTCGACAAGACGTACTAGACGGTTCTGATGAGGAACCAAACACTTCTGCTGCTGTGTCTTCTTACAAGAAACTTACAGAGCTGCTCTTGCAAGTATTTGGGGATTCCCTTACTCCTACGGCTCCTCCTTCTCCTCACTCACTTTTTTCAACAGTGAAGACAGCGGTTGAAGAGTTCTTCTTGTGTGAGGATGAAGCCAACTCTTTCGATGAAGAAGGCACTGAGGAGTTTTGGTTCATGGATGGTTTCCAAAGAAGAAGCAGGGAAAACAATGTTTGCGTTCCCTCCTTCGAAGTTATCAGGATGCGCTGGTTTCTGGTACGAAACAGGAAAGTCCTTGGGATTGGGTCTACCGTCTTCGGCTGATTCGGATTTTTCGGCGCTGGTAGATTCCACGAGGAGAGCTGCCCTTAACTCTACAAAGACGACTTGGGCAATGAATGAAGTAGACCACATGCTGAAAGGCATGTTCAGAGTGCTGGAGGTCTTTAACTTCCTTGATTGGACGTTGGGAGTCCTGGCCAAGAAGATTGAAGTGCCAGAGTCTTTTTCTCCGGAGGATCTCATGTGTGTTTTGTCTTGTATGGACAAGTCTGTAAGAGACGGAGCGAGTGAAATCGCCTCCCTGTATGGGGCCGGGATCGTGAAGAAGAGGTCTGTTTATTGTTCTTTCTTAACGAAGTCGGTCTCCCACGCCCAGAGGTCTTCTTTGCTGTTTGCTCTTCTGTCCACTCAGTTGTTCCCAAAACATCTAGTTCAGGACATTTCTAGATCGCTTTCGGCTAAAGCCACCCAGGACCTTTTGGCCCAGTCGGCAAGAAAACCTCGCCCTTCCTTCCCTACCAAGGCTAAGAAGGAGAAGTCAAGTGCTCGAGAACTCTTTCGAGGGGCTTCTTCCTCCAGAACCTCTACGTTTAGAGGTCGTAGGCCTTCACAACAGTGGGCGCCAGACTCTTAGGATTTGCGGAAGTCTGGGCCCAGAAAGGTGCGGATCCTTGGACCCTTTCGATTTTGAGGAGAGGTTACCTCATCCCTTTCGTCACAAGACCTCCCTTGACGACCACCCCAAGGGAGTTGACGGCCAGGTACAGAGACCCCATCATGAATCAAGCTCTCCATCTAGCAGTAGAACAGATGCTGGAGAAGGAGGCTATCGAACTAGTGACAGACCATCGTTCATCAGGCTTCTACAACCGCCTTTTCCTAGTTCCGAAGTCCTCAGGGGGATGGAGACCGGTGTTGGATGTAAGCGCCCTGAACTTCTTCGTAGAAAAGAAAAAGTTCACGATGGAAACACCTTCATCAGTGCTGGCAGCACTTCGTCCAGGGGACTGGATGGTTTCCTTGGAT
Organism: Macrobrachium nipponense; assembly: GCF_015104395.2. Classification (NCBI taxonomy): domain Eukaryota; kingdom Metazoa; phylum Arthropoda; class Malacostraca; order Decapoda; family Palaemonidae; genus Macrobrachium; species Macrobrachium nipponense. The sequence continues at coordinate 53,182,939 of NC_061107.1, read as the reverse complement.
TTGCAGGACGCTTAATTCCATGTACCGATCCATCCTTCCTCGAGGAAGTTTCTCAGATTCATGATGGGGGGGAAAATTTTTCAGTTCAGGGCTCTGTGTTTCGGCCTCTCGACGGCCCCTCAAGTGTTCACGGGGATCTTGAGAAACGTAGCTCAATGGCTTCATTTGAAAGGGGTGAGGATATCCATGTACCTCGACGATTGGCTGATAAGGGCCAATTCAGAAGATCGTTGTTTGAAGGACTTGCAAGTAACTCTAGAATTGACGAAGGCGTTGGGACTTCTCGTCAATTTCAAGAAGTCGTCGCTAATTCCCGAACAAGAGTGTGTATATCTCGGGATACAGATGAACTCTCTGAGTTTTCGGGCTTTTCCCTCTCAGGAAAGGATAGCCCGAGGATTCGAGAGAGTAACAACCTTCTTAGGGAAAGAAGTATGCACAGCGAGGGAGTGGATGAGTCTGCTGGGGACGCTCTCCTCGCTGGAGCAATTCGTTTCCCTAGGAAGGTTGCATCTGAGACCGCTCCAATTCTTTCTTCATCGGAATTGGAGTCGTCGTTCTCAGGATTTGACGTTCTCCCTGTCGTTATCCCAGGATGTCAAGAAACATCTCTTATGGTGGACAGATCCCAACCTCTCTGCGAAGGGACTGTCTCTTCAATCCCAGACCCCCAACCTGGTGTTGTTCTCCGACGCGTCAGACACGGGGTGGGGGGCGACTCTGGGAACCAACGAAGTGTCAGGTACCTGGGTGGGGGACCAGGTAGCCTGGCACATCAACAGAAAGGAGTTGATGGCTGTGTGGTTGGCTCTGAAAGCTTTCGAGCCCAAAGTCAGAAGATCGGTAGTGCAGGTCAACGCGGACAACACTACAGCTCTGGCATATATCAGGAAACGGGGGGACGCATTCCTTCTCCCTGTACGAGACAGCAAGAGACCTTCTTCTGTGGGCAGAAAAAAGGGGAATCAAGCTTCTCACCAGGTTCGTGCAGGGAGAAAGGAATGTAAGAGCAGATCTCCTCAGCAGGAAAGATCAGGTCCTTCCCACAGAGTGGACCCTTCATTTGGATGTATGCCAGAGCCTGTGGAAGTTGTGGGGCAGGCCACACATAGACCTCTTTGCCACATCGAAGAACAAGAGACTGGATCCTTACTGCTCTCCGATATCGGATCCAGAGGCATTAGCAATAGATGCTCTTCTTCTAGACTGGAGCGGACTCGACGTCTACGCGTTTCCCCCCTTCAAGATCCTGGGGCTAACCATCAAGAAATTCGTAGAGTCCGATTCAACGAGAATGATCTTAATCGCTCCCTTTTGGCCGGCCCAAGAATGGTTCACAGAGGTACTGGAATGGTTAGTGGACCTTCCAAGATCGCTCCCGCTAAGGAGCGATCTACTCAGACAGCCCCACTTCGACAGGTACCACAAAAATCTCCTCGCTCTCAGTCTGACTGGCTTCAGACTGTCCAAAGTCTGGTCAGAGCGAAAGGCTTTTCAGCAACAGCTGCTAAAGCAATCGCAAGAGCGAGGAGACCTTCCACCTTGCGTGTATACCAGTCAAAGTGGGATGTCTTCAGACGATGGTGCAAGAGGAAGAACATTTCCTCTTCCAGTACCTCTGTGACCCAAATTGCGGATTTCCTAATTTTTCTCAAAGAAGAGTGTCATCTTGTTGTATCAACTATTAAGGGATACTGCAGTATGTTGGCGGCGGTATTTCGGCATAGAGGCTTAAATATCTCCGATGATAAGGACCTGCATGATCTTATTAGATCATTTGAAACCATTAAACGTTCTCATGTTGTACCGAACTGGAATCTAGACGTAGTTCTACAATTCCTTGGATTGTCTAGATTCGAACCACCTGGCTCAGCCTCTTTCAAGGACCTGATGAAGAAGGCTCTCTTCCTTATGGCCCTAGCTACAGCTAAGAGGGTGAGTGAGCTCCATGCTATTGAGGGCAATGTCGGGTTTAAGGAAGATTCTATGGTGTGTTCGTTTCTTCCAAAGAATGAAAACCCATCACGTCCTTGGCCCAAGAGCTTTGAAGTTCGTGATTTATCTTTTCTGGTAGGGGAAGAGCCTGAAAGAACTCTTTGCCCTAGGAGAATTATGAAGTATTACCTTAAGAGGAAGGAGCAACTTAAGGCTAATCAAGATGTGCTTTGGTGCTCCGTAAAGGACCCCACTCGGCCCATGTCGAAGAATGCTCTTTCCTTCTTCCTGAGAAGTCTTATTACAGAGGCACATGTTGCCTGCAAGGAAGAGCATTTTAAACTACTGAAAGTGAAAGCTCACGAGGTGAGAGCCATTGCAACTTCACTTGCATTCAAGAAAAATATGTCTGTGTGGAACTTGATGGAGGCGACTTTTTGGAGATGCCAGTCGGTTTTCGCAAACCACTACCTACGTGATGTAAAAGTCACGTATGATAAATGCTTCGCCTTGGGTCCTTTCGTATCGGCGGATTCGGTGCTGGGGCAGGGAGCTGAAACTTATCCTGTTTAATTTGATATGTTACCCTATATTTTGTATTTGTGTTTTTGGTTGTCTGAAAGAGGGTGCAGGAGGCACCTCTTTTTGTCGTAGTATTAACCCTTTGTATTTTGGTTAGGTGGTCTGGTGGGTTTTGGCTCCTTGCAGAGGTAGTGGTAAGGATCTGTTATGTAAGCGGACAAGGTCCCTTTAACAGGATCAGACTTGGATTCTACCACAGAAGGGGATCACATATCCCAGTGGTAGATCCAAGAGTCTTTCAGCAACAGGTCACGTCCTAGCTGTAGCTCTCCAGGCAATGCAGACTCAGAGACAGTATCTATGAAGTCTTCATCCTGAAAAGGTGAGAACCAAGGTTTTTATATCCTACAACATTAGTTGTTTCCCTTCTTACCCTGTATTTTTTAGCTGTCTCTTACCCTCCACCAAGGGTGCCAATCAGCTAAGTATATATCTGTACAAAAATGATATTGTTAAACTACAATAAAGTTTTGTACATACTTACCTGGCAGATATATACGATTAATGGCCCACCCAGCCTCCCCTCAGGAGACAGGTGGAAGAGAAAAATCTGACAAGCAAGGGGGATTGGTTCGTACACCCGCCACCCAGCGGCGGGTAAGGTAGACCACCTAACCTACCTGTCGCGTGTGCCGCGAGATTTGAAATTCTGTCGGGAAGGTCGGAGACTATAGCTAAGTATATATCTGCCAGGTAAGTATGTACAAAACTTTATTGTAGTTTAACAATATCATATTTCCACTGAGGGGAAAGAGGGGTTCCTTGATAGGAGGAACTCTTCTCTGAAACTTAATGGAAACTCAAAATATTATCTTTGGAAAAGAGAAAAAGAAGGAACTTGTAAAGATAAAAGAGTTGTGGCTCAGAGTTTGTTTCAGCTGAAAATGAATACAAACTATTTATAGAAAACCCTTTCTGGTAAAACAAAGGAACATGAATGTGTGCTATTTTCAGACCTGTACATTTCGGTACAGACTCAACCGTATCTTGTGCTTAAACCTGATGGATCTGTCACTCATGGTTAAAAAAAATGGCAATCCTTATGGCTGATGTGTTTGACATTAAGGAGGGTAAATATGAAACTCAATTTCCCATTCTTCAAGCTAAAACGACTACTGTGGGTTTCAGAGGCAGTGCAAGCACGTTTTGGGCAATAACGCTGTAACAAACACTCATATCAGAACAAGATTTTGCTTTAGTGTATTACATCCAGTGCCGTAATTTATAAGGGTATCGTGAATCACTAATTGTAAAGAATAAAGACACTTGTCCCTGTACCAAGAGGCGAAAACTCCATTAGCCAGAAATGGATATGAACACAACAGTAAAAAGCTCCACCTACCTTCTCCCCCCACCTCCACTGCCACCCCTGTCCTTCCTTCCCTCACCTTCCCTTCTCTCTCTCTGAAAGTTGTTTCAGTTTAAATTTAATTTGTATGATTTTTCTATCTATCTATCTATCTATCTATTTATCTAATAACATACATTGTTGTATATATCTAACAATCCAGTTGGTTGTTAGATGTCAGTCGACTGATTTATTTATGCACTGATCTGCTCATCTCTCTCTCTCTCTCTCTGTGGTAGTGGTACCTACTTGTAAATGGTTATTAGAGTGAGAGATATGTGAATGTATGGTGGAGCAGTAAAATGATAAACACTATGATTTATGGTAAAGTGACTGTTATGTGTGCATCACTATAATTAAGGGTTTAACTCTAATGAATGTCTGGTAGAAAGGCTCAATTTTTATTTGTAACACAAAGTAACTATAACCAGTTACCTATTCACACCAATCTGAAGGCAATTGGCAGCTTTTTCACTGCTAAAAAAGTTGAAAAGTTGTGTGACAAACGAATTTCTGCAACCATGCCAACAGTTATGTTCCATGGTGGCCATATCTTCTTCACCTTCGTAATACAAGTACTATATTGCTGATACCCTGAGGATTACGAAGAAGGTAACCAACCACAAGTATAATAGTCGCTCTACCATAAATCATAGTGTTTATCATTTTACTGCTCCACCATACATTCACATATCTCTCACTCTAATAACCATTTACAGTAGGCACCACTACCACACAGAGAGAGAGAGAGAGAGAGAGAGAGAGAGAGAGAGAGAGAAGAAGGAGGAGGAGGAGAACAGAGAGAAGAAGGGATCGAGAGAGAGAGAGAGAGAGAGAGAGAGAGAGAGAGAGAGGAGTGGATCAGTGTATAAATATATCAGTCAATAGGCAGGTAACAACTGTGAAGTAACTTTCAGAGAGAGATGAGCAAATCAATGCATAAATAAATCAGTCAACTGGCAGCTAACAACCGACTGGATTGTTAGAAATATACAATGTATATTATTAGATAGATAGATAGATAGATAGATGGAAAAATCATAGAAAATAAGTTTAAACTGAAAAAACTTTCAGAGAGAGAGAAGGGAAGGTGAGGGAAGGAAGAAGGACGGGGGTAGCGGTGGAGGTGGGGGGAGAGGGTAGGTGGAGCTTTTTACTGCTGTGTTCTTATCCATTTCTGGGTAATTGAGTTTTTGTCTCTTGGCACAAGGACAAATGTTGTTATTCTTCATGATTAGTGATTCACAATACCCTTATAAATTACGGCACTGGGTGTAATACACTATAGCAAAATCTCGTTCTGATAAGAGTGTTCGTTATAGAAATATTGCCAAAAAACATGCTTGCACTGTCTCTGACACCCATAGTAGGTGCTTGTGATCCTCTTTTTTTTCAATTTCCAGTATCACATAGAAATCCCTAGATTTTGGTTATGAAACCCTGTTTTTTTAAACTTAGTCACATGGCAGTTTATGGGCCATTTCATGTATTATCTTAGAATTTTTAACTGACAGATTCCATAGAGTAGTTACTGATAGGCACTAGTGACTAAAGGAATGCGTTCTCCGGTGTCCCCAAGGGCAGTGTTGGTCCATTAAATTTTATAAATGTATACATCATTTGCCTTTAAAATCAAATTTATTGCTAATGCAGACTATGTAAAATAGTGCATGCTGCAAAATCATGAGGATAAAGTGAAACCTTAACAAAACTATCAACATAATTATTGGCATGTCTAGGACATCAGATGTCCACCCGCCACCAAGGAACATTTCATTGACATTGTTCCTTTAACTACATGCAACTCATCTAAAATACTCAAAATTGAGTTGGATATTTCCTTTTGAGAAACATCATATTTATCTCTTCTTACCCTTCATAAGAAAATCATTACGTTGATAAACCTTTCAAGATATTTGGAAGTTTGTCTGTCTTGAAGAAATGCTCTAATCCTTATATTATTCCATTCTTTGGATGTTGTTCCCATTTGGGCTTCACCAGCTGACTTGCATCATAAACTGATCTTGATATTAATAAGTAGTACCATTGTTCAATTAGCTAATTATGAAAGCTGTAAAAAATACTTCAAAATTCAGACCATCATTTGAATTCAGATCTTCCCAGACTATATTATCCACTAATTAGTAGTAGACATGCTATCTACTGGCAGTCCCTGGTTTACAGCTGGAGTTCCGTCTCCAGCGGCGTACTGTAAGCCAAAAATCACCTTAACCCAAAGAATCATTATTGTAATGGGAATTCAGGGCTGTAAGTATCATCCGAGTGACAGCACTGTAAATCCACTTACAGTGTAAAAAAAATTGGAGTTAATGGCACCTTGAGGCAAGTGCTGCAAGTCTAGAACAACGTAACCCGAACCTGATGTAACTCAAGGACTGCCTGTGATACAATCTTCATTTTTCTTTTGATAAACAAAGCAGTTTTCTATAAGTTTTATTCCTATTGTGTCCCAATTGCAAAATGATCTTCCAAAACCTCTAGTTGAACTTAGAGCCAATACTTTTTAGCTAAGCAGTCTGACATGAATCTCACTCTACATTTCATTTGTTATTTTTTTTATTCATCTTGCTATTTATCTTGTTTTTTTATTTCTATTATGTATATGTTTTACTTTGTCTCTAGCATAGCTAATTCTTTACTTATCATTTTTTCTTTATGTACTGAGCTTCTTTCCTTATGGGGGTACTGAAGTTTGTGGCATTCTACTTTTCCACCTAGAGTTGCAGCTTGGCTTGAAGTAGTAGTTGCAACAATAATTTAATAGAGAAATTGTTGATCTAATCACCTGCCTCTGGATTTATCAGTATCTACAAGGAAGCAAAAAATAAAACACCCAAACATAAGAGCAATTACCTAAATATTGACAAATGGGGGAAACAAAGCTTTAACCCTTAATGGACCGACAGGCTCACAAGTAGCAATAACAGGTTTTGGGTGGATGACGGAGTGACTCATGGTGAGTAACATTATTACGCGCCATCGATTTGCGGGAATCATGTGGGAAAGAGGTGCCAATACATACTTCTATAGCCCATAAATTCACTAATGGCAAGTTTTAGACTGGCTAAAATCCACTGGACAGCTCATGAGAGATTTAGTTGGGTTCTTGACTTCAAGGGAGGATGTAGTGCCCTTCTGACTCACAAGATGTATTTTTGTAAATTTGCTCATAAATGTACCAAGGGATGCTGTTGGTTTTAATTCTTATCTTTTTATAATAGTATGCCAGTTATGTATGTAATTGTGCAAAGAAAAGTGCAAAGAAATATTAGAAAAAACATGTATAACTCCAAAAATGTTACTGCATCTTCGTTCTCAGTAAATTTATATAAATAGTTTACAACAAATATGCTCAGAATTTATTACTAATTTTATTTCTTATCCGTTTTGATATTGTGTGAGCTATAATTATAGCCGTTTTTTCCTTAAATTGGCCAACATCAAAGTTTATCCGGCCTGGGGTGTTGCATACTGACTTATTACCCCATCCATTAAGGGTTAATAACTGGGATGAAGATAAACATTAAGCTCATTTTTTGCAGGTATCTATTTAGCTATTCCAATTATCAGATCTCTCCAAGGAAAAACTGAAGAAACCTAATCAACAAAAATGCTGACTGAAATGAGGAGGTTCAATGAAATTTCATTCAAATTAATCTAAAGAATTGGATGGGAGAAGATGCAGAGATAAAAAAGTAAAAATAATCCTTTATGTATGAGATCCTTATTCAGACTAGAATTAAAATATGAGGTAGAGACCAGATGGTGTGTAAACAACATAACATGGACAAAATTAGAAGAATGAAACATGGATGGTTGAATCATCAGACTGGAGAACTCTACGGAACACCTCCAGAAATAGAGAAATGAGCAGACATTCATTTAGAACGACAGCTATAAAAGTAAGATAAAAAGATAAAAATCAAAATGACCAGAGGATAAGGGGGAAGTCGTAAGCTTGGTCTTAACACTAGAATGTTGAATGTCTTACAAGATAACAAGAGCAATGAAAAATTATCTACTGTACAGACAATGACCAAATATCAGTGAGATAGGGAAAAAGAAGTCACTGTTAAATCTTGACTTAAAGAATCCATATCAGTTAATAATTATAAAGTGGGGAGGTCTGTAACAGAAACAAAATGAAATGACAAAGTAACATAAAATAATTTGGAAAATTATTCTACTAGGTGCATGCACAGCACAGCATTTAAAAAAATTATCTATACAAACCTTTTGAAATATCTACATCAGCCATACCATACTCTGTTAAGACATCATTTGAGGCATTTTCTTGTTTGTATTCTAGAAGACTTGCTACCTGAAATTACATATTTCTAAAGCAATAAACTACAGGGAAAACGGAAATTCAGTACAGTATTTTATTTTAAAAACTGCTCTTTTAAAATAAAAGATTTATTAGATAATTTCAATATTCCACTGCATATCTGCATGATCTTTTACTACATTCTTACACACAGCAATACATGCAAGGCATTATGGTGGAATCTTGGAGGCTGACACCAAATATTAATCTTTGATCACTTTATCATTTCCAAATCCTTAGCCAATTCCTTACTGCTTTTGACTGATGACATCTGAGACCAAAGGGTATGAAATGACATTTTGTCTGTATGTCTTTACCACAGCCTGTTAACTGCAAACAGTTCTTCAATATCTTGAACAATACAAAGTCTAGATCACTGTGACTAATGTACCTTTGCAAGAGGGACCACCTCATGCAGCTATATTTGGAAATATGACACTTTTATAAAAAATAAAAAAATAAGGTTTTATATATACTTACCAAATATAATTACATACGTACAGGTAGCTCAAAATCTCAAATTCATGGTAGTGTTCTTTTGTTTTTGGTGTAGGTAACTAGCACCTCCCACTTTCAGGGAAGAATAGGTGTAACATAGCTAAAGAGCTCCATTCGTTTGTGCCCTATGTCCAAGAGAGGGGAGGAGGGAGACTCCGATTGTGTAAGCATTTGGTAAGTATATATAAAATAATTTTATCGTAAAAATGTCATTTTTATATAAGTAACTTAACAAATAATCACATGGCTGAATCCCACATCGACAGAAGGTGGGATACCAACATATACTACTCAAAAACACTCAGTGATGGAGATGAATTTGAAATGCTTGTTGTAACCTTACCTGGTGAGAGAGCTATAGCAGGTAGATACTGCTTCTGGTTGGTGCTCATCTCAACCTGCAGTGGCGTGGCGGTAGAGCCATGGGTCGCCTCTACTTCAGTGGGAACTTTGCAACGAAGGAGTACTCTGATGGTTGCCAAAGCTTAACAGTCTAAAACAAATGCCCTTGCCCTGAAAACTACCACCACAAAAAATTGACCAGATAAATTTTACCCGCACCACGCATAAAAATAATCATTACAAATCCATAAAAACAGAGACTGGTGGGTACTCCAAGAGAGGGGAGGAGGGAGACTCCGATTGTGTAAGCATTTTGTCAAGGTATATAAAAATAAAATTTTACATTTTACGTAAAAACTCGTCATTTTTAATAATAAGTAAACTTAACAAATAATCAGCAGTGGCTGAATCCCCACATCGACAGAGAAGGTGGGATACCGAACATAATACTACTCAAAAACACTCAGTGATGGAGATGAATTTGAAATGCTTGTTGTAACCTTACCTGGTGAGAGAGCTATAGCAGGTAGATACTGCTTCTGGTTGGTGCTCATCTCAACCTGCAGTGGCGTGGCGGTAGAGCCATGGGTCGCCTCTACTTCAGTGGGAACTTTGCAACGAAGGAGTACTCTGATGGTTGCCAAAGCTTAACAGTCTAAAACAAATGCCCTTGCCCTGAACACTACCACCACAAAAAATTGACCAGATAAATTTTACCCGCACCACGCATAAAAATAATCATTACAAATCCATAAAAACAGAGACTGGTGGGTACTCCAGGCTTCCCAACAACTCATTAACCTGTGTCAAGGCAAGGAGATAGTGAAATAGAAGGAATACCTCATATCCTTTTTCCCCCATCACCATGACAGCCACAGATAATGGACCTAAAGTACGGTACTACATTTTTCATACGCTGTTTCAACATCACATAAATAATACAAAGCAAACAATGATATGCACCTTCAATAGGTGGATGAAGGATCGTGGAGAACAAAAGATTACGTTTAAAGCCAACCAAGTGGCAACTGCCCATATCTCATAGGCTTTTACTTTAAAAATGGGGAGAACGTCCTCTTGAATTCACGAGTGTGACTCGCATATTACACCCCTCAAAAAGAAAGCCAAAGCATTTTTGGACAGTGAAGGAGTTCCTGATCAAGCAACAGAGGTTTTGTCTGATCCCCTTAGTCCACTCAATAGTGTTTTAATGCTCTTACTGGATACACAGCTCTCTCCTGGTCTACTAGTCTGAGTATATCAACTAAGTTCTTGACGGTGAATGAACGGGGCCACGGATTGGATGGAGTTTCGTTCTTTGCCAAGAATCCTAAAGTGAGTGAGCAGACCACATCTCCTTGAGAAAAGCCTACCTTAAATTCAAGGGCCTGAAGCTCACTAATCATCTTGGCCGTGGCCAAGGCAACTAAAAAGAGCCTTTTTCGTCAATGTCTTCTGGGAAAGTTCCTGGCAACCAAAGTTGACTTTTCTTTCTTTGAAGTATCTAAGGACTTAATGAGGTCACTCATGTCTTGATTTGTAAGCAGGTCTAATCCTCTATGTTTGAAAACTGAGTTTAACATAGTCCTGTAACCTTTGATGGTGGATGTAGCTACTCCCCGAGATGACCTAAAAAAAATTAGAAAGTCTGCAATTTCGGCCAGACAAGTTTTACTATATGAGGTGTCATGCCTTCAATATCAGCTACAAAAGACTGTCCACTTTACTTGGTAGGCCTTAGCGGAAGACTGACGCCTACACTTTGCAATTACTTCTGCAGCTCTTCTTGAAAAACTATCAGAGCAGAAACCATTCCTTCTGCAGCCAAAATGGGGCTACAAGAGTCATTGACACATTGCTGTGTATCACAAAACTGTTCAAGACTTTCATCACCATACTGAATGGTGGGAAGGTGTGTACACATCCTAGTTCAGCCAGTCCTGGAGGTGTTTTGACATGGATGGTTACAGAGCTCTCTTGTTGTTAGGTTGTATATTACGGGTTGAAAGTCTGTGTTTTTTTGTAGTTGTAAGCTGGATTATACAAGAACAACAACGTGAACAGGTGAGTAGATTGCATAATTGTAGCATTTAGGAAGAGTTAAGTTAAAAAAACTTCAAATGGTAGCAAAGCATGTTCAGTTAAAAAATGGATAGGTCTAAAGATAAACTTTTGGAGAAGAGACTGTACGAGCTTTACAGAATACAGGGCCTGTATAAAGGTTGGCGAGGATAAGTTGAAGAGGAGAGGGAATGATGGGGATCAGAAGGCTATGCAAACTTTGGAGGAGAGGGAAAACAAAGATATCAGGGAAAATGGAGTCATGGTAGAGGTGGAAGAAATCCTATAAATGGAGAAGGGAAAGTAACATTATGTACAATATGCAAATTGAATGGCACTGGGCTAGGGATTGCCCTCAGAATTTTCAAAATAAGAAGAAAACAGAAAATGGACGAGAAAAAGACAAAGTTTATATAGGCAAAGTTAGTACAACAGAGGAAGAATCTTTGGAATAGATTGATGCAGTTTTTGATAGAGGATGTGAATTGACAGTTTGTGGGGAATTGTCACTAGCATGCACTGTCGTGGGTTTGAATTAGGAAGAGTTGAGGAGAATGAATGATACTAGGAAAGAGTCTAATCAAGTAGTATTTAATTTCAGTGAGTCATACAAATTGAAAGGAGTGATGGAAATACCCATGATATTGGAAATGAAAAGTTTTATTTGAAGACAGAAATTTTGCAGGGTGATGTATTGTGCCTAAAAGGTAAGAAAACCATGTGTAAAATGGGTATGACTATACATAAATCTAAAGGAGAATTGTGTTATAATAGAAGTATTCGGGGAAATGATGGTAAAGTTAAGAAAAGAGAAGAAGGGACACTTAAGAAGGTAGAAGAATTGTTAACTGGAGGGATGGAGGGGAAAGTGTCTAAGGGAAATTAAGATTGCAATGATGAAGTTATATCTACAATTTGGTCATGGAAGTGGAAATAAAATATGGAAGCTAAAAGAACACAGTAAAGTGATGGTTTGAGAAAGAAAAGGAGGAAATAAAAAAATTACTAACAGACCTTATTGCAAGTTGTGGAGTATGTAAAAGATACAAAAGAAACCCAGCCAAACCAGAAGTCAGATTTTCTTGGAGTAAAACATTTATTGAAGTTGTAGCAATGGATGTGGGAGTGACAGAAGTGAGTCACTCTTGGTAATGGTAGATTTGGCAGCACGGTATTGTCGGGCTTTTTGGATAAAACACTAGAAACCAGAAACTATTAAAAAAATGCTCTTTGATAGGTGGTTTGCTATATTTGGAATGCCTTCTCAAATATTATCAGACAACAAGGAGAATTTCAAAATTACAAAGTAAGGAGGATGGTAGAAAGATGGAATAATAAAGTATTAGCCACAGCAACTGAATCTCCATGGAGCCATGGAATATGTGAAAAGACAGAATGCATAAACAAAGAAAGCTTAAGGAAGATGAAAGATGATGAGGAAGTGGATTGGTCCATAGCATTAAGATGGGTAGTGAGTGCTAGGAACTGCTTAATAAATAGTGATTTCTCCCCTAACCAATTAGTATTTGGAAAAACCCTTCCTTGCCAAATTTAATAGAAGAGAGTTCAAGTCCTGCAAGGAGTGAAAGGTATGGAAGAAAGCATAGTAAGGGATACACTGACTGTAATGCATAAGGTCAGAGAAGTGTTTATCAAAAATGTGTAGTAATAAAATAAGAACTGCTTTCAACAAAAATGTCAGAGAACATAAATTTGAAGCAGCATCATTAGGAGATGAGATATTATATACAAGAAAAGGAAAATGAATGGGAGTATCAGGTAAAATGGTAGATGTTAAATATAGGGATTCTCTAACAAAAGTATAGCTAGAACCTATATGTTACTAGGATTCAAAAAACTATTGCCAGAGAAAGAAAAGATACCTAAAATAGTCATTACATATAAGTACTATGAAGGATGAATCCTATGCTTCAAAGGAATGCAGACACAGAAGAGGCTGTATAGAAAGAGATTTGACAGAGAAAACACAGGAAAATAAAGGGGAAAGGAAGGTAATAGATGGTGAGTTGTTAGAGGAGATACCCAAATTCAAAAAGGGAAATAGAGTTAAGGCTATGAACAATGATACAGGACAAATAGAGGAATAGACTATATTAAGTCTTGCAGGAAAAAGATAAAGCAAATCTTGGGCGGATTTGTACAATGTGCAAGACTCACAGTCAGGTGACAAGGGATGGGTTAACTTAAGAGATTATATTCATGTATAAAAAACTGAAGATGAAGAAAAGGTTTTGCTAAGATTTGAAAACAGAAGCAAAATCGAAGCTAAAGAAAAAACTATGTACAAAGTTGGAGAGAAAACAAGGTATGTGAGGAAGTGAATGATGTTGGACAAAATACTATACCTACAATATAAATAGTAACTGAAAAGGTAAAAGGGGTCGAAGGATTTTGTAAAGCAAGACTGGTAGCTAGAGGTTTTGAGGAAGAAATGGCTAAGTGGGAAACAGACACTCCTATATGCTTCGCTGAAATTTTTAAATTTTGCTTGACAATAATAAAATTGAAAGATTGGAATTGTTGTACATTAGATATAAAAGCTGCATATTTACAAGGTGATGAAATACAACAGGACATAGTGCATTTAAAACCACCTCGTGAAGATGGTTGTAGAGGATTATGGAAATCTAAGAAAACCATTTAAGGGCTCAAGGATGCAGCAAAGGCATGGTATTGTAAAGTGGTAAAAGTAGTGGAGAAGCAAAAAAGCTAGAGAAGTAGATCTAAACCTAACATATTCTTTTGGAATAAAGAATTGGGGAACTGAAAGGGAAATTGCAAGTAGGAAAACTAGAAAATAAAAGTTTTAAGTATGTATATAGGATATGCTGGAAGTAAACCCTCTTTTAAACATGTCTTATTAAAAGTGATTGCTGCCTCAGCTGCATTAATTTTATACAGGTTCTCCTCTATTTTTCTAATTATTGCTTTCTGATTGTTGCTTAAACTGGTGAGCAACGCACTGAAGGTTGACATATCTCAATTAGGTAAAAATTTCAGTTGGGGTAGTCAAATTTGCGGGTATATCCCATAGAGTTTATTACAGATAGAATTGTAGAATTTATGTTAAATTCTATTTCTTTTCTATTCTTTTTATTCTTTCCGGACGTTTCGTCTGAATAAACCTCAGACATCCTCTTGGGCGGAGGTGGGTGAAGGACTGAAGTGAGAAGGTGAGTCCAGCTGCTTATATTGCATATGATGGAAATCCACCAAACCCAGAATAGCAGGAAGCCATAAAAGGATGGACATATTTCAAACATTTGTGGGAAGAGATAGTAGGAGGGAGAAAATTAGAGGCATTGGTTGATACTGATAGTAAACACTATTGACAGCAGTAAAGTCAAATACTGGAGTAAGTATGTAGTAAGGTATTAAAAATTTATATTGCAGCAATAAGAGAAACAATGAACCTGGAGAAATAAAGGAGGTGAGATGGATCAAAGGAAATTATCAAATAGCTGATGTATTGACTAAAGCAGGGTCTTCTGAAGAAAATATTGAGAGGATAAGTGTGATTAATATATATCTAAGTGAAACCATGTGTGTTGTAACATCATGGGAAGTGACATCATAAGATGCAAGATGGCAACCGCAGGAGGGAAAGAATGAAAAACAATGGTTGGAACGAGTGAGGTGTTTTGATATGGATGGTTAGAGAGAGCCCTCTTGTAGTTGGGTTGTATATTATGGGCTTTAAGTCTGTTTTGTGGTTTTCCTGTAGTCGTAAGCTGGATTATACAAGAAGAGCAGAGCAATATGAACAAGTCGGTAGATTGCATAATTGTAGCATTGACGAAGAGTTAAGCTAGGAAAACATTCGTTTAACTTGCCCTGAATGAAGCGCAGGTGATAACCCTGGTGTGGTTGTCCTGTGCCAGTGAGAGGAGATCCTTTGCTGCTTTGCACAGAGAATAGGAAGGAGTCCCTCCTTGGTTCCTGATATAGGCTAACAAGGTCGTTCTGTCTGAATGGACCACAACTGTCCTATCAAATGTTGCTATTGAGGACTGGAGAGCCAGATGAATCACCTTTAGCTCCTTCACGTTGATGTGTAGGTTCCTTTGGGATTGTGACCACATCCCAGAAACTTCCATATTGTTTAAAGCAGCGACTTTCCTATTGAAAATCTGTCTTCAGCAAGCCACCACCGAAGGTTCTCCTTGATTTTGGGAGTGATGGGGAAGACAAACAGTCTGGAAGAGTCTTCCTTTGACAACTTGCCTTAAGGAAGAATTACAACAACCTTGTGTGTAGTCCCACTAAAGGCACGAAGTTTCTCTGGATGAGAGTGCCCAAAAGAGTCCTTCAATCGTTGGCTGAGCAGAACAGGCAAGAGCAAAGTCTCTTCATTTCTAGACACAGGCTTGAATCTTTGGTGGGATGGAAAAGCCCGAAAACTCAGGACCAGTTGGAATTTCTTCAGGTTGCTTAAAAGGTCCAAATCTTGGGCAAGTTGAAGTATCTTCTGAATGTCCTCGGTGCATCTTATCCTAGAGGGGATGGGTAGAAGCCAGTTGTCAGAATACAGACATCAATCCCCATGAGATGTAACTACTTTGCCAAAGAGGCAAGAACACAAGGTAAATACTTGAGCTGTGGAAATGCTGAAGCACAGGACCCAAAACTGAAAAATGCTGCCCTAGAAGACAGGCTTAGATACTTCCTGAAGTCTAGATGTACTGTAACATGGGGTCCTGCATATCGATGGTGACCATCCAGTCTCCCTGGTGAATGGGTGATAGGACTGATCAGTTTGTTTCCATCATGAACTTTGTTGTCTGAACAAAAAAATTCAGTGCACTGACATCCAGGACAGGTCTCCATCCTCCCGATGACTTAGGATAGACGAAAAGACGGCTGTAAAAAACCTCTGCACTTATGTATTCAAACCCCTCCACAACTTTCTTCTTGAGAAGGGCTGCAATCTCTTGAAACAAGGCCAAAGACCTCGCCAAGCCTACAGAGTAAGCTGTTAAGCTGAAGCTGACTGGCGAGGATGCTAAGGAAGGTTTCTCCCTCAATGGAATGGAGTAGCCCTCTTTGAGAACTTTCAGCACCTGAGGCTCCACATTCCTGGCTACCCATTTGCCCCAAAAATGGGGAAGTCTGGCTCCCACAGGGGCACAGAGGACCAGGTCCTCACTTACAAGGGGCAGGTCTGGGAGACGTTTTCTTGATTGGTCATACTGACCGAAGGTTCATGCACAGATGGGGCTGGAATTGATCTCTGCCACCTCAAAAGGGCTGCCGTAGCAGAGGGGAGACTGTCCTAGTACTAAGGGCAGCCTAGGCACATAACTTAAATCCTTGGGGCATTTAGCAAGCTGTGCCAGCAGATCTTGGGTCAACTTTTTTTGA
The DNA here is from genome assembly GCF_015104395.2 of Macrobrachium nipponense. NCBI lineage: Eukaryota > Metazoa > Arthropoda > Malacostraca > Decapoda > Palaemonidae > Macrobrachium > Macrobrachium nipponense. The sequence goes on along the minus strand of NC_061107.1, from coordinate 53,166,443 downwards.
AATTCTGTTGTCTCTCATTCTACTGTAGTGTGTGGGAACTAATTACCACAGTCCAAGGGAGCAAAAACAAGGGAGGATCTTTGGAAGAGCTTGATCCCTTAGTAGTATATTAGCCAACTCTAAGGTTCCATCCCTAATTGCCTTATCTGCACAGGCAAGCACTCCTAGCCAGTACACAGACTCCCATGGAAAGAGCTTCCCCAGCAGAATAAGTCGAATTGAGTGAGAAGTAGAGGTGCAAAACGCAGCCTTGCCCAGATCCCTCTTCTCTGCTAGCCAACCATCAATCCTCGCCAAGGCTCAGGATACGTACTGGACGATCGGACACGAGTGCTTGGTGATCACAGACACTGGACAATTGAACATTGGGTGCTTGGCAATCACTGAGCACTCAGACACTGGGCACGTGGACACTGAATGCTCAGACACTGGGCATGTGGACACTGAATGCTCAGACACTGGGCATGTGGACAATGAATGCTCAGACACTGGGCATGTGGACAATGAATGCTCAAACAATGGGTGCTTGAACACTGTGCACTCTGACACTGGGTGCTCAGACACTGGGAACTCAGACTTGGATGCTCAGACACTGGGAGCTCAGACTTGAATCCTCAGGCACTGGGAGCTCAGACCTGGATGCTCAGACACTGGGCACTCAGACACTGGGCAGTCAGAACCTGGGTGCCCAGACAGCCTCTTAGAAGAAGACTGCTTCAGAGATACACACTGTCACTTGGTCACCAAAGGCTCATGAGGAACACAACTGGGACTCTCCCAGAAAATGCACAAAGGGAGAGGACTGCTCTGGTTCCTTGGCCTACTTAAAAGGCAGCAACGAAACACACTCAACAGAAGAACCATGCCTTATCGGTGACCTGGATGCATACGAAAAGCACAGTTTACACTCATTCTCCACACTGGAGTCTGAGTCACTGGACAACAATGTACTTTGCACATGAATACGGACACCTTTCCAGGCTGTCCACCAAGTCCTGGGATTTACAAACAACAGGCTTGGTTGAGGAAGCAGCTAACCATGGGCAAACCCCACCAACCTCCCTTGGACTACCAGATTGGCAAGCAAGGGGAGCTTGGCAGGGACCTTTGTATAAGAGCATCCGTGGGACAAGTAGTCACCTCCTCCACTAACACTGCACGTGCACGGACACCACTCATTTTGCCCCTCAGGACTTCCACAGAAGTCCCGATTTGGGCAACGGTATTCACTAGAGGCTGGCAATGGCATTGCATTCAGAAGAATGGGAGTCAAGTAATTAAGTAACTGGAAAAGTTGGAGGACTGGCTATAGGGGAAAAGATAGTCAGAGTTATAGAGAGAACACGTAAATTCACATCCAATTTTGGAGAAGAAACCTGACTGGTAAAGCCCTAACCTCAGCTCTAGTAGCCACCTTTCTCTGCCTGTCAAGTTGGTTTTCTAAGTGTTAATATAAAACTGTCCATTTCCCCTGACACCAATCTTTGCATTCATCACAATTTAGACTGAAAGAGGTCTTAACAAGAAGAACAAAGAGTGAAAATGAAGTTTTCATAATAAAACTAATATTGTAATACTCACCTGAACACCTGAATTAGCCCTAATCCCAATTAGCCCGAACAACTCTCAATTACCCATCCCACTAGTGGGAAATTTGTTTTTAACAGTCAGCGTTGCCAACGCTGCAGGTAAAAACTTCCTTGAGTTACCATCCCAGACGGTTGGCAACGCTGTTACAGGTGTGTGTCGTTACTCTTATCTTCCTCAATTGCTTATCTGGTTCAGATTGATGTGGGGAAGGAGGGTGGGAATCATTCAGGTGTTCAGGTGAGTATTACAATATTAGTTTTATTATGAAAACTTCATATTGCAATACATCCCCTGAACACCTGAATTAGCCCGATTAACAACACTTAGAGGGGGAGGGATCAATCCTCTTGCCCGCCTCTTACTACCGTATAGATGGTAACTCATTCACTAATCTATCTAGTACCCTTATGCAACTTAAACTCACTTGATCTGTTATTCCTTTCGGTGCAGGACGTATTGGAGAGTACTTCGATCGTCTGTCGAGTCAGTACTGTCTATGTCGTCTACTTCTTCCCAGCTGGATCCTCCAGAGCTCTGGGATGTGTAGGAATATGACGATCCTCCCATGTGGCTATTCATAGCCTCTCATGTATGGAGGTGCAAGTAGCGGCGTGCAGAGCCGAAGTCCTCTGTGATCCTCTGTTTGTCGAGCGCCGACACTATGGTCCAAGGTCTAGCCTACGAGAGCACCCCCTCGGACTCTCGTAAGAAGACTGACTATTAACGTATCTAACTACGTTTAACCTATTCTAGTAACACTTTGTCCAGACCTCTGGAGACCAAAGCGGTTTCCTATCTAAATGTCAGAAAGACCTTAAACCTAATTTTATTCTTCCTTCACCGGCTTAACCTATACTTTCCCCAACTTAACCTATATAATAGTGTTCGCCGCTACGAACGGGCTTAACGAGTAGCCTTCCGATGAAGCAAACTGAACGTCTCTTAAATAGAACGATGTAAATACTGAAACAGACTTCCAAGAAGCCGCCTCTAGAATTGAAGACACCGAGTAGTTTCTGAGAAAGGAAGATGATGTAGCCATCCCCCTAATACTATGCGCTCGCGGTAGTATTGGATTTGTATTTACCGAATGCGAACCCGCATGAGCCTGTGATATTACCTCTCTTAGGAAGAAGCTAATCGCATTTTTCGAGATCGGCCGTGAAGGATTCCGAGGAGATATAAAAAGTGTCCGCGGGCGAGGGCGAAGTTTTCTCTACCCCGGGATAAATATACTCTTAGCGCTCGCACCGGGCCATAATCGCATCTCTTCCGGGTCTCCATTGACGAAATCTCTCAAGGCCAATACCTGAATGACCTTGGCAGTGTGTTTCGCCTCCGACTCTGTCTTCGCCACGAATTCCGGCAGAAAAGACAAGAAAATATCGTCTCCTTTGTACGAAACGAGCCTGGATACTGCTTGCAGCTCACTCAGTCTCTTCGCTGTTGCTAATGCAGTAAGGAAGAGAACTTTCTTTGTTAACTGTCTTAATGTCAGATTCTCGATTGGTTCGAACTCTGGGGAACTTAGAAAACGAAGCACTACCGACAAATCCCATGGTGGTGCTCGATTCGGTAATCCTGGTCTTTCAATCTTAAAGGATCGTATTAGATCATGAATACACCTACTCGTTGAGATCTCTGGAAGGTGAAATTTAAAAGTATTACTGAGCATTCGAGCGGTAGCCTGCTATCGCCGAGTGTGGAAAGTCTCTTTGTACTTTCCTAAGAAATAAAAGGAAGTCTGCTATTTTAGGAATTGAAGGTCTAGAAATAGAATGACCCTCTTCGACACCATCCCCTGTAAATAGTCCATCTGACTTGGTACAGTTTCCGTGTTGATTTCCTTAAGTTAAAAGAAAGCTGCTTAGCCACTTCTTTAGATAGTCCGTTTTTCTTGCTGCTCGCTCGACAGTCTCCAAGCAGCTAGGTTTAGCATGCGAGGGTTCTGATGGTAGTGGTGGAAGTGTGGTTGTTTGAGTAGATCCTTCCGAATAGGAAGGAGCATGGGAATATCTATGATGAGCTCCAACAGTTCCGAGGGAACCAAGGGCGTTGTGTCCAGAAAGGAGCTATCAGTGTCAAACTCACCTTGTCGCTCTCCCTCAGTTTCCTGATAACTCGATGGATGAGACCGAAGGGTGGGAACGCATAAGCCTGCATGTGATCCCAGCTTTGTAGCATTGCATCTGTTCCTATTGACATCGGATCCACTACCGGGGCGGGGAGAAATATATCGGCAGACGATGGTTTAGTCTCGTCGCGAATAGATCTACCGTCGCCGGCCACTTCCTGAGTACCTGACGTACTACATTCCTGTGTTAATGTCCATTCTCCTCCAGTACCTGACGTGCGCGACTTAGAGAGTCGGCCAGAACATTGAGGCTTCCCGATACAAACTGGGGAAGGAGAGACACTCTTTGGTCTTCGCACCATCTCAGGATTCTTTGGGCTACTAGATTTAGTTCTGTTGATCTCGTTCCTCCAGAATTCTTGAGATATGAGATCGCTGTTACGTTGTCGCAAAACAATGCATCACTCTGTTTTTGTACTAGTTCCGAGAAATATTTGAGCGCTTCTTCTATCGCTTTGAGTTCCCGAAAATTGATTGATTCCTCTCTTTCCGTTTCCCCCCAAAGACCTGACGCCTGAGTTCCCTCCAAGGTTGCTCCCCAACCTTGATTTGAGGCATCTGTATACAGGTGAAAGTCGGGAATGAGAGAGACTAGGGACTTTCCGCGTGTCAGGTGCTTTTCTTCTGACCACCACAGAAGATCCGAGAGGCAAGAATCGCTCCAGCTTATAACTGCGTTCTCGTTTCGGCAAGTCCCAAAGATTCCTGAGACGTCCCTGTAGCGAACGCATCCGGAGACGAGACCCTGGAATCAGAAAGGATAGAGACGACATTCTCCCTAATAGACTTCTCCATGATGACGCTATTTGTTCCCTTTTTGACAAAAACAGGTTCACTTGGTTTAGTATTGACTGTATCTCTCTGGTGATGGGAAAGCCTTGAAAGGAAGAGAGAGAATCCTCATCCATAAATAAATCATAGATTGTGTTGGTACTAGAGAACTCTTTGCAAAGTTCAGACGAATTCCTAACATCCCGCATACGTTCAGAAGGAAGTCCCTCGCCTTTAATATCTCCTCCAGGGAGGAGGCTATAATTAGCCAGTCGTCTAGGTATCTTAGCATTCTCTAACCCTGACGATGCATAATTTGCCGATACCGGAGACATGACCCTCGTAAATACCTGCGGCGCTGTAGTCAGCCCGAAGGGGAGAACTTTGAACTGGAAGGTGCCGACGGAAGATACGAACCTGAGATATCTCCGAGATTCCGGATGAACCGGAATTTGGAGATACGCGTCCTTTAGGTCCACCGACACCATCCAATCCCCCCTTCTGACTGACCGTAATACAAGACTGCGCGGTCTCCATGTGAAACCCCGCAGTTACTATCCATTTGTTGAGGTTCGAAAGATCTGATTTATCGGCCTCCCACTTGCCCCACTTTTCGATGCAACGAAGATCCTGCTGTAAAACCCCGGAGATGGGGGGGCTGTTTCTAGTGCCCCCTTCTCCGAGTTCCTGAATCTCCTTTGTTAGAGCTATTCCTTTGATGGAATTCTGGGAATAACTCGGAAGGTATACGGGAGAGGGTGACAGAGGAGGAAGGGAGTGAAACAGGGGATCGATACCCGCCCTCAGAACTTCCACCACCCAATCCTCTGCTCCCCACTCCTTCCATACCTGGTAGAAAGGGGCTAGACAGCCTCCTACCTGTGCAGACGAGGGACATGTCTCCTACTTCGTAAAATTCCGAGCCGACGAAGGCTTAGCGGATGATGAGGAAGGGCCTGAACCCGCCCTGTTCGCAAAGCGCACCTTCTTAGGTGATCTAGGGGGAGACTTAGAAGTCTGTCTTCTCATAGGGGAAGCCCTACGTGCTCCTCTAGGTGACCGGGAGCCCTGTGCTGCTACTCGAATCATGGCCTGTTGCGATTCGACTGCCGAATTGGAAGCCACGAAGTTAGTCATATTGGATACGTCTCCCTCCTTAAAAAGAGAATCTGCTAACGCTATGGGAGCTCTAAGTAAGACTCTCTTGTGTACGTCCGGATAATGAGGGGGAAGGTGACTCAGATAGAAGTTTCTCTCTTTTTCCCTACGAACGTCGTAGAGGAAGCTAGCACATTCACCTGATGCGCTAAGCCCATTGAGACTGACGTTATCAAGTTGTCGAACAGTCCCGGATCTGAGGAACGTAACCGTCATTTTTTAGAAACCCCATCAGGCTTGATAATATCCAGTGTGTGTGAGAGAGGGCCTCCGTCTGGTTACGCAAGACGTCCTCTAACACTCCCGCTTCTCTTAGCGAAATTCCTACGAGTCTAGACGCTGCCGGAGACCTACACAGAATCGCCTCAACCGATTCGTTGAGCGGTAACCTGGTCCCTGCCGAAGGGTTCCCCCGGACTGCATAAATCGCCTTACGCGGTGAGAGAAGCGAAATATCCTGTCTATTGGCAGCTACTGCCGCAGCCAACCTACCGTCTGCCTCTTGCATCGCTTGTTTGACGCGGTCAAACCAGACTAAACCGCACGAAAAAGGTGCTGGAGTTGGTTTGGTAGCATAGAATGTCTCAAATAATGAACTGATTCGAAACAAAATGTTGATCCTTCCGGAGCTCTCGCTTGCGGGTAAAGCGCAGTCACATAATCCAGCATACGCCTATAATCATTGCTATTAGCCAGAGGACAGCCCAAGTCCACCGGAATATCCCGAAGTTCGGGAATCGATTCCTCTTCCGCAGCCGCCGAACGGTTTGGGGCCAAAGAAGGCGGAGGAGGGCCAGAGTGCGGTCCATCCAACGATGAAAAGTCTGCTAAATTATCACTTAAACCTGGTTGCTGTCCTTCCGCCTCTGAGCAATAGTAACCCCTGAAAGAGGTGGAAGGGAAGAAAAGTCCTGGGGAGGAGAAATCCCCTTGTTTCGGTGCGGAAGAAACCTGTCCGGGACCGAACCTACTGTGTTATATCTTGCGAAGGAAAAGAGAGCGGAACCCGAATGTGCCTGGATCGAGGAAGAGAGGGGAAAAATGAAGGGGAAGAGGTTACTCCAGAAGGGTCCGCAGCAGTAAACGTCGAAGCTGACAGCTGTACCTCGCTCAATCGTGATGCCTCTCGACTAGGCGAGGCAGAAACGCGTATGTCAGAACTTTGTGTTACCTGAAACGCCTGAGATATATCCGCTGCCTTCTGAGCTACCGACTGCTGCGGGAGCGAAGAATCCTGCATAAGCCACTGATTAGGACCCAGAACTCCTGTTACGTAAGTCTGTGTTCCTCCCTGACCGGAGATACCCCTTACCGAAGCCGACTGTACTGAGGGCGTAAGAGAGAAAGACGAAGACGACGGAAAAGTTGGAACTGGTAAATTTACCTGAGACGAAGGAAGGCTTTGGAAAGAAGATGTAGGAAAGGTGGAAGGTGCGCGAGCCGCAGGAAAAGCAAGAGAAGAAGAAGAAGAAGAAGAAGAAGGAGTCATAGATGGAAAACTAAAGGTGGCAAGGCAAGGTTGTGGGAGCGGAAGAAGGGACTGCGGACGACCCGGAGGCGGCATGAGACTCTCTCTTAAGGGACATATAATACACTGATTCTGACCCTCCTTGAAAGTCTTGCAGCATGTCCTCCAAAAATTCTGGACATTCTTGTGTCACATAATCTCTAATGTTCATAATACCATTAATAATGCAACCTTTAATCAAAAGCCTATAGCCTTTAGAGAGGCCCAAAAGATCTGCGTTTCTCTCTGCCAAGTCGATCCGACTACTACGGGAACTTCTTAGAACACCCGAAGGGGGGGCTCCTTGATCCGCATTACTAGAAGAAGGGGTAGGGAAGACAGATACAGGGGAAGAAGAAATAGGATCTTCTAAGACATAGGAAGGATAGTTGACAGCTAAAGGAACAGGATCCCGCACTTTCGGAACCGTAAACTTTACTTGTGTCCTCGAACCGGACCTAAACAGAAGAGAAGATGGAGAAACGTCTGCCTTAAGGCTGGATGCCAACGAACTCAGACTTGATGTCCGTCCAGGAGAACGACTCTGCACGCTCGCAAGCTTGTCCTCAATACCTAACTCGGACCCTATCGTCTTAGTCACCCCTATTCCCTGATCCTGGCTAAAATTTTCCAAATTAATTTTATCAAAACTACTAGGGGGTTGTAAGGGGGGGTCCTTCACTGCCTGCTCCGCGCCGAGGGGGCCGACAGAACCTGCCCACTTGGAGGCTTGTGGTTCTTCATTACCCTCAGCACCCGTTAGGGCTGGTTCTGGAACAGGCATGGGGAGCTGAAAGAGAATTATGATTAGACATCCTACACTACTAGCATTTTCATCAGCAAATTGTTGGAAAAGACTCGTAATTAATTTTGTCATGCTATTTGCTATCCTATCCTCTATCTGTTTTACTACCTCATCACTAGCTAACTCCTTCGGTTGTTGTATAGGAGCTTGCGATCCTACAGATGACGCTGAATCTACTTTGCGTTTACTTCCTTTACTGGCTAACGACTTGCGATGTCGGATGTAGTCTTCCATCTCTTCAACTGTCCAACTTGAACATTCTTCACACCGCGTTTCCACATCGCATTTAATTTTCCTACATACCTGCATATAGAGTGTCTATCGTGTCTCAGAGTACTCATACGTCTCTTGCAGGAAGAGCAGGAGCGATGTGCAGTGGCTTCTGCCGACGTCGGAGAGATCAAAGACGGAGTCGAAACTGCCGGTGCTGAGGTGGAGGGTAGAAGCGAAGTCTTATCCATAATATCTGTATATCAATCCAATCCAAACGAAAACCAAGTCCCGTAATTCTTGAGTTCTTCGTCAATAATCGTAACCATCCGAGAGTCGGGCAAGGATCAAACTCGCGCTGCAGAAGGTCAACAACCTTCCCGCAGCGCGAACAAAAAGCAATTGAGGAAGATAAGAGTAACGACACACACCTGTACCAGCGTTGCCAACCGTCTGGGATGGTAACTCAAGGAAGTTTTTACCTGCAGCGTTGGCAACGCTGACTGTTAAAAACAAATTTCCCACTAGTGGGATGGGTAATTGAGAGTTGTTCGGGCTAATTGGGATTAGGGCTAATTCAGGTGTTCAGGGGATGTATTGCAATATCTTATTTAGCAGAATTAAGTCTGATGTTCCAGCCTTTGCTGCAATACTGGATAGCAGACAAACTAGAATCTGACACAAAAAAAGTCAATATCAATAAAGTCACATTCAGTAAGTCTTGACCACTAGCTAAGCTAATCAATCATAATTAGCACGCTACCAAATGCAAGGAATACTTCACCTAAGGCAGCGAAAATCACAACCATCCAGTGAAAGAAATTCAGCGAGCGGATCAAACAACCACTGTTCAGTTGTTGACCAGCAGAAACGAATTGAGCTATTTAGCTGTGTTGTACCTATTCTTCCCAGAAAGTGGACAGGACTATAGCTGGTTCACACAAGGTAGATTCTTAGGTGAGCTCTATGCCTACAAGAAGTTTGTTTGGTGGCCTCTGATTGGCTGGCACTGGGAGGTAGGCAGCTTGCTCAGTGTCTCATACTTTTGTCTGTAGCTTAAAAAACTAACAATATGTTTATATTTCTTCATTCATCTCATGTTTTGAAGAAGATAGGTTTTGGTCATACCATAGGATTCGGTATTAATTGTACAACTAAATCATGATTTCCTGAAATCAAAAAGACAAAACACAAAGGAATCACAACGAGTAAAAGTGAAGAGAGAAGCACTTAATTCTTTATAAACCTGTTTTTTACATATCGCTGGATTTTGCATCATTCATGCAATCAAGATATATGAAAACTTGTGTTCATATAATAAATTTGCCATGAATATGCTGGAGCTTTCAGATTTTCTATGGCATGTAGTATATGAAGACCAAATGAATAATATGTCTTATTACATTCAAATTCTTCCCTGGACTGAATTTCCGGTGGCCTGCCTAAATCTCCAACGATACCAGATGCATCCACCCAATTTTTTTTTTCTTATCAGATATGTCCAGACATAAGGACATAATGATATTGGAGTGAAAATGTTTGACAGTAATAATGGGAATTATATATATTTATTTGCAGAAAATGTAATGACATATTATGGTAAATACTGTCAAAACTGCAAAATTCCCATGTCACTAATTGGCAATTGCCAACAGCTCCTCAAAACTCTCATTGAGAGGACCAACAACGGTCTTGCAGATCACAGTCTCTTGGCACTACTGTCAAACTCAGTCAAGTACAGATGCAAAATATGACAAATTTTTCATTTTCTCTTCACATATCACATGCATATTAAATTTGAGAGCACCAGCGTATCAAGGGAAAACAAGTTTTATCTTTATTGCATCCGATAAGTTTTATTTTATCTTAATTGCATCCGATGATAAGTACAAACAGGTATAGAGTGGGGCCTTGGTAATCAATGGGGATAGAAATATTTAGGAAAACAATTTAGTTGCTAAAATAAATGAAATGACAACTTTTCTAAGACAATTTGTATTTTTCACAGCTACAATTCTGAGGTCTTAACAATAGGATCATTTCTAGCGCCTAGCTGGATCTGGTTAAATCACAGATGAAAGCAAGGAATCTTGTGAGATCTGGCAACACGTGCATATATAGGGTGAAGAGTGGTCAAGGACCACGCACCCACACCACAGCATCAGTCTTTCCCAACTCAGGATGTCTTAACAAGACAGAGGGGTGGCTAGAGGTGGGCAGTATAATGTTAAGACCTCAGGTTTGTAGCTATGAAAAATACAAATTGTCTTAGAAAATTTGTTATGTGTTCATACGCAAAAATCCTTCAATCTTAACAATAGGATAGACTTATACTTGGAGAGAGGTACAGACATCCTAAACTGGCTGGGGGCCTACCCACCAGTCCAGCTCCAGAAGAAATAGTTTCCAGTGAGAAACTAGGTACATTGATATCCAACCACCCAGACAATGAGCGACGTACAATGATATACAGTAATACCCTGAACTTAGGCAATTCGATTTGCGCAAATTCACAATAGCGCGAATTTTTCATCGAAACCTAACTAATTATCATACATGAGTTCTTCACTATAGCGAGAGCATTTGTGAACCCTCCAGAATCACTGCAAAACCCTGCAAAAGTGTTTATTTTTAATTTATTATGCAAATTTTTAAATTTTACAGCTTTTCTGCATAAAATATTTATTAAAAATGTATTAATTTTATTTTTGTACATGCATAAATATGCAGTTAGTGCATATATGTACTTTTATACGATGTGATACCCACTCACAAAGTTACAGCACTTTTCAAAGATGATATCCCTTCAGAAACATTGTTTAATTTCTGAAGTGCGTACTAATATACTACAATTAGTAGAAGTTTTCATGCTTTTAAGTGTAAAATCAGTAAAGAGATTTTGTGTATGCTATTTATATTTTTGAAAATAATACATAGGCAGTAGGTAATTCAGTGTTAGTCACTTTAAAAGAACTCCATGACATGATCAACTAGTAAAACATCAATCAACTAGTAAAACATCAGTTGTCGTTCTGTGAAAATTAATTCCTTAACCTCGGAGAAAAGTGCTGGTACAATCTGTATGTACTATGTTACATAATTACAGCACATACAGTTAATGTACTTTCAGAAGATGTGATCCGATTCGGACATTTTAAAGATGATACCCCTCCAGAGTTTTACCTACATGACATATCTCTCTCCTCTCTCTCTCTCTCTCTCTCTCTCTCTCTCTCCTCTCTCTCTCTCATCGTCTCTCTCTCCTCTCCTCTCTCTCTCTCTCTCGTTTGTAATTAGCTCTCACACTAGACACTAGTTCATGATTTTAAATTGATTTAATTTTACCTTCACCCTCTGCAAACATACATGCCTTCTTTATTTTATTGGGGGACTTTGTTATGACTCACTTATGAAGTTTACCTAGTGATGCAAAGAAAACTTACTCTGACAGAAAAAGAAAATGGCATCCCATGAAGTAGGGGTAACTTTAGTATACATACAAAAGTGGATATGTAGTGTGTACACCCAGTTACAAAAGTGGTGTTGGCACGCCAGACCTGGCTTGGAGAGATCATGCCCTTCTTGCCCTGAAAGTGGCCCACGTTCAAACAACCAGTACATAGTTAGAATGGTTCCTATGGGAGGAGGAGGGAAATTACGGTAATCACGCAAAGAAATGCAATATTGAATGAAATATATATGGACAGAGAGAGAGAGAGAGAGAGAGAGGAGAGAGAGAGAGAGAGAGAGAGAGAGAGAGAGAGACTTTTATTCCTGTTTAGTTATTAATCTGATGGATATACTTGAGACCTTGTGCTTTAAGAAACATGTTTTCATATATTTTTTGGAAAATAATTATTATGAAATCTTATCACATTGTATTGTTTTAATTCGTTATCACATTTTCTAAATAAAAATGCCTTATATATTGTTGTCTCTCTCTCTCTCTCTCTCTCTCTCTCTCTCTCTCTCTCTCTCTCTCTCTCTAAGGATCACAAAACCGTAAATGGCTACTCTACCAACTTGTGCTAGGTTGTATCTAGTAGTGGATTAAGGGCTTTACTGTTTTCAAACACGATTCTGTATACTTTTGGTAGTGAGCAGGTAAAAACTGAATTGTACTTCTACTGTGCCACATCAATCCTATTCTGAAGTGACAAATTGACTTTACACTAAATAAAATTACAACTGCTGCTCACATTATGAATGTTTACCTTTAATAAAGGTAGAAGATATGGAGCTAGTTCTCATGCACTAGCCTATTCAATATGTCACAGAGAACCTCGTGTTCCTTGACAAAGATGTTAACTTTGCCTCTTCCACGCTTAACCTTCCCAAATACATTCTAGGTTTTCTAAAACCGCAAAACAAAAAGTTAATATTTCCTTCAAGCTTAACTAACGGCAAAGACTGCTAGGTTTTCTAAAACCACCAAACAAAAGGTTAATTTTTACCGCTTCCAGGCTTAACCTTTGACAATGACATCTAGATTTCCTAAAACCACAAACAAAAGGTTAACTTTGCTTCTTCCAGGATTAACCTTTGACAAAGATGTTCAATGTTTCTAAAAGGATGATAAAGATGTTCTACATTTAACCCATCTGATTAAATTTTACTTGCCCCAACGTGGCAGAGAAATCTCCTTTTCTTCCCCACTAAAGGGTTACATTGGAATTCTTACAGGTCACTGTAAAATGTACCCTTAACATCATCCTCAGCTCTAAGGCAGAAAGCTAAAATAGCATTCCCTTTACAACAGCTTAAAGAAGAGTGCTGGCAATAAATTTACTTATTAATCCTTAAACCCCGAAGCAGTAAAAAAAAAATGTCTCCCGTGTGCCGGAGGTGTTTCAGAGTGAGCGTGGAAGCGGAAAAAATATTTTTTTCAAAAAATCACAGCGCGCTTAGTTTTCAAGATTAAGAGTTCATTTTTGGCTCCTTTTTTTGTCATTGGCTGAAGTTTAGTATGCAACCATCAGAAATGAAAAAACTTATCATTATCATATATAAATAATGCGATATATGATAGCGCAAAAACGAAATTTCACATATAATTGTATTCAAATCGGGCTGTGCGCAAAACAGTTAAAGGTAACAATTTACTTTTTTTTCGTTGTAATGTACACTAAATTGCAATCATTTTGGTATATAACACATTGTAAAACGATAAAAGCAACACAGAGAAAATATAACAAAATAATGCATGAATTCGTAACGCGCGGACGTAAACAAATATTTTTTTCAAAACTTCACCATAAATCTAAATATTGTCCTAGAGACTTCCAATTTCTTTCAAAATGAAGACAAATGATCGAATATTACTATACTGTAAGAGTATTAGCTTACATCTGATGAGTTAAAGTTGACTGAATGTCGAACTTTTTTATATAGATATTATTTATATGCAATTATTTCGGAAATAAGAAAAGCTAAAACCTTCAAATATTTTTTGTTTTATTCTACATAAAATTGCGCACATTTTCATATATAAAACTCTATGAAATGCCTAATATGAAATGGAGCAAATATTCCGAGAATGGGACGTACACATTTCGGAGATTTGTGGCAGAGAATCCGCGCGCGGAGGGAAGGAAAGTTTTTTTTTTTTTTTTAAATTCACCATAAATCTAAATATTGTGTTAGAGACTTCGAATTTGTTTCAAGATGAAGATAAATGACTGAATATTACTAAACTGTAAGAGTTTTAGCTTACAATTGCGTTTTTCGACCATTTCGGTAGAGTCAAAGTTGACCGAAAGTGGTTTTTTTTCTATTTATCGTGATTTACATGCAAATATTTCAAAAATGAGAAAAGCTACAACCTTCACTTATATAGCGTTGTATTTTACATGAAATTGCGCACATTTTCATATCTAAAACTTTATGTAACGGCTAATTAAAATGGTGCAAACATTACCACAATCGCACGTATGATTTTTTCGGAAGAGTTACCGCGCGGACGTAAAGAAAATGTTATTTTTTTTCATAAATTCACCATAAATCGAAATATTGTGCTAGAGACTTCCAATTTGTTGCAAAATGAAGGTAAATGCTTGAATATTACTAGAATATAAGCGTTTTAGCTTACAATTGCATTTTTCGACCATTTCGGTAGAGTCAAATTTGACAAAAGGTTGAAAATTTGTCACTTATCATTTTTTATATGAAAATATTTCAAAATTGATAAAAGCTACAACCATGGGTTATTTTTAGTTGTATTGTGCATGAAAATTGTGCACATTTTCATATATAAAACTTTATGTAATGGCTAATTTAAAATGGTGCAAACATTACCACAATCGCATGTATGATTTTTTTCGGAAGAGTTACCGCGCGGACGTAAGGAAAAAGTTTTTTCATAAATTCACCATAAATTGAAATATTGTGCTAGAGACTTCCAATTAGTTGCAAAATTAAGGTAAATGATTGAATATTACTAAAATATAAGAGTTTTAGCTTACAATTGCGTTATTCAACCATTTCGGTAGAGTCAAAGTTGACCGAAGGTTGAAATTTTGGCACTTATCGTTATTTATATGAAAATATCTCAAAACCGATAAAAGCTACAATCATGAGTATTTTTTTGTTGTATTCTACATAAAAATGCGCACATTTTCATATAAAATACTCCATGTAACGGCTAATTTAAAATGGTACAAAAATTATGTCAAAGTGACGAAATAATTTCCGAGATGTGTCACAGATACTTTTTAGTGCGGCAAGAAAGAAATTCGCGCTTGCGCGCCTGCGTAACGATTGTAAACAAAACAACACCTTGATCCGTGAACTCCCAGCATCCCCCAAGGCGCGTGATTCAAGAGTTTTCGGCTGGTAGGCATAAAAGTATTTTTCCACGAATTTTTAAAAAAACTTTTGTATGTCGACGTAAAATACGTCCAGTCGGCACCCGAGAGACAAAAAATGTCGACGTAAAATACGTCCAGTCGGCGTTTAAGGGTTAACTGCTGATAGTGCTAAATATAAGGTTTCATAGTAAATTCAGATAAAGTTTAGACCTGCATCTAAACTCCAGAGAGAGACTGATATAGAGATGAAGGGGCTTCAATCTCAACACCTTACAGTGCTGATCCTCAGCAAGATCTAAAAGTACTTGATGCAATACCGAGGAAAGTACATAT
>NC_061107.1:53129059-53150629 GCF_015104395.2 Macrobrachium nipponense | reverse complement strand
GGAAAGTACATATGAAATGATAACTTTGAAAGTAGACAGTGAAAAGTCTTACTATCTCTAAACAGAAAACATTTACATCTACAGGGTTCCAGGTGCTGAAAATTCCTCAAGAATGGCACCCTCAGCAATTCACAGACAACTGTTTCTGACCCCAGGCCACAGCTGTTTTAAATTAAGGAAAGATCCTATGATATCTTGAAAATCTTATTGGGAGGGGACATCCTAACATCTCCAAGCAGTTAAGGAAATGCCTAAGTTAATCGAAGTGTATGGAATTGTGTAGTCAAGTTGATTTCCTCTTGACGGAAGAATGAGACATCTACTGAGAGCATTGGAAATTCTGAAAATGATTTGCCCTGAGGCTACAAGGGCTCTACAGGGGGACACTAAGCAATTCTTGAACTTGAAATTGCTTAATAGTATTTAGAGTAGATACAAGGGGTAGGCCTATAAGTCTGAATTAGGCAAAATTTAAGGAAACATCCATTGCTCAAGGCTGAGGGCCATCAAAGAAGTAGTAATCATTCGGGTGTTCCTGTTTATCTACATGCTAGTAAGTCTAAATGAGTACTCTTTAAATCCCATAGCAACAACTTCCGGATGTAAAGGCCCTTGTAGGCAGTTTGTTCTTCCTGAATCCCCAATTGCCAAAACACTGTCCTTCCACAGAATGAATAATCAAACCAATATGTTGTTGTTTCCTTTCACTCAAAGCAGCAAACTTCCCACAAAGACTTTGTTTCTGACCAGGGATAAACCTGCTAAGCATCCTGATGTTCTTTCCACTGCCCTGACATCTGAAAAGTTTTACCAGGTGTAGTGTTGACCACTCTATGTTGCATGAAAGTGTAATGACACTAATTAAACTCTGTTTGTGCTGCATGACAATGGGAAACGACCAAAACCTGGACTTAGGTTTAAGAACAAAACAGGCAATTCTTGGTTACAGAGTCCCTCCTACAGTCCTGGAACCAAAGATGGTTTTAGATTACTTACCAATTTAATGAACGTTATTTGTAAGTTATAATTTTTACGCTGAAACTGTACATTAATCGAACATGATCATCTGAAAAAATCCACAGTGAGACCATGTTTCCTAATAAGGAAAAGCCCTTACTGTAAAGGAAATTTCCTTCAAGCCTAAAATTCTTCCAGAAGCAGTGCCTATTCATCTTTGACCAAAAAGCATGCATGACTAAGTATCATCCCCACATCACTAGATAAGACCGGGGATATAGAGAATTAAAAATATAATGCATAGAAATTGGGCCAGAATAAGCAACAGGTCCTTGGCCTTTGGAATACTGTTGACAGAGTTGGCCAACTTGAATCACTGATTCAGTAGAAGTGTCTTGCTCCTACAGTTGACACCACCCACCAATTGGCAACAAAGTCCCTGACAAAACTTACAGAGGGCTGCACACTAACACAAATAATGTGCATAGACCAGCAATACCTTCTTGTAAAAACATCTTGAAAGAAATTGCATGACTGAGGATGTTTTAGTAAGTAGAATACGTTCTGCATGTGTACTACAAGTCTGACCGTTCTTTGGAAAAGACACTTAAACCATACTAGAAAACCAAAAAGTGTATGTGAGCAGACACTTCCTGTTATTCAGTCTCCAAATGTCCAAGAATATCTCCACTTATTCATGGAGCTCGTCCCAATGAATTACCCTTGGACCATCATTCCCTCTCAATACAACCTCCTACTAAAATGAGACTTATGAGAGATTTCTGCTGAAGACAACAAAGGAAGCTATAAGAGGGAGATTAAACCAGTGGAGGACACCAAAAAAGAATCACAACTGCCCTTCACTGTCTCCACCATGTAAGGTACTGGTCCCAAGTCCATATCCCAGAACCTGAGGTCTGCACTTATCCCCAAAAGGTATAAAACAAGGCTACCAATAGATACTCCCTTGTCGCCTTAGCCCGAGTTGTGTAATCAGACAGGAAGCGAATGTGATCTCACTTCTTCCAAACCAAATGAGTATCAGCATGAGGACATTACCCTGCAGCATCAGAAAAGGGATTTTGACATAGGAAAAATCTATTTCTGGGCGAGGAAGTCGTGTCGCCCAGTGAAATACGTTCCTTTAGCGCTATTTCTAAGGTAAATTATTGCTAAAATACCAGAGAACTGCTAAATTGGACATGCCAGAATATTCTGACTCGCTCACCCTTTCTAAAAGGGTGTCGGTATGAATCTGGGGCGAGTGCAAAACACTACCACAGCAGCCTCTCCAATTAGCCTTTTCCACATCAAAACCCCTTAGAAAAGGGGAGCCGTGCTACGGCTCACTCCCTGCTACCGCGAAGGTGAGTTATTTGTCTTCCTCGCTAAACTCCCACTGGTGACAAACCATAAAAGCTGGCTTCACAAACTCGCTGGGTTGGCACCTCCATTACTCTCAGCTGTCACAAAGACAAGACAACGTAGCTACTGAGTAAAAGGTAACAACTCACAAGCTAGACTAAACCAACAGTCAGTCTGTCTGTCAGTCTGTCAGACCCGAATTCGTTTCCCCACAGGAAAGAGAAAGAAACCGAACTTCCTACCTAAGACAGTTAAAGAGCCAATAAGCGTTTGTATCCCAAGAGTCGGTCTTCGGCTCTCCATGACTTTGTAAGAAACAAAACGACAAGTCAATGCAGACCAAAAGGGGGGTGTGTGCGTCTGAGTACGAGAAAAGTTACAAAATGCGCTCTAATAGGAGTTCCTTCAAATCCATTTCAAACTCTTCTTCCGCAAGCAGCTGACAGAAGACTGCTGCCGACAGCATGTAAACAAGAACTTAAAGATTGCTTTCTTCGCAACCCCTGGCGACAGAAAAAGATACTTATTGATAGGAGATGATAGCTGCAGAGTGCTGTATCACATCCCCCACGACTCGATGAAAGGAAGACAGTCTTAAGCGACTCAGGACTCTGCTAAGTCCGCATGGGTCAACTGAGGGAAAGAAACAGAGCGCAAGAAAATGAGAAAAATTGGGAGGCAATGGGAGATTTGTTACAACGACTCTCCTGCCTTGTCTGAAAGCGATCATACATATACTTTAAAGCATTCCTATATGACACTTTGTTAAAAAGCTCTAAAGCTAGAATAATATCTAACTTGGCAAGAACTTTAGATACTGTAGACAGTGTAGACTTGAAAGAGAAACATTAATCGAGCAAGTAATAAGAGATTGGCCGATAGCCGAAGAAAAAGCAGACAAAAACCAAACACAAGCATTACGAAGAAAGAGGAATAGGTTAGCAAATGAGAATTTAGAATAACCAAAACATGAGTGATCGGATAAATAGTCAAATGAGTCGACATAATATCGGAATGTGTAAAACTGGCTACAGACACATTATCATCTCAATAAAATTGTCTATACCTTTATACTATATATTATTAATCCTGTGCATTCTAACACCTTAAACTAGTGTTGATGACATCAGAATGCACCTATGGAGGGAGGATTAACGTTTACCAAACGGTCCTTAGGTGAATGCTTTAATGGTCCTTACGCGAACACTTTAAATGAGATTCAGACCAGGCTCGGGCTACATACAGATTAGAGCACCAACGCCTTACTTCTAACAGGGGAACATGAAAAAGAGCGCACACTATGGAGGGATTCGGAACGTTCCTGTCACGAACTCAGTTCAACTTGTATTAAAACTAAAATTAGGTTTAATGTTATGTTCTAACTTCTCGATACGCTTTTCCTGAACCAAATGGGGAGCAGAAGGCAGAGCTACTAGGGAAGTCAATACTAGCACTACCAAGATACGTACCTAGTCTGAGTAAGGATAGCTGCAGATGAAGGGACACTAAATAGGATAGAACTGACAGGTTTAAGTCCTGACCTAACTAACTGCTTTTGCAATCTATCAGTTTCCCTTCTTTCCTAAATCTGACATATTCAAGCATAAATTCTCAGCACAATTCCCTACATTCTTCACATCTAGTTCCAAGATCACACTCTGGCCCTTGCAGTACAAACCGAATGTTGATCTTCAAATTCCAACAGCCTGCTTACACCAAAATCATTTCTACATAACCTGCTGTTATAGGTTTTGCTTCCGGTGAAAGATATCCTAAGTAAATGAAATTACAATACCACAAACAGGCGTAAAACAGCCAAACTTCATAGAATACCAACAATCGCCTAACCGCAATGGCAGCAAGGAGAATTCTGACAAGAGATAAAACATCTGAAACACACCTCGCAGAGAACAGGTAAACTAGACAAGTCATATGGGTAGCCATTTGATCTTTTGTTTGAATGCCGCCTCGCCTAATCGGCGCGGATATATAGCTAACTTTAACAGTTGGTGAGATTTGTCACATATAATTACTATTAACCCTTAAAGGACAGATTGCTCCTTAGGAGTAGTAATAATAGGTTTCGGGTGGTGGACAGATTGATCCTGTGGATAAACATTAAGTGCCATCGTTTCGAAAGAATCAGGCGGGAAAGAGGTGCCAATACTTTTTTAGTACCTAAATTTGCTAATGGCAACTTTTACACTGGCTAAAATCACGAGTGTGTTTGTCTGTTTTGTATGTATGGTGTTTTTACATTGTATGGAACCAGTGGTTATTCAGCAACAGGACCAATGGCTTTACATAACTTCCGAACCACGTACAATGAACTTCTATCACCAGAAATACACATCTCGTGGCACCGAGGTGACAGGTCAAGACCATACCAATCACGCCACTGAGGCATCTTAGGACTTCAGTTCTGTTTCTGACTTGAGGGGAGTATGGACTGCGTCTCTCTCTCACATGAAGTCTTTTTGTAAATTTGCTCATAAATATACAAAGGGGTTGCTGTTGGGTTTTGCTCGTCTTTTGCGATAGTGTTAGTTGTAAATGTAATTTTGCAAAGAATACAAAGAAGTTTAGAAAAAACATGTACAATTAAAAAAGTCACCGAATCTTCATTCCCAGTAAATTTATGCAAATATTTTTCAACAAATATGCTAAGAATTTGTTAGTGATTTTATTTATTCATATCTGTTTTGATATTGTGTGAGCTGTAATTATAATTTTACAAAATAAAATTATTTATTAGAAAAAACATATAAATTGATAAAATTTACAATTGCCTTGTAAAAGAGGCCCCACATGGGTTTGTACATAGTCATATTCAACTTCCCATGGAAGGTATGGAAAATTTTTTAGAATTTTTTTTCTTTCACCAAGTGCATTTGCATATCTTCCTCTTTCCATTGACGTGTTTTTTTTTCGTAAATTCGCCGACCTCAAAGCTTTGCTGGCATGGGGTGCTGCATATTGATATATTACCCCAGCTCCAAAGGGTTAATCTCAGAACTCAAAACAGAACATAAGGATGTGAGGAAAGCACAGGGCTGCTAATGGTGAATGCAGTCATTTTTTCCAGACAATAAAAACACAATCTTATTAATAATTAACAATGAAGATTAATATGACTGTCAAGATGGTAGATACCATTGACAAAGAGGAGTCTGTTTAATAACAAACTACAATGCTTGTAAAAGTCCAGATTTTGATAAAAGGAAGCTTCTCTTAAAATTCCTCTACCTGCCTTTTTAAAAAGTGGTAAATTTTCAGTGCATTTTAAAATTAAATTCCTAAAGACTAAAATTATATTGTGAAATCAATTTACGCTGAAATAATCCATTAGCATAAAGTTTTGCTACAATAAATTAATGAATAAAATCTATAAGCTTCAAATAAACAAATTCCAGATAAATCAAATGCAATGAATTTCAATTACCTGTTTTGCTCCAAATACTGATGATATGTTTTCTTTAATGCTGTTGTGACCACTGGTTGATACCACAACCGTCTTTTTACCTTTGTCTGTTTGGTTAGTACAAGTTATTCTGATGAAGGAAAAGAAATTAATGCAGATAAACTTAACAGAGATCAAATAAAAGTGTACAATATACAAAAATTCACAAAAACCAAATAGTCTTTGTGATCATACGTGAAATATCCATGTCAATACTCTGAAAAGTATTAATTACTAGTGTCTAGCACTCAAAATTCAGTGATACAAGTCTTTCATAAAAAAAAGGCATCAATAAGAACATGATTTAAAAAACTACCAATGGTCTGCTATAGATGCTCTGAAATAAAGCATGAAATGTTTAATCACTGTTCGTCCTTTAAAAATTTTGCAGGTATCCAAGAAAGAAACTGAAAAGCTTCTGAATTTTCAGGCCAAATAAGTAATTTCCTTGAAGAACCATGGAACATTTTAGACAAAATGTAAACTCAAGCATTAATCACTGCAGCTAAAGTCATCTGTGAGTTCCAAGTTAACAAATATTCTGAACAATCAGACCACTTATCCTCTCAGTTTCTTGTTAGTCTTATAAGTGAACTATCCAAGACAACTAAAATATCGCAGTGATTGCTGCTATTTCTGCACCACACCTAAGATTATTCTTATCAAAATAAAATGTCCAAACTAATCCACCTCTTAAAGCACTCCAAAGAGTAACAATTACCAATTAACAAATTCACATACTCCTGCAGTTCCCAACATGAGATTCACTACAGTAAATATCACTGCCATCACTACTAATAGAACAGACCAAGTGTTTCCTCATTCATATCACGTGTGCAAGTATATATAAATAGTGTACAGTGGACACCCCGTATTCGCATTCTCAGCAATAGCATACTCATGTATTCGCAGATTTCTCTATTGAACAAAATAGGCAGTTTTAAGCATTCTTATAGGAGTTCTAAGTATTCACAGCTTCTAGCTATTAGTTGAGGGAGGGGGGGGGGCTGGTATGCATCCCCCACAAATACGGGGATTTCACCATATGTCCAAAAACATTCACTCTGAATAGAACACAAAATATATTTGAATTGGGACTATGTAATTACTGGGTTTTCCAAGGAACCATATGCCAAATGACTGACTTTTTACTGTATCTGTGAAACTTGTATTGTCATCATTACCAAAAATGAACCTTAACAATCAAAATTTTACATACCGAATTCCTGTAGAAATTAGACAGTATGAATACAGTACTTGAACCATTTTTGCAAACTCCTTCTTGACATTTCTTTGAAACTCTTTGTGTCGAACAGGTAGGGTTGAGAACAAATTTTCCAAAGAAACTGTTGTGCCCACCTTTCAAAACATAAAAAAATTAAAAATTATACAAGTGGCTAAGTTACTTTTTTAGTAAAATTCATATTTCATCCGCTAAAATTAACCAAACCGTTGCAAAAAAGAAAATGACTTGCTATCTAGAACCCATGGGACTCCACTTTAAGCAAGCATAGCTCCCATATGGCTCCCATATATAATGTAAATTAAGATTTTGAGTTTATGGTTGAAAGTATTTGCTTCACATTTTTACCTGAAATTATTCAACCAATGCTCAATTTGTATAACAAAATATTCTAAACTTTACTTAAATTTTCAAATACATAAAATCAAATTACACACACATTTTCCATTCACATTATAATATAGGTACTTAATTTAATTTAAGATTTATTTTTTAAATACTACTTACCTCTCCATCACATAAATACAGTAGTACCTCGAGATACGAAATTAATCCGTTCCGAGGCGCCTTCCGTATCATGAGGTTTTCGTATCTTGGACCACATTTTACATGTAAAATGGCTGATCCGTTCCAAGCCCTCCAAAATCACCCCAGTAAATTTCATAATAAAGCTAAATTGACCTATAAACAATGAAATACTACAACAATTTGGACCATTCAATACCTAAATTAATAACAAAATGCAAAATAATCAGTAAATAAAGTGTATTAGTGTACATGGTATACAAGAAATACTGTACATAAAATGTGGAAGCTTACCTTTCGAGTGAGGCTATCTCTGAAAGTGGCGACAGAGGAGGAGGACAAACAGCAGATACGTACACTTAACTTTACGAAACACATAAAAAAAATGTCAAAAAACAAACTAAACTTTGCAAAACACATTAACAAAACTGTAACACTTAACTTTACATAAAATTTAAAATAAAGTTTATTTTGTTTTTTTTTTATTTTTACATTTCTTTTTACTTTTTTATACTTTACGTAATTTCAATTTCTTCACCACCGAATGGATGCCAGTCCGTTTACGGAATTTTTCGAACCACCCATGAGAAGCCTTGAACTCTGGGGTTGCCTTTGATGTCCCCTCTCCGCCGTCGTCTTCGGCTTGGGCAATCAAATCGCCGAAAATAGCGCTGGCCTTCTGGCAGATTGCCGTCTCGGTTATCTTATCGCCATCGATTTCTTTGTCCTCAATCCATACAAGAAGCAGCCTTTCCATTTCATTATGCACATGGCTCCTCTTGTTGGACAAAATAGTCACGCCCTTGGAAGGTGTAGCTGCTTTGATGGCTTCCTTCTGCTTAAGGATGGTGCCTATCGTCGACGGATTTGGCCGTATTCCTTAGCGATCACACTCAACCGCAAGCCAGCTTCATACTTTTTTATTATCTCCATTTTTATCTCCATAGAAAGCATTCTCTTCTTTCTGTGAACTTCAGCAACTTTCTTGGGACCCATGACTATACTGTACGTAATTAAGTTATGTAGTACGTATACTAATTAGGTTCTCACACAACACGATAAAGTAGCACAACAAAATCACTAACGAATTTACATTACTAAACGAAATCGTTGGACCGAACGAATGCCACGTGCGTATGATAAAGATATTGGTACGAAGAGGCCGAGATAGGTACGCCACCACGTACGTATAAGATGCATGACGGGAGGGATGCTGTCCAATAGGAGAGAAGAATCTCATGGCAGTGACTAGCATCAGGAACCAATGGGAGAGCAGGAGGATGGTGGCGAGTCTACTAGTACTAAGATGGCTGCGCGAGGCGCGAGTTTCAAAATTGTTATCCGGGCGAATCTCGGACTTTCAGAACATTTCGTATCTTAAAAACTTTTCATATGTAGAGCCGTTAAATTTTTCGCATTGGCTTTCGTATCTCGAGTTTTTTGTAAGTTGAGCCTTTCGTATCTCGAGGTACCACTGTACCCTCCCATCCTACCCCCATTCAAAGTAGTACGTATACTCAATGAAGGTATCACAGATAGCAAAAGTTAAAGGTTCTCCTTGTTTCATGTAAGTACCAGTCTATAGCGGTCTGCTTCCCCCATCCTCCACTAGGGGACCTATAGGAGCAAACAATGGCTGGAAGACAGTATCCTTTTGAGTACTACTTTGAATATAGGTAGGATTGGAGGGTCATATAATGGAGAGGTAGGCATTTAAAAAATGAATCTTGTATTTATAATATAATACTCATCATCATATCTTATCGCACCATTGTTCTACCCAATGGAGTGCTGTGTCGTTTGCTGTTCTTAGATCCATGTCCGCAAAGTGGGCCATAGTGGGCAACTACACAAGATGTGACTCATATTTTGGATTGGCTCCCCACAGGGGCACTCAGCCCCATTTGTGTAACCCCATCTCTGGAGGTTATCCCTTGTCCCACCAACTTTCATTCTTCCTCTATTCAGGGTGACTCATTTCCTTCTGGTGAGGGAGAATCCACAGGGCAGGTCTTCACTAGGGTCAGGGAGGGCATTATTAATAGTCTGACTGTCGTTCTCTCTCCATTTCTGCAGTCTCTATTTTGATAGGGCTAGGATCTCTAGTTCTTTCACTGTCATGAAGCTCTTACGTGATTTCAGACGCCTTTTTGTTTCATGATGGTTGTAGAGTGGGTGCCTGAGATCATTTGCTTGTTCGGTTTTTTCCTTTCAAGGCCATGGCATCTCGACGGATGTTAGGTGGTGCAATGCTGGCTAGTCTATACAAAGCTGGCAGGGATGTTGCACTCAGTGTGCCAGTGATTAGTCAGCAGGCTTTATTTAGCTCGATATCCACTCTTTTGGCATTACTTGATCTTTCCCACACAGGAACACAATATTCTGCAGTGGAGTAACATAGTGGTAGGGTCGTTTGCTTTAAAGTTTTTGCATCTGCTCCCCACTTGGTGAATGCAATTTTGCTTAGGTTATTTCTGGTGGCCACTGTTTTCTTGAGCTTGTTGACATGCTCCTTGAAAGTCAGTGTTCTATCAAGAGTGACACCAAGATAGACTGAATGCAGATGGTCTTCCAGTTCCTCATTATCCCATTTTATTTTCAGTTTTCTGTATGCCTGGTAGTTGTTGAGATGGAATGAGCATACCTGAGTTTTCATGGGGTTTGCTCTGAGGTGCCATTTTTTATAATAGTCTGAGAGAGATGATAATGCCCTCGTCAGTCTTTCTTCCATGGTTTTAAAGGAACGTGACTGCATTGCAAAACAGAGATTGGCAGCATATAAAAACCTCAAGATGTCCTGGAGTTGTGGTAGGTCATTTTTGTAGATGTTGAATAATAATGGGGCTAGTACAGAGCCCTGTGGGAGACCATTTGTCTGCTTCCTCCACCTACTTTTCCTGACGTCCATTTCCACATAGGAAGAAAAGAGCTCTGTGGGTGACTGTGTCATAGGCAGCTGTGAGATCGACAAACACAGCACCCGTAATGTGTTTGTTCTCAAATCCATCCTCTATAAATTGTGTGGGTTCAAGACCTGATGGCAGCATGATCATCCTGGTCGAAAGCCTGTTTGATCTGGTGGTGTTCCTCGATGGTGGGGGCTAGGCGGGATATTATGCATTCATGGAGTTTGTAGGTGATGCAAAGTAAGGATATTGGTCGGTAGCTCTCAGGTAAGCTTGGATCTTTACCAGGCTTGAGAAGGGCCACAACTCTTGCTCTTCTCCATATCCTTGGGATTCGGTAGGTTAATGCATATTTATTGAAAAGAGCAAGAAGCCAAGTCCTAGCCTTGTCTCCGAAATGCAGAATCATCTCGACCACAATTTCGTCTAGACCAGCAGCTTTCCCTGACTTCACATATTTCATGGCTGATTGTAATTTGTTCATGCTAAACGATTCAAATATATCATCACTCTGTGACATGATGCAGTGCATGTCTTGCTTCATTTTCTTTAGATATCCCCTCTCCCTGTTTTGGTTGTTGGTCTTTCCATTAATTAGGAGTTGATGGGCTACTTTATTAGGGGTGACTTCTGCTATTATTGCTGTGTGCCTGTCTCTGAGTTAAGCTTTTTGATAGTGCTCCAGGCCTTTTTACTGTTGTGTCATGTCGATGTTTGCGATGGTTTCTTGCCAGCATTTGCGTCTTTCATGGCATAGTGATGATAACAAGTCTTCTCCAAGCTCCAAGGTGTTTTCAGAGAAAGGATTATCATTGTAGGCCTGTATATACTCTTCGATATATTTGTTTGTTTTGATCTGAGAGACCAGGGATATACAAGTCTCTACAGCCTCTGGGAATCTTTCCTTTGCAGCTCCTATTACCAGTGATTGGAAGTCTTCATATTGCTCTAGGTCAGGTACGATGTTAGCAATTTCATTTTCTATATCAGATGTAAAGCCTTCCCAAACGGCCTTGCGGTAGTTTGATCTGGGGTTTAGGTATTTTGTCTTGCAGGGTTGTGTGACTGGTTTTAAGTCAATAGCCACTGGTAGGTGTTGGGATTTTGGTATTGGGTCCATGCTTTTTCTTGAGAACGATTGGTGGTATTTAGCAGAGACAAATGCCAGGTCCGGATTGTATCCCCTTCCTCCATCGTGCACTCTGAAATGTGGTGTCATCTTTTGCATCATACAAGATTGTAAGGTGATTAGCAAGGGCCCATTCCTCCACTGCTTCACCATCGTGGTTGCTGCTGTCGTACTGCCAGACAGTGTTGTGGCTATTTAAGTCCCCAACCACGAGACAGGGCTTATTGTCAGAGATGTTGATCTGGGGCAGCGACAAAAGAGCAGGAGGGGGTTTTAGACTGAAATGATGTTTAGGTGTTCAGCTTCCACTTGTAGGATCTCCAGCCCATCCTTGGATAGGTCTCTACTTCTTTTGTGAAGGATGGATTACTCACAAGCATATATTGCACTTCCGTGGATTGGGGTTTAGTGGGAGATAATTAAGTCCATGCCAGGTATTTTGGGCAGTTTAAGATCTTTGTGAGTCTCTTGGATGCACAGTACATTGGCCTTCAGGTTAGCGAGCAGATCTACTTTCGTTGCTGACAGGCCCTCAGCATTGAAACTGATAATTCTGAGCTTACTCATCTTGCCAAGAGGCCAAGGGTTTATCCTTTTACCACCTCTTGGACTAGGGTAGGGTGCGTGGTGTAGCAACTGGTCTCTAATAATTTAGATCAACAGGGGCACCACGCGAAGATTTGCTACTTAGAATGAAAATCCCCTCTCATTATATAGATGAGTTCTATATTAATGCAGATGTTAGAAAAGCTAAAAGCAATTATCATTCTATGATGTGAACCAGGCCTTATCATAATCAAATATTGTACAGCCAATAGTATTTGTTTACCTGATGTCAATAAAATCCATAGGCTGTTACTTCTGTCAGGGGGAATTTTACATCAAGGCAGGATCCTCAATACAAGGTGCTAGAGATCTCATGGAGCATGGCACTTCAACTGCATGCAATAAGGTGGGGAAGGAGTTCTGTGTCATAACTCTCCAAAGCTACAACAGATATACAAGCTCAAAAGTACCTATGGATATGAAGGTACCTTCCTATACAGATACATTGTATTCCTCAAAGCTTTTCATAACTTAACCAGGAAATCTAACTAGTAAAAAGAGCAAGCTACTATTTTGACTAAGGATAGTAGTACTTCCCTGCTAAAAACTAAGGGCACTGAAGCTTAGCAACAATATCTTTTGAATAATACAGTGCAAAAACTGAAAGAGACGTCTACTTGGCAGCTTCAATAAATTTAAATGAAATGTGTCAACTGCACAGACATAATGCAACTTGACCTTCAAGGCAGGAATAAGGTCAGGGTCCAAGCAAAAATGTGCATCCTCACAGACTTCATCAAAAAGGACATTGCATTTTTACAAATATGGACAACTGGCTTCCTAATGCTACGAAAACAAATTCTTAACATTCCACAGAAGTTTTTAGTCTTGGACAAATACAAACAAATCATTCTAACTTGGCAAAGATGATCTTCCCCATCAGTAATAAGGGATTCAAAACTAAGAACAGTCACAGATCAGGGTACAATCACCTTGGCTCTGGAGAAACCTAACCTAAGCAACAGGGCTTGTATCTCACCACACTTGGCAGTATGTACCTATTACTGGCAATAAGTCTTCATTATAAGCTCCTTTAAGGGAGGTTACCTCTAGCAGTTTGTCAGCAGCATTTTAAAAATCCACTTGCTTGGTGGAGATGAGGGAATACAAGATAGTGAGTGAGAGGCAGAGTCAAGGTATTCTAATTTATTGAGAAAAAAATCTCTGACATATCAAGAACTTTTGCAAGCAGAAAAGTAGCATTTGACATTAGGGAAAAGCAAGAAGATATCTATACATATATAGTCACATATGTTTTCTCAAACCTGAAAAATGGTAAACAATTCTATATACACATTATGAAGAGATTTCAAATACCTATGGTAAGAAAGCTTGCAGTATCTGACATACATCAGTAATTACAGTTCTAATAATGACAAAGTAGCTTCTGAGAAATACATAAAAGATCTCTTAAATCAGGAGTGCTGGATCTGTGTTTCCTGAGAGTGCTTGGTGCGTCACATAGGTGGATGTTTTGAAGCAAGATGCTCTGAGACTCCCGGTGACTGGTCAGGACCTCACAGTAACCCCAGCCCCCTGAAAGTAGGCCGGGGGGGTGGGTCACTGTCTGGGATGTAAGCTGGTTCTAATGTCAGTGGAGACCCAGGTGATCCTCCCATCCACCATCAGCTGATACACTTGTACGCTTGTATGCGCCTAATTCTATGAACATATATCTCCTTTTTCAAGGTCATTGCGAACATTTTTTTTTTCTTGCTACGTCGTGTGTTGTCCTCACTGGCATGATCTTTTCCAATGCTCTACAGATGTCTGGAAGAGTTGTGGGCTCTGTCAGGTGTTGAAAAATGTCCACCAGCATTGTTGACATTTGCCTGTAAACTGCCAGATGTCAAAACTCTCGCTTTGACATCTGGCAGTGGGTGCCGATTTGAGGAAACGGTGCAGCTGCTTCACCATGCTGTTCGCTTCTGGGTTGTATGCCATTGTGTGAATGAGTTTTGTTCCAAGGCTGGCAACGAGGGAGCTCCAAAGGTGGAGGTGAAGTTGGGTCTTCTGTCGTTCATTATATATATTGCAGTACTCTGTGCCTGCTGACCCAGCAAATTAGTAGTGATCTCAAGCAACTCTCTGCTGTCTGGCGACTTACTGGTATTGCTTCTGGCCATTCAGTATTCTTGTAAATGACTAAAGAGATACCGGTACCCCTCGGAGGGGGGCAGGGGTCCCACAATGTTGATGTGAATGTGAGCCAATCGTTGCTGTGTTATCTGGAACTCTCTAATTCAAGTTTCTGCATGGCTTGTTATTTTTTATGTTTGGCATGGGAGGCAGGCATTCTCTTGCACAATTTTTTATGTCCACCTTCATTCACCACCAGATGTACTGCTCCGACAGGGTTCAGGCAGTGGGTCTGCCCGATGGGCAGGACAGATTGTTGGCAAAGTTGAAGGCTTTCATTCTCAACCCTAACGGGAGGTATGGGCGAGGGTGTCCAGTACTTGTTTCGCAGGCAATGGTCATTTCTCCGTTGTTCATCAGTAAGTCACTCCATGTAAAGGCAGGGTTCTCCCGCCAAAGTCGCTGTAGGTCCTCGTCATCCTTCCGAGATGATGCTATTTCAGGATATGATATCCTGATCTGGACATGTTGATAGTTTGTTATATCAACAATATTCAGTAGTGGGTACCTGTCAGGTACTATCTTTGAAGCTGGAGGCTTCTTGGAATATTCCTGCTTGTTCCATGCCCCAGAAAGCTTGTTTGGCATTAGGGAGTTTTTCTGGGGCCAAACATCCGAAATGGGCGTGTACTGGGGGACCTTCAGTGACTATGTGGTGCTTTGCAGATTTGGTCAGGTCGTGTTGTAAGTCGTCCTTGAATACCTTCAGGAACTCCTATAGATGGCAACTTATCTCTGGTGCTGAAGCCACAGTGATTGGGGTTACAGGGGCGGATCGTGTGATCAGCTGCTGTTTCGATACGTCCACCAGCATAATGAGGACTTTTAGGAAGTCTGCTCCTTCAAGTGTGATGGTTACATCTGATAAGATGAGCTTCAAGTTGTATTGCTTCCCGCTGAATGACAAATTCATGGTCCGTTTCACGTACATTTTCAGAGGGGTTCTGCTAACAGTGGACACCTGTAGTGCTGGGGGGTTGGATTGAGGCATTCGTGTGGGTTGGCTGGCACAAACAACTTGCATGCACCAGCGTCAACCAGGAAATCCATGCAGTCACCTCTCAATTAACGCAAGGGTTACATTCCTGGAGAGCTCACGTTAATTAAAAACGCATTATTTAAACATATTTTTCCCATAAGAAATAACAGTAATAAGGGGTTTACGTTCCTGGACTTGAGTAACTCTGCACTTTTTTCAAGTCATATTTCAACTGAAAAATTTGTCGTATAACAAAAAATGACCTTGTCTCTAATAAGTTAAGTATCTAAATATTTGTTTATGCTAACTAGAATCAAGAAAATTCACACAGAATTTAGTTATATACAGCAAAATAAACTTATATTGGCCACCAACTGATTTCCAAACCAAAACATTGACCGCTATGTTATTTTATTGTTTTATAACTTTTTGAAAGATTCATGGAAAAGATGCATAGTCGTTAAGTTTGTAATTATATGTAGCCATCAGAAGCCTGAATTTGCTCAATTATGCCAACCCCATCGTAAGTAGGAGAATACCTGTACTAAGTAGGTCAAACAAAAAAGAAAAACAGAACAAAATCTTTCGGTTTTTTTAACAAATAAACAATGTCTTTTGCCTTATTAACCCTTTAACGCCGATTGGACGTATTAAACGTCGACTAAAATTGTCTGTCATATGCTGATTAGGCGTATGATAGGTCGACAAAAATTTTTTTTTTTAATTTACGGAAAAATAATTATAGGCCTACTAGGCGAAAACTTTTGAATCGTTACCCAGGTGCGCAAGCGCGAATTTCTTTCTTCTCGCACTAAAAAGCATCAGCGACACATCTCAGAAATTATTTCGTCACTTTGACATAATTTTGCACCATTTTATATTAGCCGTTACATGGAGTATTATATATGAAAATGTGCGCAATTTCATGTAGAATACAACAAAAACAACTCATGGTTATAGCTATTATCAGTTTTGAAATATTTTCATATAAATAACGATAAGTGCCAAAATATCAACCTTTGGTCAACTTTGACTCAACCAAAATGGTAAAAAAAACGCAATTGTAAGCTAAAACTATTACATTCTAGTAATATTCAATCATTTACCTTTATTTTGCAACAAATTGGAAGTCTCTAGCACAATATTTCTATTTATGGTGAATTTATGAAATAAACTTTTCCTTACGTCCATGTGGTAACTCTTCCGAAAAAAGAAATTTTTTCGACCGATTGTCGTAATGTTTGCACCATTTTAAATTAGCCGTTACATAAAGTTTTATATATAAAAATGTGTGCAATTTCATGTAGAATACAACAATAAACACCCCATGGTTATAGCTTTTATCAGTTTTGAAATATTTTCATATAAATAACGATAAATAGAAAAAATTTGTCCTTCGGTCAATTTTAACTCGACCGAAATGGTCGAAAACTGCAATTGTAAGCTACAAAACTTACAGTCTAGTAATATTCAATCAATTACCTTCATTTTTCAACAAACAGGAAGTCTCTAGCACAATATTTTGATTTATGGTGAATTTTTGAAAACAGCTTTTTTTTACGTCCGCACATTACGAATTCATGCATCATTTTGTGATAATATTTTCTCTGTGTTGCCTTGATCGTTTTACAATGTGTTATATACCAAAATAATCGCAATTTAGCGTACAATACAAAGAAAAAAATTAACTCGTTAGCTATAACCGTTTTGCTCACAGCGCGATTTGTATACAATTATATATGAAATTGTTTTCGCGCTGTCATATATCCCAATATTTATATATGATGATGATATTTTGTTTCATTTCTGATTGTTGCATACTAAACTTCAGGCAATGACAAAAAAAGGAGCCAAAAATGAACTTTTAATCTTGAAAACTAAGCGTGTTGTGATTTTTTGAAAAAAACATTTCTTTCTCTTCGGCGCTCACTCACGAACGCCGCCAGCATACGGGAGACGATTTTTAAAATACCTCTTCGGCGTTTAAGGGTTAATAAATTATTAATTAATACAGTAAACAGTCTTTCGCTCTATTAATAAATACATGCAGTGCACTTAGCTATGTCTTTGTTTATGTCGACGGCTGTGGTCTGCAGCACTTATGCCTGGGTAATTTTAAAACAATGCTCCGGTGCCAATTTGCGTTAAATCAAAATTTTTGCGCTTTTCAAAAATTTTAAAATATTTTCTGGCTCACGTTAAATCGAAAATGCATTAATTGAGAGGTGACTATATTCATTGTTTGGCCAAGATGAAAAAGTATGTCATGTCTTTTTGCCTGTACCTGGAAGAAAGACAGCGGAAAGCATATGCAGTTTCTATTACGAAGCAACCGGTCTGCCCACCACTGACATTTAGTTTGTTGGGTCGCTACTAAGATCCCTTTGCATGTTTTTTGACATGGTCGTTTTCACATCCTTGAGCTTCATTCCCAAACCTCCAGTGGTAGAAACAAATGCCCTTGGGACATTTTTCTGTTTTGGGCTTGTATTTGTTTTTCCACCTGGAGCTCTGGTAGCAGTGCATGGGGGTGGCAGGACCCTCTGGATCACAGTCCATCTCTGCGTCGGTCTGCTGCCATGGCTGTGGGATGGCTATTGCTACGGGTGGTTGAGTCAATTCAGTTGACTTGACTTGTGGGCCAGATGAATGGCGTTGACTGTCTTTACGAAATCATCGAGGTCCATGGTTGATGCACTGGGGATGGCCACAATGTTTGGTGGGATATTTTTGTGAGTAGGACCTCTATCACAAGGTCCAACATAATTCCTGGGCGGCCATCTGTGGCGGGGATTGTAATTAGCCATTGTAGTTGCTTGTAGACATGCGAAACCCATTGGTCTCCTATTGCTGCCCAATTGTCTAGGAATTTCCTAGCTCTGGGGGTGGGTAACATGCTGAAGGAGGACCTTAGTTGGCCCTTCAGTGCTTCATAGGTGACAGTGGTCCGTTGGTCCGCAAGCCATTTAGTGACGTGTTCAAAAACATTATCTGGCAGGAACTTGAGGACAGCATTGGCTTTGCAGGATGAGGAGATCTTCTCAGACCTGAAGATGGTCTAAGATCCTGGACCTGTTAGTTGATTTTACCAAGGTTCTTCCTTTGTGGAAAAAATCTACTCAAAAAGCCATAACAGAACAAGTTTCATTTAAACTTCCACAAGTTACAGTTGACCACTTGGAGACTGTCCTGTGAAGTCCCGACCAGTCGCCAGGACCCTCAGGGCATCCTCACTTCAAACAGGAACCTACATGATGCACTGAGCACTCCCAAGAAACACAGATCCGGTGCTCCTGATTCAAGAGATCTTTTACGCATTTTTCAGAAGCTTAGAACTGTAATTACTAATGTATGTCAGACGCTGCAAGCTTTACAACCATATGTAAGTATTTAAAATCTCTTCATAATTTGCATATAGAATTGTTCACCATTTTTCAGGTGAGAGAAAACTCATCTGACTATTTAGATGTCAAATGCTACTTTTCTGCTTGCAAGAGTTTTTAACCTGTCAAGACCACCAGCATCAGCCCATTCAGTGACAACACCACAGCAGCAAGCATCTGTCTATTCTATTGCCCTTCTCAACCCAGAGGCCTGTCCTTCCTCTGGGTTGAGAAGGGCAATAGAATAGACAGATGCTTGCTGCTGTGGTGTTGTCACTGAATGGGCTGATGCTGGTGGTCTTGACAGGTTAAAAACTCTTGCAAGCAGAAAAGTAGCATTTGACATCTAAATAGTCAGATGAGTTTTCTCTCACCTGAAAAATGGTGAACAATTCTATATGCAAATTATGAAGAGATTTTAAATACTTACATATGGTTGTAAAGCTTGCAGCGTCTGACATACATTAGTAATTACAGTTCTAAGCTTCTGAAAAATGCGTAAAAGATCTCTTGAATCAGGAGCACCGGATCTGTGTTTCTTGGGAGTGCTCAGTGCATCATGTAGGTTCCTGTTTGAAGTGAGGATGTCCTGAGGGTCCTGGCGACTGGTCGGGACTTCACAGGACAGTCTCCAAGTGGTCAACTGTAACTTGTGGAAGTTTAAATGAAACTTGTTCTGTTATGGCTTTTTGAGTAGATTTTTTCCACAAAGGAAGAACCTTGGTAAAATCAACTAACAGGTCCAGGATCTATGGAAACCATGCCTTGAGCAGCCACAACAGCTCAATTAGTGTCATGCAACTACTGGAAGAGTTGAGGAACACCTTATGGAACATAGCAATGGGGGGACAGTCCAGATTCTACCTTTCTAACAGCATGGTGTCAACCACCCAAGCTAAGGGATCTGCGATGCAAGAGCACAAGATTGAGTGTGTGGTTCCACTAAGTGCCAAAAAAGATCAATAACCAGACCTCCTCAAAGGTTCCAAAGCTTCTTGCACACATCTGAGACATCTGAGTGCAATGTCCCTTAAACCCAAAATCACAGCACCTATAAAGGAACAATCCTCCAAGCGCAAAATAAAGCTGCCACTACACAAAACATACAAAACAGCATATTAAACCATTGCTGTAATGAAAGCAATTAATGCTGGTCTACAATGCCTTATCTGAAGTTCAAAAACTGAAAAGCTCTAGAAGCCAAAATTTTTGGGGGCCGTATGACTCTCGTAATGTAATACCAATTTTAGTCCCATTTAGTATGAAAATTACAGGTTATCATTGATACTCACACATGAACATTTCCTTAACATTAATTCTAAAGTGATTTTAAAGGGTAGCACAATACATGAAATACCGAATGTGTGTATGTGGACTGTTGGCCCCAGTTAGGCTGTTACACCAACAGCATTTAATTGGCACAGTCAAATGGTATAATTGTAATCAAAATTATAATTCCTAATAAAATTGTTGCTTTGCTTACTGTACTGAATTATACTGCACACATTATCATAGTATTATTATTGTACTATAAATATGAGTAATTCACTCCTGTATCACTGAATGCACTAAGTGAAATAGGCTGGAATAACTGATGATGGAGAAGAGAATAAAGTATGAACTAGTAATATGCAGTAATATAACAATTATCTTTCAAGTCAAAACCTGGTGGACATCAACCAGAGCTGTTAATAGCACCGTAGGTTTATATAACAAGTAAGGAGGGTCATTGATGTGTACTTGAGGATCCTGATGGAGTACAAGGTGATACTACCTTATTCTGTGTGTAAGGCAGAAGACTGACAAACATGGAACATATGATTACTGGGGTTGTGATCAACAAACAACACAATACAAACCAAATATCAAAGTTTTTCTCAAACTATAAACTAAAAATATTTACCTGTCTTGACATAGGTGTTTTTGAAGAAAGCCTTCCATTATGATCATACACAAGTTTTGTTCCTACATCCTCACTGGTATGTCGAGTGATAACTGACAAGCTACTTAGTGCACAGAGAGAGCTCAAGGCTTCACCTCGGAAACCAAAAGTCTTTACACCAACTAAATCACCAAAATCTCGTATCTTGGAAGTGTGATGCTTTAAAGCTGAAATTAGAAAAGACTTGGTCATTATATTTTGCAATGACCATTTAATATACAAAAGATCCATTTGTCTATGGTATGGAATTTTTAATCCATTTTTGCAATCTGTTAACCCATTTTACCACCTTTCTAAATATTGTACAGCACTTAAATATATGAAATATATGAGTTGCAGAATTATTATGAATTCTGAATAAGGATTTTGTGTCATTCCTGTCTATTAATATAGATTCCATGGGGGGACAAAATTATCAACAACTAGAAATTCCCCTTTGGTACATATATGAAAATATATCAATTCCGAGGTAGAGCGAATTAGATATTAAAAGGACATTTGCAGCTCGAATGATTTATATGAATCACGGTGATGTGATAAGTATTTATATAGTATATAAAAATAATAATTGTTAAGAGGGAATAGATCCGAGAAAAATGATAAAGGTCAAGCAAAATAAGCACCTACCATGTAGACAAAGGAAAGCTAAACAAATAATTAAGGAAGTAAGGTCAATAATTTTACTATAATAAACTGAAGATAATATAATATAAAAACATTTATACAAAAACTTATAAGCCAGGCATGCCGCATGTACTGTTCGAACAGTTAGTCACTGCATGAATAAACTTTGATACAAGTGCCACCGCCCGACAAAGAAACCCTTTTGAGCCTGCAGCAGAAATATCATAGGATTGCTTTTGCTAATAAATCTTGAATTGGAACGAGGAAGACCAGCTCGACATTCTTTGGTCGGATGAAGCAACATTTACAGTG
>NC_061107.1:53051595-53126059 GCF_015104395.2 Macrobrachium nipponense | reverse complement strand
TCACCAGATCCAGCCTGACGCCATTTTGGAGTAGTCAGACACTGCCTTCTCATTAACACCAGTAATTTCGGCAATTTCTCGGTTTCTTTTACCAACTTTATGTAGTTCAACAACTCTCTCAATATTATCATGGCCGGTATTTTTACCAGACATCACTCTAAGGGCGTGGTAGACGCCAACAACTCACTGCACACAGCACGAAAAACGAAATATGTGGACCGCCATCAAAAGAAATGCACTCCTTATGGCT
The DNA here is from genome assembly GCF_015104395.2 of Macrobrachium nipponense. NCBI lineage: Eukaryota > Metazoa > Arthropoda > Malacostraca > Decapoda > Palaemonidae > Macrobrachium > Macrobrachium nipponense. The sequence goes on along the minus strand of NC_061107.1, from coordinate 53,125,809 downwards.
GACAATTGGGTACTAACTCTTTGAAATTGTCACCAGTAGTGCATGGGTGGATAAGTAAAAATGTGCCAATCAGTCATTTTGTCCCGGCCGATTTTTTTTTGCGAGAAATATGATATGGGTCCAAAAAACAAAAAATGATTGAGAATTCCAAAAATTCTCAATACAAATGGCGCTGACTGTATATATATATATATATATATATATATATATATATATATATATATATATATATATATATATATATATATATATATATATATATATATATATATATATTATATATATATATATATATATATATATATATATATATATATATATATATATATATATATAGTATATACTATATATATATACGAATCTTCAGAGGGTGTCCATGATACTAGTTGTAAAAGGATGAAGTTTATTATGAAACTTTTTGCACATGAAACATCTGTGCATCATCAGTCTGCAAAGAGCAATAAGACAAATAAATAACATATAAAGCCATAAAACACAAACAGAACTCACATGAATTAAAAGTCTTAAAAAAATTAACCAAAAAAAAAAAGTACAAAGTAAAATAATGACTCGAGGGTAGTTAAGTGATCAGGATGTTTGACATGATCTATTATTGTGAACTGTTCTTTCTGAAGCTCATTTTGCAATTAAAAGCATGGTTCCTGATATTAGAAAATTCAGGTTGTTTTATTCTTTGTCCTGTTCAGAAACTAAACCTAAAATGACTGCAATATCGAACCCTCGGCAACCTTCGAGTTGATCCAACGTAAGAACCTGGACATCCAGGGCATGTAAATTTATATGACGTTGGATCTCATGAAGGGCTGAAGGCGATCTTTGAAATTAAAAAAGGAACCTATGGTACAAGGATTGTTTGATATTAATTTGACCTTGAGAGACAGATTTTCTTGTTCAGTGATTTGTTTTAAACTGGATATGAATTCAGATCAGAAATATGAGGAATAGTAGCATAATAAAATAACCTGTTTGGAACATCAAAATTAGGAGATAAAGGCTGAAAAAACTTTGAAAGTATCTGGTCAAAACTACGTCTTGTGGAAAAGGAAAAGAATTGGACTTAAAAAAACTCAGCAAAAATGAAATCTCGTCATGAAAAATTTTCCAAGAAGATGATTACTTTAGGGCCTATTTACCAATGTGTGGATGGTGTTTAATTTAAAAGAATGTTGACAGGAACTATAAAATTATTAGTGAGTCCTGTATAGGTCTGTTTTCTGTAGACTGACGTGGCAAATTCTGAGTTACTTCTAGTGATTCTCAAATCTAAATAAGGTAGAGTACCTTCTTTTTCAACCTCTACTGTAAACTTGATATTCGGGTGAGCGTTATTAATAAATTCTAAAAATGAGGAACATTGCCAAGGATGTTGGAATAACGCGAAGGTATCATCAACGTATCTACTATAACAAGGTCTAAAATTAGAACTACAACCATTTAAAAACTTCGACTCCAAGTCTGACATAAAGTTATCAAAGATAGGACCTAAAGGAGACCCCATGGTGACTCCATCGACCTGCGAATAGAGCCGATTGTTAAAAATCACTTGATCTTGCTGTGCAAGATTCTATGTTCAACTTAGGAAAGACTATGTTCCTAGTCAGGAACCTGAAAGAAGACCTCTTCTTTGTCCGTACTTCAAATAGGAGGATGAAGAGAGTTGAAGAGCAAGGCTCTTCCTCCCATGGCTTATGCAGCATTGTTGCAGTACCTGCTGCATTCTTTCCTGAGCTTTTTCTCTCCTGCAGCCCCAGCCTTGATGTTCTTTTGACGGATGAAGGAAAGCTCTCGACGAACTTGGTTGGCTTGTTGAGCAATGACACAAAGGGAAGTTTTTGTTCAGCTATCCCCCTTTGCATTTGGTGAGGTGGAGATATTCGGCACACAAAACTTGGGAAGTTCCATCACTGGGAATTGCTACCTTACAAGGAGACCTCTCTAGGCTGATTGACTCGTCACGAAGATCAGCTTTAAACATAGTGAAAGTGATGTTCACTCCTATGGAGACTGATCATCTCAAGAACCTCTTAAGATTTTTGAAGTTCTAAGTTTCATGGACTGGTCAGTTGGTGCTTTAACCCTTTAGTGGACGAGTAAAAAAATTGATATGCAGCTCCTTAGGCAGGTAAACTTTGAGATCGGCTAATTTACAAAAAAAAAAAACACGTCAATGGAAAGAGGAAGATATTCAAAATGCACATGGTATAAGAAAAAATAATTTTAGAAAATTTATCCAACCTTCCACGAGAGGTTGAAAATTACTATTTACAACCCTTATGGGGCCTCTCTTACAAGACAAATCGTAAATTTACCCAAGTACATGTTTTTCTAATAATTATTTATTTTGTAATTATAATTACAGCGCTGCGCACTATGAAAATATCTAATAAATAAAATCTGTAACAAATTCTTAGTATATACGGTGAAAAATATTTATGTAAATTTACCGACAATGAAGATTCAGTACCTCCTTTTTTTAATTAACATACTTTTTGTAATATTTCTTTGCACTTTTCTTTGGAAAAATACATTCACAAATGACATGATACCATAAAAGACAAGAACAAAAACCAACAGAAACCCCTTGGTGTATATATTTATGAGCAAATTTACAAAAAGACATTATGTGAGACAGACTCTGTATAATCTCCCACTGAAGTCAGAAGCAGAACTGAAGTCTTGAGATGCCAGATTCGTGATTTTAGCCAGTCTAAAAGTTGCCATTAGTGAATTTATGGGCTAAAGAAGTATTGGCACCTCTTTTCCACCCGATTCTTTCCAAATCGACGGCGCTGGATATTGCTTCTTTACAAGATCAATCCGTCCACCAACTCAAACCTTTTAATACTATTACTGAGAAGCTATCTGTCCATAAAGGGTTGAACAGGAAAATAAAGAACTGTACCCTTCTCCATGAAGATATTGCTTCAGAGTGGCATAATGTTCTGTCTTGCACAGATAAGGGCATTAGAGATACAACACAGGAGTCAAGTCTTGCTCTGTGCTCTCTGTATTATCAAGAAATGAGATCTTTGTGCTCCTTCATGACTGAGAGTGTTACCCCCCCACAGAAGTCCACTCTTTTGTACTCTCCGTTAAACTGGAAACATCCCTTCCCTTCTACGGTGAGTGATAGTGTCAAACCTCCAGAATAAGAGCACTCGGGGCCTTCTTGCTCGCTTTTTCTAGACACCCTAGAGACCCAACTCGGCTAAATACAAGGGTGCATCAGTGCTTCAGCCCTTGCCCTTCTGAGGTAATAGGACAAAAGCCCAGAGCCCAAGATCTAACCTTAGATTTTCAACCCAACCTATTAAGAAGTCATCCACAAGAATCCCAGCCAGTCATCCACAAGAATTCCAGCCAGGAAGTGAGAATTCATGTCCTACAGGAGCGAGACCTGCAATTTTGGAAGACATGGAAAGCAAGAGGGGCAGAGAACTGGATAGTGTCAGGGCTGAAGAAAGGTTGTTATCCTGTTTAAAGACTAATCTCCGTTGGTCAACAAACCCATTGTATTGACCAAGGAGGTAGCTTCCCTCCTCGAGAAAAGAGCCATCAAGAAAGTCTGGAACATCAAATTTGAGGGTTTTTACAAGCCTCATTCGTGGTACCCAAGTCATCAGGAGGATGAAGGCCAGTATTGGGATGTGAGCGCCCTGAACTGTTTCAAAGAAAAGATGAAGTTCAAGATGGAGACAGCCCAATCTGTTTTGTCATCCATTCAGAGGGATGACCGGATGGCATCCATAGATATGCAAGATACCCATTTTCACGTTTCAGTACACATCAGAAGCCCAGGAAGTACCTTCAATTAGTGTTTCAAGCTAGAGTGTATCGGTTCAAGGCACTATGCTTCGGCCTATCATCTCCCCGCAGTGTTTGTGTGCCTGTGCTCCACTATCAGATGGTTACGCTTGAAGGGGATAATGTTCCTGAGTGAAATCCGTGAATGCGTGAGTCCGCGAATCTGGAGAACGCGAATATGGGGAATCCACTGTACTAACAATATAACTAGCGCTACCGCGATTTTGAAATTTTAAGCTACCAGCAAGTGAATTTGTAAGCAATGTAATTACTTGGTAAGTATGTGTAATATATATAAAACATTACTTTATCATAAAAATGTCATAGAAGTTTTAAGTGAACAGTAACATTTCATACCTTTTTTCAGAGATGGGACCTTGTGAGACTTAGTCAGAACTACCTAAAACTACTAACATATACACATGAGGTTCTCAGGGTCTCTTGATACACTGCATTTCTGGATGGGATCGAACTCCACTATTTCATCTCTCTTATTAAGGTTATCACTTTTGGGCTGATGGGTTGATCCATTCTTCTTTAGATTGTGCTCAGGTATGTATAGTTTTTGAACTTTTTTTTATGGAGAATGGGTGTATACTTTTTTAAAAAGCATTGCTGTAATAAAACTGACTGGAAGAAAAGCATAATGAAATTTGTGTAGGTGAATGAATATACAATTGAAATTGAAGGAGTAGATATTAAGTTTGGTTGTATTAGTATAAAAAATAAGGGTTTGGAGAGTATGAACGGTTTATATAAGGAAAACTTCTAAAGTGAAATGTCAAAATGATTTGAACCCTGAAATGTTAACTTGTTCATAAGCGAACAAACCTTCAGTCTTAACAAGAGGATAATTTCTAGTGCCTAGCTGGATCCTGTTAAAAAACAGATGAAAGCAAGGAATCTTGTGATATCTGGCAAACGTCATGCGTAGGTCAGGGGAAGAATGGTCATAGACCATTCACCTACGCCAATGCTTCTGTCTTTTCTTAACCAGCTTGGCGAGTGTAGTGATTAATCTCTCTTGGCCTTTACCCAGTTCACAGCCCGTTTCGCTTGTGTTTAGTGTGTGTGTTTGCTGATATTATGGCTGCTTCTGCTCCTTCTCGGCCTCGTCAACGTTTGTGCCCCGGAATTCCAGGTTTTCTGTGATCTCGCTTTTTGGCTTCGGCGCTGAACGATCCCCACATCACATGTAGCAGGTGGTGTTCTAGTTTTTATACTATAACAAATCCTTGCCCAGAATGCCGGGTATGGCCTAAAGAGCAGTGGAATTCGTTCTTAGCAAGAGAGAGCATCAGAGGGTTTCGACTCTTCCTTCAGGGGAAAGTTTTTCACCTCTTCCCGATGCTTCATCTGCTGTATCAACCCCCATAGTGGTATTGTATCTGTCTCCTTCCTTTTCTTCCATTGATTGGTTGCTGGAAGTATTGGGGGGCCACCAGGCTGATTCTTGTAGTGTCGCCCCTTCTTGTTTGGGAGTTAATTTGATTCCCCGGAAGGGGAGGCTTTTTCATTATTCTCAGTTATTCCAGAGTCAGAGGTGTCCAAGATGGCGGCGATTTGGAAGACCGCTCTGGCTAGGGCGTACCTCGTCCTTGAAGGGGTTGCTTGCGCACTTTTTGGTAGGGTTGCTAACCCGCTCCTCCCGGCCTCGTCTTCGTGGGTAACCAAGGTCAGCCATCTTGTATTGCTCCGCCAGTGGACTGTTGCCGCCACTTCAAGTCGGAGTGAAGCCGTGGCATCAGCCCCGTTGATGACGTCACGGGATCCGTCGTTGTGTATTCCTCCGCCAGTGGCATCTGACTCCCCTTCACACCGAGGGGAAGCTGTAACGTCATCACCACTTATGACGTCACTCCCATCGATGATGCCACTCCCAGTCATCTCCTCTGCACTGCCTTCCTCAGTCGTGACGTCATCTCTGCCGCCCAGTTCGCTACATCTCCCTTCCATGTCACTGGAGCCTTCTCTTGAAGATCAGCCTGAGGTTATATGCCAGGCAGTGCTTAAGAGGTTGGACTCTGTTTTGGATGGTAAGTTGGCTGCCTTGTCGATTGGGAGGATTGGAAGGAAACGCGTTGCTTCGTCCCCGCCTCCTGCAAAGAGATCGCACAAGGAACCAGTACAGGCAGCCCTCGGTTAGCGGCAGGGGTTCCGTTCCTGGCCACCGACGCCAAGCGATTTTCGACGCTGAGCGATTTTAAAGCCTACGGCCGCCGCACACTTCTTTCGAAACTCTAGACCAGTCAAAGGTGCCGTATCCCACAACGGCGCAATAAGTAAAATATATTTATGCAGTATAGTACTTTAGAATTTACTGTACAGTACATGTGGGGGTGTGCTAGAGTATGTAAAGATATAATAAAGTTTATACAGTGTACAGGTAGCTGTAGTGTTTAGGTTACGATCATTAGTCTTACGATAGTCCGATTTTTATGAGAGAATCAAATTACAATGGCCTAACTTTTTCCATCTTCTAGTTACATAAGTTCAAATAACAGCAAAAGAGAATGATGATAGTGTGGTTTTAACATTATACTCGTTGCGTGAACGTGTACAGCCATGAACAACCGAACGAGAAACTACTTTTTTTTTTTTTTTTTTTTTTTTTTTTCTAAGTACAACCGAACTGGATAACATCTGTTTGGCTTGTATTTCGATCATCGTACTACAGTGCAACATTACCGTATTTGTTATAAATGGCGTTATGTATAGAATAGAACTGAGATATCTTAATGTAATAACTTTATTCGCTATAGATCAGAGATCAATATAGATTAAAGATCAATCGGAAAATATACCGTTAATTTAAAACCTAGTTATAACTGAAGCTGAGAAAAACTGTTCAAGCTGCTAATGACTATTATCGTACATCGGCAACAAGGATAAAAACTGCAGTAACGTCTGCCATCACACACAACTGTAGATAAAATTGGGATAAAATCATTTTAATCAAAACTACTGTGCTTGAAAGAACACATTTTACTTGTTTTATTGGTTTCACGCCGTTATAAGATAAATAACGTAAAGTTCGTATTACGATGATATAAAGGATTATTGCGAACGGAATCACGTAATTTTTTATGCAATAAACATGCCGCCAACGTAATCTGTTAACGAAAAAAATAGTAGTTCACATTCACAACGAGACATATTCAATAAATATTTCCACCTAAAACCACGCTGTATAAGGAAAAATAACTTTGTCTCATATAAGTCAAGTACAGGCAGTCCCCGGGTTACGACGGGGGTTCCGTTCTTGAGGCGCGTCGTAAGCCGAAAATCGTCGTAAGCCGGAACGACACTTGGAAATATGCCTTAAACTAAGAAAAAGTTAGAGACCTTACCTGTGTGACATGCAAGTAGATTGCATGATGTGTAGTGTGGTTATTCCAATGGCAAAGGATGGTTCTTGAAGGTATAATTCTTTATTAAACTCTTGTGACACTAAAAAGCACAATGTACTACACCTTAATCCTTAGGTTAGATTATACACTAACACTATATATTAATGCACTGCACACTCGTAGTAGTACGTATGTATTTGTTAGATCCTGGAGTACACATAAAAATCCCAGTCTGGTAGCTCTGGAAGGCAAAAGTATAACACAAGTAGTACAAAATACTACACAAAGTCCTGAATACAATATGTAAATTATAGATATCAAGAGTAAAAGAGTTAATGTATGTTAATTAATTCCTTACTTTTAGTTTATAATTCCTTACTTTGAGTTATATCAAGAGTAAAAAAGTTAATGTATGTTAATTAATTCCTTACCTTTAGTTTAAATTTTGCATTCATCATAACCCTGGATGGACAAAGTCTTATGTGGCCCCATAGCCTACATCATTCAGGGGGTTCTGGAATGTACAAAAAATAATTAGTATGTCAGTAAGTACTCTATGCATAGTAAGTTACTACAGTAATATGCACCATACAGTGGGTTTAATATCACATATATAACACATCTTACTTAGTTAATGTATGTTAATTAATTCCTTACCTTTAGTTTAAAGTTTTGACGTTCATCGTAACTGGATGGATAAAGTTTTTCTTATGGCCCATAGCCTACATCATCAGGGGGTTGAATGTACAAAAAACCTAATTAGTATGTCAGTAAGTACTCTATGCATAGTAAGTTACATACAGTAATATGCACCATAACAGTGGTCAATATCACATATATAAACATGTATAAAACTTAGTTAATGTATGTTAATTAATTCCTTACCTTTAGTTTAAATTTTGCATTCATCGTAACCCTGGATGGACAAAGTCTTATGTGGCCCCATAGCCTACATCATTCAGGGGGTTCTGGAATGTACAAAAAAATAATTAGTATGTCAGTAAGTACTCTATGCATAGTAAGTTACATACAGTAATATGCCACCATACAGTGGTTTAATATCACATATATAACATGTATAAAAAAACTTAGTTAATGTATGTTAATTAATCCTACCTTTAGTTTAAATTTTGCATTCATCGTAACCCTGGATGGACAAAGTCTTATGTGCCCCATAGCCTACATCATTCAGGGGGTTCTGGAATGTACAAAAAATAAATTTAGCAATCAGTACTCTATGCATAGTATTACATACAAAGTAATATGCACCATACAGTGGTTTAATATCAACTGGTATGCATTATTGTAAATGATTGGTCTACACCCCCTGTTCAGCAGGGAGTGTACAGTACCAATTCCATGAGGGACCTTGATCACTTATCCATGTGAGAGATCTTGGTCACTTTTTTTTAGTATAAAACTTACTTAATGTATGTTAATTACTACTATGTATAATTCCTTACCTTTATGTTATGTAGTACCCTGGACAAAGTTTTATGTGGCCCCATAGCCTGCATCATGGAGGGGGTCCTGGTTTTCTGGAATGTACCAAAAAAGTATCAAAGTTAAGTCATGTTATGTATGTTTAGTAGTTACATACAGTAACCCATACGTACAGTGGTTTATAACATGTACATATGTACATAATCAACTGGTTGGAAATTCCTGTAAAAAAAAGTTATGTACGTATGTAATATGTACTACTGTATGTAAAAACCTTACTGTTCATACTTTGTTACACTACATGTTACATGTGATACATATACTTTCCTGAAGGGTTTTTTCCATCCAAAAATGGTGCTTCTACTTGTAGTAGTTATCCCGTTGATGACACTTGTAGTAACAACCTGGAGTTGTGTGAAAAATGTTGGTTCTGGAAGGAAAAAGTAACAAAATTAGTGTACAAAATATACACTACAGAAAGTTGTGAATGCATATGTTAATTACTGTAGTATATCAAGAGTACTAAAAGAGTTAATGTATGTTAATTAATTCCTTCCTTACCTTTAGTTTATAATTTTGCATTCATCGTAACCCTGGATGGACAAAGTCTTATGTGGCCCCATAGCCTACATCATTCAGGGGGTTCTGGAATGTACAAAAAAAATAATTTTGTCAGTAAGTACTCTATGCATAGTAAGTACATACAGTAATATGCACCATACAGTGGTTTAATATCACATATAACATGTAGTATAAAACTTAATTTAGAAATTCCTTACATAACTTACCAACTTTTAGTGAGTCTCAAAGCTTGTTACCTAGGTTGTGGGAGATGGAGGTGGAGGTGTAGAGCATTCATGATAAGGATGCATTCCAAACCTAACTTCAGTGTGCTTTATCACAGATAACAGGCTAGGATGATGGGCAGTCTGGAATGAAGAATTAATATTAAAGGACAGTATGTAACCACTTAGGTGTACAAAATTTATTGTACGTATGCAAACATTAAACACAACTGAGAATTCCTTACCTTCAGCAAAATGAAGACATGTAGGCTATGTAGAGGTCTGGTTTATGTAAGTCACAGGTGCATGCCAGTCTAGGAATGATAATGTAATAGTACATATGATTATAGTATGTATGTTACATACATAACATGGTTATTACATATGTAATATTAAAAACATAATAAAAAAAAATGTCCTTACCAAATTCTAGTGGTTGGCTTGCCTTACTGGGATGGTCATATGGTACATGAGAGTGGGTGGCTGGCTATGGAGTGGGATGGGCAGGTGCTTGGGAGTCTGGAATGAAAAAAAATAAAAAATATATAAAATGATAGTTACTACTACTGTAACTACTGCACATGTATTACTGTTTGACATATGTGTGTGTAATACGTATGTTCAATATAAAAAATGAAGAATTTCTTTTACCTGAAGGAATGGGAGAGGTGGAAACTACTCGTATCAACTGATTTGGGCTCTGGGGAGGTGATACTTGTATCAACTGATGAGGGAACATCTACATCTGGAAAGAATGATAGGGTACATAAAGATATATATAAGGTGGATGTAATTGTAGCATATGTACACTTTTAATAAATTTCTATTAGCAATTTATAAAACATTTTATACAAATTTGTTAAGGATTTCCTTACCTGATGTATAGGGAGGGCGAGGCATCAAAAACCATGGAAAGGCTCAGGGTCATCTGGGTCACTGTCACTATCAAAGGGGTCTGAAATGGAAAAAAAAAAAAAAAAAAAATAATAAGGTTATGCAACATCAAACACATTGTACCACTATGTAAGTTAGTGTACGTATGTATGAGGGTGTAAACAATTCCTTTCAACATGAAAATGAGAAAAATGAAATTGCTTACCTGATGTACACGTGCAGCTGGGCGGGCTGATACAGAGGGTCCAGGTAACAGGGGGATCTGGAACTGTCACAGGTAGCACAGGGAGATCTGAACTGTCACAGTAGTACAGGGAGATCTGGAACTGTCACAGGTAGTACAGGGGGATCTGGAACTGTCACCACTTCTGCAATAAAAAAATTACAAATGATGAAAATTAATGAAGTTACAATTTACTCTTACATTTAGTTGTTACATTAAAAAATTAACACATTTTAATATGGTACACATGTAAACACACAAATTAGTAAAACAGTTTCAGAATTCCTTACCAGGACTAGGAGTGGGAGGTGGTGGTATGGAGACTTGTGAAAGAAAGTGTCAATGCCTGGACTGCACACTTCTCTTTGTCTGCTTCTCCTTCAGGGTCTCCTTGTAGAAAGTCACCAAATCCATGATTCCTCTCTTGATTTTGTCAAACCTAGAAACGTTATGGGTCTTCTGCCTCAAAAGAAGCCAAGGCTCTCTCCAGATGAGTAAAACCCTCTGACAAGCCTTTCACAGTTAATGACCTGGGTTTTGGCTCTGGTGCCGCCTCCTCTTCCTCAATCAGTTTGTTGTTCAAGTTCTAGTAAGTCCTCTGCAGACAATTCCTCTCCATGGGAAGCCAGCAGCTCTGTTACATCATCAGGTTCAAGATCTAGTTGCAGACCTCTTGCTTAGCCCTACGATCTTCCTTGTCACAGTCTCGACGTCTTCTGCCTGGTCAAAGCCTTCAAAAACTGTGCACAAACTGTGGACACAGTTTCCTCCAGGCCCCATTTAAAGTGGTCGTCTTCACCTCGTCCAAGCACTTGCAATGTTCTTCACTGCATCTGCAATGTTGTAGCCCTTCCAGAATTGCTTCAGTGTCAACTCCTTGTTAGCTTTCTATGGCCCTCAAAGCAAAAACGTATGGTCCTTCTAAGGTAGTAAGCCTTGAAATTTGCTATTACTCCCTGGTCCATTGGCTGTATCAGCGATGTGGTATTGGGTGGGAGGTACTCACCACCTTCACAGGGTTAGGATGCATGTCGCTCAAATTTGAAGGGTGACCAGTGGGGCATTGTCCAGGACTAAGAGGGCCTTAAAAGGCAGACCCTTCGAAGTCAAATACCGCTCCACTGCTGGCACGAAATGGTCATTGAACCAATCTTCGAAGACCATTAAGGTAACCCAACGCCTTCTTGTTAGATTTCCAAATCACAGGGAGTTGACTCTTGAAAATGCCCTTGAAAGCCCTGGGATTCTCGGCCAAATACACCAGCAAGGGCTTCAGTTTCAAATCACCACTTGCATTGGCCCCAAACAGCAAAGTCAGTCGCTCCTTTCCAGCTTTATGGCCAGGTGCTGACTTCTCCTCCTTGGAAAGGTACGTTCGATTTGGCATTCTTCCAAAATAATCCACCAGTTCTCATCCACATTAAAGACTTGGTCAGCCGTGTAACCACCATCCTAATTATCTCAGCCAAACCACCTGGAAAACTTTCTGCTGCTTCGCTATCAGCACTAGCAGCTTCACCTTGCAGCTTCAACATTATGCAAATTTGCACGAGCCTTAAAAACGGTTAAACCAACCTCTACTCACGGGAAATTCACCACCAGCACTGCCTTCGCCAAACTTTTTCACTACTGCCTCATGCAGCGCTCTAGCCTTCTCCTGGATCACACTTAAGCTCACCGGAACACGTCGCTGGTTCTGGTCCTCCAGCCAGATCATGAGCAATTTCTCCATTTCAACAATGCTCTGGCTACGTTGCTTCTCGTTTATCACCGTTGACTTCATCGTGCAAGCATCCTAACGTGCTTCAGAATACGTTCCTTATCCTTCACAATGGTTACCACCGTGGTCCTGCTCAAGCCTAAAGAACGGCCTATTTTCGGTGTTAGTTTCTCCCTTCTCCGAACGCTTTATCACGTCATATTTGACCTCCATCGTGATGACCTTCCTCTTACTTGGATGAAACTATCATCGGAGGAAGTACTTTGGCGTTTAGGAGCCATTGTAAATTAGCGAAAATGGCAAGGAATTTCAGCAACGTCTCGGCACACAAACCTAGTGGAATGCAGGCAGGCACGCGATTGAAGTGGCGTCCTTTCGTATTGTTACGCTTGGCGTCCTCGACCGTCCGAGGTCGTCCTTTTTTCGTTGTTCGGTCAATTTACCATACAGTTTAATAGCGTTAATTAATTTATGCACCTCGCTCAAAAAACTAGTTCTGCAATATGAGGTATCGTTAAAAAGCATAACAAAACGTCGTAACCTTGGAAATTGTGTTGTAATCTAACCAGAAACTTAGTTTTTTTTAAATTTTTTTTAATGTACTGGAAACAAGCAATGATTTTTCATTTATATTTGCGCTTTTGGACTGTTTTAAACTGCGCATCTCCCAAGATAGTGTATTCATTCGCGCCCGCAAACTAGTTCCGCTTTATAGGCGGCGTCAGTAAAAAAATTTAAAAAATACGAAAAAAAACAAAAAAAAAGTGTCAAAAATCATCATAACCTCAAAATTTTTTGTTGTATGGTAACCAAAACATATTTTTATTATGTACTGTGCTAAACTATAAAGGATTTTTATCATAGCATGCGTTTTTTAAAAGCGTCGTTAACTCGGAGCGTCGGAAGCGTCAGCGTCGTAACCTTGGAACAGCGTCGTAACCCAGGACGAATTTCCATTGAATATTTAAGAAAAAGCGTCGTAACCTCGGAACGTCGTAAGCCGGAAACCGTCCCACGTAACCCGGGGACCGCCTGTATATAGATATTCGTTTATGCTAACTAGAAGCAAAACCATTCGCTCAGAATTGCGTTATGGTGAAACAAACTCGTATTCATCAGCTGATTTCAAACCACAACATTGGCCGCTCCGGGGAATACGGGCTTAAGTTTGCCGTAGTATTTTAAAATACGATAATAGGAGAATACATACAAAAATTCTTGGATACAGTGAAATAATGTATAACTTTTTTAAAGGATTTATGGAAAAGATGCATAATTAATAAAATAACGCAATGCATTTTTCGGAACTGGCGGACAAGAACAAACATGAAAAAACCATCCGACTGACAACGTAGCGTAGTTACAAAGGCTGCCTTAATTTGTATCTTATTTCTGTACAAAAATGAAAATACCTTTACATAATATATTTTCATACACATTTTAAACATAAAAGCATAAACATTTGAAAAATAGACACATCGATTGCTAAATTTGCACTTTTTTTAACTATATATTTTCGGAAGAGTGGCAGACGGCGACAGACAAGAACGAACTTGAAAAAAACATGTAGTCGATAACTGAAGGGGTTTTCAGTTTCAAAAAAGCTGCCTTTTTATCATATTTCTGCACAGATGCAAACAAAAAAAACGAATATTTGCGACAGAAATAAAAATACCCTATTTTGTATACATTTTCATACACATTTTAAACATAAAAGATAAACATAAAATAGACTCATCGATCGCTAAATTTCTCTTTTTAACTCTATTTTTCGGAAGAGTGCAGACGGGCGGCATACAAAGAACGAACTTGAAAAAAAAAACATAGTAGTCGATAACTTGAAGGGTTTTAGTTTCAAAAGCTGCCTTTTATCATTTCTGCAACATTTACCCTATTCGTAATACATCATTTTAAACAAAGCATGATTTATAAAATCGACACATCGTCGCTAATTTGCATCTTTTAAATCTATATTCTCGGAAGAGCGGCAGGCGGCGGCTTACAAAAAAGAACATGAAAAACACGTATTTGATAACGTGAAGGGCAGTTTCAAAAGCTGCCTTTGTATCATATTTCTGTCAGAAATAAAAAATGCCTTTCACGTAATACATTTTCATACACATTTTACAAACAAAAGCATGAACATTTATAAATCGACACATCCATAGCTACATTTGCACTTATGTAACTCGATATTTTCGGCATAGAACGGCGTCAGAGGCATATATTTTACCCTAATACCGACGTAATAACTCTCCATAAAATTTAATATAATTTGCATAACCTTTATGGTCTGAACGGCATTTCTACAAATGTATGAACTCGTTAGACAACGGCGCCGTAAAGATACCTTTAAAATGCCTTATTTTTTTTATGAATATTTTTGATGACCGCCGTAAAACCGATTCGCCATTGAGTGATTGCGCCGTTAACCGCGGGCCGCCTGTACTGTCTTCCTCTCCCTCTTCCCCCTCTACACCACGTCGGCGTATCAAGCGTTGAAAGGCTAAGGACTTTGTTCTTTATTCGCCTACGAGGGAGGAACAACACAGACATGTTCTTGAGTGTGTTGGTGTTTTGGAGAGTGTTAGTGTATATTCCTTTGTGTAATCTGCAGTGGCTGCTAAGTCCTCTGCATTGAATCGTGGGCGTGTTGCAATCTCCCCCGTCCGTGCACATTGCGAGTGTGTTGCAACCTCCCCCATCCAGCACATTGCGAGCGTGTTGCAACCTCCCCTGTCCATGCACATGATACAAGTGCTCCTTCTTCTCCAAGGCCTATTTGTCACTGTAAGGATCTCAAGGCGCCTGTCCAGGGTCAAAGGTGGTGAGCGCGAAGTTGGTGCAGGAGGAGTGTTTGCCTGCTCCTCTCACGGATGCTTCTAAGAGTTCGATTCTGGAGGATTCTCCTTCGATCTTGAGTGTTGGGATTCCTCTCCAACTCACATTCGTAAGTCGGCCACGGCTGTGACCATTCACGGACATGTTAATGAAGCATCTGTTGGAGGAGAACGTAGTGCTGTTCCTAGTGTTATAGTGGGTTTGTCTTGGGAGTAGACGCGTGGACCCAGCCCACAGAGGTTAGTTGGTGTTACGGGCTTTTTGGCTGCTGAGCCTTCCACTAATTTTAATGAAAAAGGTGCCCTAGAGGAGCCTACACATCCTTGTCGTCGTCGGTCTCCGTTGCTGGAGCAGGAGGGAGACACGTAAGAGTGTTTGTCTTCCTTTTCAGAAGTTGTTGATCTCATTCATGGGTTCAACAATTTGGAAGGTAGGTCTCAGGCTTGGTCGTCTTACACTCCTTCTTGCTTGAAACCTTGGTGGGAGCTACGCAGGATCCCAAATCATCTCTTCAGATTCCCTTGTCGGGGCATGTTTAGTCAGTCTTGCATAAGGTTAACGCCTCTGTTTCAGACTGGGACAGTTCGCTTCGGTGTAGGGGCTCTGCCAAGCTACTACCCCCGTCTCTCACGAGGCATAGGAAGTACTACGCTACGAACTCTACTTTTTTTATGTCGCGCCATCTTAACCCAGACGTCACTCGCCTGAAGCCGGGATTGACTTTGGAGCAGGTGAGGTCGGTGGCTCCGTCCTTGTCTACACAGGATGCCTCGGCATTGGAATTTACGGCAGCCTCCATGTTGCACACGGTTTCTTGGCTGGACTTCTGGTCTGTGGTCATTGTCAAAATAGCTTCTGACAGGTCCCCAGAAGGGTTGGTGAGTGCATCCTTGCTTGCCAATCTGTTGCAGTCCGGAGGCAAGGCGTTTTCGTATATGGCTCACCTCAGTGTTAATTTGTGGGCTAACCTTCTGTTGATTAGAATGCGATAGACCGGTGTCGAGCTGACACCAAAGACAGACTGGTGCGCCAGGCCTTGTCTAAGTCAGGAGTCTCGTCCTCGGAGACGTCCGGCTCCTCTCCTCCCCCTCCCCCTCCCCCTCCCCCTTTCCAGCAGCAGTCAAGATCATTGCCTGGTAGGCTGTCGAGGAATTAGTTTGGCAGGACCTTTCCGTTTGACTTAGCCTAGGTCAGGATCAACGTCCCTTTCGCTCTCATTCCTTTAAGCCAAGAAGGGGCCCAAGGGGCAGAGGTTAAAGGGGGCCGTCAGTAGGTTAGGCGCCTCTCCCTCTCCTGTGGCAGGGTGGGGGAGTTGTTGCCTGGCGGGCCACTGGGTCAGGTGGCAGAGTTATGGGGCGGAGAAGTGGGTGGTAGATGTCTTTCGGGTGGGGTATACCTACTGCCATTTGAGTTCTCTCCTCCTCTGTCGGACAAGCCGCAGCTCAGGAAGGCATATCCTCCAGATTCTCCGAAGTTCTTGGCTCTTTGGGAGCAAGTGCAAAAGATGCTGGACAGGGATGCGATAGCAGAAGTGGTGCGTCCATCTCCAGGGTTTAATAGTCACATCTTCTTGGTTCCCAAGGTGTTGGGAGGATGGAGACTGTGATCAAACTTTTTCACCTTGAGTCACTTCATCAGGAAGACACGGTTCAAGATGGAGACCCCGCTTTCAGTGTTAGCAGCCATGACAGAAGGTAACTTCATGCTGTCGATAGACTTAAGGGATGCATACTTCCAAATCCCTGTTCATCCGATGTCCAGGGAATTCATTCGTTTCTCTCTTGGGGACAAGGTGTTCAAGTTCAAAGTCCTATGCTTTGGGCTGACGACAGCCCCTCAAGTGTTCACAAGGGTCGTCTCTCTCGTGTCAAGTTGGGCCTATGCTCAGGGGATCCATTTGCTGAGGTACCTCAACGATTAGTTGGTCTTGGCAGTTTACAGGGAAAAGCTGCTGCTGGACAGGGATCATCTACTTCAGTTCTGTCTGGAACTGGGCATCGTAGTCAACTGGGAAAAGTTGAACCTCGTACCCAGTCAAAGGATTCTGTACCTGGGCATGGTCATTGATATGACATTGGCAAAAGTTGTCCTGTCAGATCAGAAATTGGAGAAGTTGCAGGTGGTGGCGCGCGACTTCCTGTCTGAACCACATCAGTCAGCTCATCAGTGGCAGGTTCTTTTGGGAGTGTTTTCATCCCTGGAGAAGCTGATTCCTCATGGGCGTCTTCATCTTCAGTCTCTGCAATGGAGAATGGGAGAATTCTGGTCTCTGGTGGGGGACTGCCCGATAATGGTTCCTCTTGTCTCTGGAAGTGAGAGAAGACCTTTGTTGGTGGTTGGATGACCAGAATCTTTCAAAGGGTATCCCTCTGCGTTCTCTTTCACCGGACTTCCTTCTATTCTCAGACGCCTCCCTCACAGGTTGGGGGGCTCATTTAGGCGGCCTCATTGCTTCAATTGCTTCAGGCGTTTGGAGTTTGGAGAACAAGCGGCAACATATCAACGTCTTGGAGTTGAAGGCAGCCTTCCTGGGTCTGAAGGAGTTTTGGGAGAAGGTAGAAGGTCATTCTGTCGTTCTCATGTCAGACAACACCATGGTGGTAGCCTATGTGAACAAGCAGGGAGGCCTGGTTTCTCGTCAACTTCACGCCTTGACTGTCGAGGTTTACCAGTGGGCGGTCAGCAATTCGGTAGAGCTCTCAGCCGGGTATATCCCAGGCAAATGGAATGTGGTTGCAGACAAACTCAGTTGTTGGGATCAGATCCTAGGCACAGTGTGGTCCCTTCATCAAGTGTTAGCAGACAAGCTTTTCCAGGTTTTGGGGAGACCCATGCCGGACCTTTTCGCAACTCGCTTTTACAGGAAGCTGGAGATATTCTGTTTAGTGGTCCCAGATCCTTCAGCATTGGCAGAGGACGCATTCCAACATCCCCTGGAACAACCTGGAGGTTTATGCCATCCCTCAGTTTTGTTTGATCCGTCAAGTTCTGAACAGTCTAATGAGTTCACAGGGTCTCCGGATGACTTTGGTAGCCCCTCTGTGGCCTCAGGAGGAATGGTTTCCAGATCTGCTGCTGCTGTTGTCAGAGGGTTCGAGGGAGATTCCCCCTTGGCGACATCTCCTGTGTCAGCCCCATACGGAAATGTTCCACCAGTCAGTAGAATCCCTGTCTTCACAGTTGGAGGCTATCAAGTATCTCCTCCGAGCGAGAGGCTTTTCTCAGAAGAACAGCAGGGCATATGTCCAGCAGTCTCAGAAACTTGACCTCCGCGGTTTACCAAGGCAAATGGTCGATCTATTCAGCGAATAGCAGACTTTTTAACCTTCCTCAGATACGAGAAAAGTTTGTCCGTTTCTGCCATTAGAGGCGACAGGGCGGCCCTGAGTTTGGTGTTACGCCTTAAAGGTATTGACATCTCTTCCTGGGAACTTTCCTTGCTAGTTTAGGGGATGTGTCCTTGGTTTTCAAGAGCTTCACTAAGGATCCATATGAGCCCTTGCGTCGCTCATCTTACAGGAACTTGACGCATCTTCCAAGAGGGTAGGAGAGCTCCACAGTCTGAGCTATGAAATGAAGCACACCAGGGGTTGGGAGTCGATGCCCTTCGAATTTGCCTCGGAATTTGTGGCCAAGACCCAAAATCCCTCTAGGCACAATGACAGGTTCACTTCGTTTTCCATTCCATCACTGAATGACTTCATGGGTGGTGATGCTCAAGAGCTTTTGCTGTGCCCTGTCCGGGCCGTGTTGCTATCTTAAAAGGACTCGGCACCTTAAACCAGGCTGCCGCAGACTTTTTGTTAGCACAGGCCGTACAAGAAAGGGGTGTCTAAGAATACTATCTCTTTTTGGATACGGGAAGCCATCAGACAGGCATACAGTGTTCCCCCCAAATAATACGGGGGAGATGTGTACCAGACACCCACGCGAATAGCTCAAACCCGCAAATAGTTAGAACTCCCCTCTAAAAATACCTATACCTGCCTATCTTGAAAGTTCAAATACCAAATGTCTACTTAAAGTATTATCCTACATCAAATATACCATTGAATTGGTATTATTAATATCATTTTTAAATGTCATCTTAAATACATTTTACCATTAGAAATATATAAACAGCCAATAGCGAGAGAGAGAGAGAGAGAGAGAGATAGGAGAGAGAGAGAGAGAGAGAGAGAGAGAGAGAGAGAGAGAGAGAGAGAGAGAGAACTCCTTACGATTTCAATAGATTGAAATGAACGTATGAAGACGACACACTTTTTTTTTTCCCCCTCTCATAAATACATATATTTCTCCAGAGAAGAGAGAAAGAGAGGACTGTCCAATTATGTTTCTGTCTATCAATTCTTTTGCTGAGATCGAGAGAGATAAAAGAAGGAAGAAATAGAAACACCTTATGTAACATCCTACATCAAATTTACCTTGAATTATTATCATATTACTGTATTAATCTTAGAGATTGTATTAATATAATTTCAAAGTAATCCTAAACATTAGTACGTACCCTTAAAGGTATATACTTACATACATACTTATAACACTTGCAGCCAAGAGAGACTGAGTTACCACTATGACAAGTACTTGTGAGAGAGGAGAGAGAGAAGAGAGAGAGAGAGAGAGAGAGAGAGAGAGACAGAGAGAGGAGGAGAGGAGAGAGAGAGAGAGACTTGTCCTTACAGTATTTAAAAGTGAAATGGAATGATTATTGTATTTAAAATACTCACATATGAATTTTGTAATTACAGTTATAGTATTATTATTGGAAAATATTAATGATAAACTTGTTACATACATGTCCATGAAAATGATCTCGTCTCAGAGAGAGAGAGAGAGATTTTACATGAAAACCATTAAATTCGTTGACCATTGTATGGCATTGTTACTTTCCCAGCTCCGAGCGTCACTGGAGTTATGAGAAGGTAGGGAAATTGATACAGAAAAAGACGAAGAGAAGAATTTTCACTTGAAATTAGTTATCGTATTATTACTACTTCTATTATTATTATTATTATTTGAAAATACGTATAATAAACACATGCATCTACCATAAAAATTCTCTCATCTCTGTAAGAAAGAGGAGTTATCCTTACAAGTGAAATGGAAAGGTCATTTTCATCTCTTTAAAATACTACCATTATGAATTTTTTAATTACAGTTTTTTATTATTATTATTATTATTAATATTAATATTATTATTATTAGTATATAGCTGAAATTATCAATAAACATTTTACATACTAGTACCATAAAAATTCTTTCTCGGTAAGAGAGAGAGAGAGTAGAGAAAAGAGAGAGAGAGGAGAGAGAGAGAGAGAGAGAGAGAGAGAGAGAGAGAGGGAGAGAGAGAGAGAGAGTTAATTAACCTTAATAAAAGTGACATGGATAGATTAGTATGTATTTCTTTAATGAATTGATGATATTGCTGTATAAATTAATATTAATATTTGAAAATAGTAAATCATTTATTTATCATACAATAAAACACACATCTTTGTAGGAGAGAGGAAGAGGAGAGAGAGAGAGAGAGAGAGAGAGAGTTATTTTTATTATGTGATATTATGTAAACTTATTAAACTTACTAATACAGTATTAATCGAAATTATTATTTGAAAATTAGTATATCATTTTTGTATCATAAAAATATATTTAGTCATGAAAATAAACATCAAAATACACTAATTAGTGATTATTTTCGTCGGAAAATCCTGCGAATGGGCGAATCCTCCGCAAATAAATGGGTAGATATGGTCCAGAGAGAAATCCGCGAATATGGGGGCCCACTGTACTTGACTCTGATGATTCCACCACCACGTCTGTGCAGGCTAGAGCGCATGACTTTAGGGGTATTGGTCCCTCTCTGGCTTTCAAAAAGAACTTGGCTGTACGTAGTGCTGATCACTGGTACTTGGTTACGCCAGTCCATGTTCGCCTCTTTCTATCTTAAGGATCTGCGGACATGTTTTCCCTGGCTCCTTTGGTGGCTGCCCAGCTGGTTGTGTAACTCATAGTTGCCCTTCATAGGGCACTTTTGTATCTTACCTAAGATGATTGTGTGGATGAAAGAATGAGTGAGTTGGCTGGTCTCCTTTCTCTTGTACCTTTTCTTCTTCCTTTGGGCTGGTTAAGGAATGGACACTTCATACGCTGGACTGGTCTGATACAATGAGTAAGGTAGTCATAGTCATACTGATAGTTTGGTCGCTTAATATGCAATATCAAACCCTCTATTCGGTAGCATATGCTCCACTCCTTGGCAAGGAGGAGTTGAGGGTAGTACAAACCCTGGTGTGTTGGTTTGCTATTGGACAGTCAGTTTCTCTTTGGTTCCCTATACAATGGTTCTCCCATATATCATTGTACGTCACTCAAGGATCTGAGTGGTTAGATATCAATTTATCTAGCTTCTCAACAGGCTTCAGTCCCTCTCCAGAAGTCATTTCTTCTGGAAGCTGGACTGGTGGGTAGGCCCCCAGCCGGTTTAGGATGTCTTGTGCCTCCCTTCAAGTATGAGTCTATCCTATTGTTAAGACCAAAGGTTTGTTCGCATATGAACAAATAACAAATTTTCTAAGACATTTGTATTTTTCATAGCTATAGACCTGAGGTCTTAACCTTATACTGCCCGCCTCTAGCTGCCCCTCTGTTTGTTAAGACATCCTGAGTTGGGAAAGACTGACGCATTGGCATAGGTGAATGGTCTTTGACCATTCTTCACCCGATCTACGCATGCATTGCCAAATATCACAAGATTCCTTGCTTTCATCTGTTTTTTAACCGGATCCAGCTGGGCGCTAGAAATTGTCCTATTGTTGAAACCTCAGGTTTGTAGCTATGAAAAATACAAATTTTCTTGGAAAATTTGTCATTTTTTCCTGGTTAATCATTAACAAAAAACACGTTTTCAGTTCTAGTAAAAGTTATTTGTACACTTCGTTCTTTTTATGAGTGTCTTATTGCATATTTATGTAGGTATTACATTGATTTATGGGCTTTGGGTCCCTGAAAAGTGGTGTATTATTCAAATTGTTTCAAATGCTTGTGAGACATTTCTCACTAATTGCTAATATGAGTAAGTTGAGGAGTAAAGCCCCATGCTGAAAGCTGACCAACAGCCTCTGCCATAATAATTAGTATCGTAGATATCATGGTGCATAACAACAAATTCCTTGAAGCTTTACTTCAAAGGCATCCTTATTTTTGAAAAATATGTTTTGTAGGTCTTCTGAATCATCAGTGTACATTCTGTTGTTAAGTAAGAACAGGGAATTTAGTAGTAAGGATATGGCCAGTATTTTTGTTCTGTGGAACCCGAGTTCTCATTCTTAATGCATCCAAGAAGGCAACTTGAAAACCAGAGAAATTTTTCCTATAAGAAATAATGTAAATTATAGACTCAAAAACATTAAACATAGTCAACAGGTAAAAATTTAACTTTTGTTTACCTGTACTGAAGACAGAGGTGATGGTGTAAGTGGCAGTCAGTCAGGAAGGGGAAGAGGAGACATGTAATTGTTTGGAAGGGGAGTCACCTTTATAAAAACTCCTGGGTTCTATTTTTCTCTCTTGACACAGCTAAACCTGCTTGAGACCCCCTGGACCACTGCCTGATTGGAAACCTGTTAATTGATATTTGTTTTTGTCTACAAACGAAGTGAGGCATGGCATTGTCACTGAAATTGTTCGACATTTGTTACAGCTTTGTTAGCACAGCTAAACCTGCTTGAGACCCCCTGGACAATTACTCAGGAAACATGTCCATTGATTAGTGAACTAGGAACATATCATCCCTCCCCCTCCTCCTCTAAAGACATTACCCAAGCTGCTGTCTGAAGAGCTTGAGTTATTCTTTAGTAGTTGGTGTTAAGGTCGAGTTAATCTTTAGTAGTCTGTTTTGGTCATCCACCATCTCTTCAGTCATCATCACTTACTTCTAAACTTACCCATAGACATAATATCCTCAACAATAGGCTCAGTCTCGTAGCCTTCTTAGTCTCTTGTCTGATTCAGCGTCTGGCCAGTGAAAGACCTCTCTCCAGCCTTTGTTTATGAGACTTATGGGTATCAGTAAGCTTTTAAAATAGGCAATTTTTACCAGTTTTGGCTTCACTGAGTTTTTCACATATTCTCATAGTTTAGTATCTGAGCTATTGCTAGACTTTAGGGGAAGGCTGATATGAAGCTCACTAATAGGAAAAGACCAATTCTGTTCACATATTCCCATAGTTTATTATCTGAGCTATTGGTAGACATTAGGGGAAGGATGATATGAAGTGCACTAATAGGAAAAGACCAATTCTGTAAGTGGAGTTAGATGCTGAAAATTCTCTGGCTTGAGGGCTTACCTTATACTTTTACTTTTATTCTTCAAATATTAATTATTTTTTCCCCTTTTGTTTTATATATCATACACATGGGGTGAGGTGGCTTTGAACCTCTGTAGCACTAGAGATATTGAAGAGAGTGGACATAGTGTGGTGCCAAGAAAGGTTAATAACAATTGTTTTTCTCATTACCTTTGGTTTATACATTGGAATTCCTAAATCTCCATTGTTTATGAGTGGATTTAATAAACAATTTAAATGGCAATATAATTAGTGTTTCTGTGGGAATAAAATGCTGATTCACTTCTTTTTTATTTGTTATATCTATAATAATTTTTCCATTTCTTTTTTTATTAGTATGAAAATTATTTTAAAATTTTGTGCTCAATTTATTTGATTTGAGGTAGATGAGGGAGGTTGTAGGTTGAAAAAGGGTTACATAACACAAAATATTGTAGAATGTGAAAAAAATTTCAATACCTTTATTCCAAATAACCCTCACAAGTGTGGCCTGGAGTGGCAATTTGTTTTCCAAGAGCTATTTCCATTCCCAAACAGCACTAGAAGTAGCAAGTCCCTCATTGGCCTGTCTTTGCAATGACCTCTCTTCAGTAATGTAGTTCCCCTTTGACATTTTCTTCCTAAAGAGGCCTGTCTTGTCACAGTTGGAACACCTGGGAAGCAAGACCATCAGTCTTTACCTAGTCCTTGAATTTAACAAATTTATCTACAGCACTTTAATTAGAAGTGGGAGCCTTCCCATGGCTCGCCCCACTTTGTGTGGCGCTTCTCTTTAAAATTTTCAGACCACCCTCTGCTGGCCTTACAGCTGATAATGGTGGTGAATAAAATGCCCCGTATGTATATGTATTGGTCACGAGATGCCATGGTAGGGGGTCCAAGTATTTTTTGTAAAGAAGTAATGTCTCAAGCAAGATTTCTTTGCCTGCTGAAATTCATGAGGTTTGCTCCATTAGACCAAGTGGATAAGAAAAGGCCTAAGACTCGTATTGAACCCTTTTTTGACTTACTACGCCAACGCAGCCAGACTCTGCTCACACCAGGGAAGGATATTGGAGTAGATGAGGCACTGATGCTCTGGAAAGGGAGACTGGGATTCAAACAATTTATCAGAACAAAAAGATCCAGATTTGGAATAAAGGTTTTTATACTATGCCCTTCAGATCCAAATTGGAATGGCTATTCGTGGAATTTCGAGGTGTATTATGGGAAGGATACGAGTTTTTCTGTACCTGACCCAGTTGCTGCTAACCTATCCATATCAGAGATCATCGTAGTTCATCTAATGAGGAATTTGCTTGACAGGGGACGTCATGTAGTTACGGATAATTGGTATACCAGTTATCGCCTTGGTAATTACTTACTCACCAGGGACACATCACTTACTGGAGTTGTACGAGCTGGCAGGGGACCCCCTAAGAAACTTATAAATGAAAAACTCTCCAAACATCAGTCAACTTTTGCAAGGAAGGGCAACACACTCGTCAAGTATATGGACAAAAAGGAGGTCAATGTATTGACAACATTGTATACAGCTGGCATGGTTGAGAAGTGCAAAACATTTTTTTTTTTTTTTTTTTTTTTTTTTTTTTTTTTTTTTTTTTTTATTTTTATATAACCAAAAAAGCCACTTCATATTAAAAAATATAATAGTCTGATGGGGAGCGTTGATATGGCAGACCAGCTGCTCGAACCATATGCCTTTGGAAAGAAATCCCTTGCCTGGTTCAAAAAACTTGGTATACATTTTATCTTTCGGATACTGCTGAACTCCTACTTGGACCTACAAGAACCAAAAAATGCTATAAGAAGGACTTCATGGCATTTATCCTCGAAGTAAGTAAGGGTTTGGTATTTCACCATAGTCCTGGTGGCAGGGCCATCCTCGAAGCAGAAGAGGAAAAGAAGTTACAGAAACCCACGAAGATGCCTAACATGAGCGTCATACATTCCTGAGTTCGATTTCAACCCAAGAAACAGAAGAAATGTCGGCATCTGCACCAGGGACTTCAAGAAGAGGAAGGATACCATTTACCACTGCCCTGGGTGCCCTGGGAGCCTGGACTATGTTCAAAGGAACATTTTATAGCTTGGCACTCTCATGCACATAAAAAACGAGATTTCGAGGCCCCAAGGGCTGGGTCTTCGAGGCAGTAATAATCAACCCCTCCAGCACAAGCACAGCAGAGGACATATTTTCGGTGTTACATACATACTGTTTTATGAAAACTACTTTCATTTTTTCTACACTTTACATGTAATTTGTATTATCATTATTTTTTTTTACTACTGCTAGCAGTAGTAGCAGTGGTATTACTGGTTGATTTTTTATATTATTATTATTATCATTATTATCATTATTATTGTTATTATTATTATTATATTATTATTTGTCATTGTCATTACCAATTGCCATAAACATTCATTGATGTATACGCTGTTTCCTTATGAACCCTAGTACTGTCTGTTTCCGTAAGAAAACTAGTACTGCTATTACTACTGCTACTGTTTTATTAATACTTTACTACTTTTTCAGCTACTTTATTTCTACTACTTTACTACTATTTCTGCTACTTTATAAGTGTTTTTATTTCTGCAATTACTTTTTCCACTAAATATTCCTCTTTTTTTCCGATATCCTTATTTTATATATATATATATATTTTTTTTTTTGCCCATGTGGTAAACAATATTCATTGATATATACACAATATTTTCACATAAGAATATAAAGGAAAAATATGAATAACATAAAATTTAGTGGGAGCAAGTGATTACAGATATACTCGCAGTCAACAGGGGGTCTCATGCGGTATGCAAGCGTTATCGGCAATGTAACGGGCCGGTGGCGAAGGGGTTAAGTGACACCAGCATTCAACTGCTTCCTTTTTATTAAATTACGACCAAGAAATACTATCACCAGCTAATCGTTTTTTGTTTTATCTAAATTAACAAAAGTTTTCTACATCTTCAGTTGTCTATGATCTGAGTTAAAAGTAGATTCACCCCTTTTGCAATATCAGCAACTTTAATGGACTAATTTTTTAGTATGGGGCGGTTAGAGGCTTTTGCCATTCTGAACTGGTTAGCAAGATCAAACACAAGCCCAATTCTTTTCTCTGTCATGGTTCTCTTTTTCCTTTTGGTTTACTGTTATCACTACCCTTCTGTGGTCCCATGTGGCATATTTAAAAAAAAAAAATAAAAAACTATGGAAAACTAGTAATTTTACAGTACAGTAGTACCTCGAGATACGAAAGGCTCAACTTACGAAAAATCCAAGTTACGAAAGCCAATGCGAAAAATTTTACTGCTCTACATACGAAAAGTTTTCAAGATACGAAAGGTTGTTGCTGTAAAGTCCCGAGATTCGCCCGGACCACCGAGAACAATTTTAAAACTCCCGCGCCGCCAACTGAGTAAACTCGCCACCATCCTCCCGCTCTCCCATTGGTTCCTGATGCTAGTCACCCCATAAGGTCCTGCTCTCTTATTGGTCAGCATCTACCCTTGTGCTTTAAGTATTCTATTGGTAAAAGGTTGCTGTAAATTGAAAAACTTATTCATGCAATACATTTAATAAAGAAAACATTAGGTAAAGATAGAATAAAGAATAGAAATGAATGGTTATTATACTGTTTGGTAGTTTCAGTAGTTGAAGAGAGATAATGAAAATTTATGGCTTACTGTGTAAAAGTGATTGCTTGGCGATATTTCGATGCTCGTAAGTGCTGGATGTAAACATGTTTGGAAGCTTTTTTTTTGTTTGTTTATTATAGTTAATGGTTACTTAATAATTATTTGAAATGAGTACATGCAATACATTTAATAAAAAAAATTGTGAATTAGATATCATAAAATATAAAATAAATCAGACTGCCAACAAATACGTATTTTTTAGAATTCTTCTTCTGTTTTATTATTACGTTACGTATACGCATGTTTCATTATAGCTGTCGGTAACTCGGTATCTTCATTAGGTAAAGATAGAATAAAGAATAGAAATGAATGGTTATTATACTGTTTGGTAGTTTCAGTAGTTGAAGAGAGATAATGAAAATTTATGGCTTACTGTGTAAAAGTGATTGCTTGGCGATCTTTCGATACTCGTAAGTGCTGGATGTAAACAGATGTTTGGAAGCTTTTTTTGTTTGTTTATTATAGTTAATGGTTACTTAATAATTATTTGAAGTGAGTACATGCAATACATTTAATAAAAAAATTGTGAATTAGATATCATAAAATATAAAATAAATCAGACTGCCAACAAATACGTATTTTTTAGAATTCTTCTTCTGTTTTATTATTACGTTACGTATACGCATGTTTCATTATAGCTGTCGGTAACTCGGTATCTTCATTAGGTAAAGATAGAATAAAGAATAGAAATGAATGGTTATTATACTGTTTGGTGGTTTCATTAGTTGAAGAGATACTAATGACAATTTATGGCTTACTGTGTGCTAGGAAAAATGATTGCTTGGCGCTCATTCGATACTCTAAGACGGGTAAGAGCTGGATGTAAACAATCGATTGGAAGGTTTGTTTTTTTGTTTGTTTGTGTATTATAGTTAATGATTAATTAATAATTATTTGAAATGAGTACATACTGATTATTTATACATTTTATTGGCATATTCTAAGCTTTTAGCTCTTAGGTTTAGATGTCAGAATCATAGACTAGGCTACAGTAGCAACCGCTAACATAGGCTAGGCTTATTGCTAAGGGACATATGCTAAAGTCCTAATATATGCATTAAAAATGGGTTTGAACATTACATGCAGTTGAATATTACTCAATTATGTACAGTATTTTGCCTTTTTGGAGAGTCATATTTCTTCCGTCGTAACACTAGAACATGTGTTTTAGGCCTGGAAATATAATTTACTGGGGCGTTTTTGGAGGGCTTGGAACGGATTAGCCATTTTACATGTAAAATGTGTTCCAAGTTACGAAAAACTCATAATACGAAGGCCGTCTCGGAACGGATTATTTCGTATCTCGAGGTACCACTGTAGTTTAGTGGTGGCGTGTACTGAATGATAGCTATGAGCAAACTGCACCCAACATTTTTGTCAGCAAATATAATTGAGGGATGCATATCCTACAGATTTAGAAGTGCAGTACATGCTCCAGCAAACTGTAGATTTTTAAGAACCAAGGTTATTATAATAAAAAAAAATTGAGGCTTTTTCTCAATATGCACGAGAACCAATTTTTTTTTTTTTTTTTTAAGAAGAAACTTTCAAGGACCAAGGTTCCATTGTAGTACTAGATTATTAGGAGGGTTAGACTGAATCAATGAAGGCTGTTAAAAGAAAAAGTAAACATAGGTACTGATGATGAATCACAAATTTCATAAAAAGGATATCAAAGCACATGGAAAAATCAGTTTCCAATAATGTTTAAACAATGATTTATTTTAGTGAGGTTTCAGTGAAATGTAAGAAGTTTGGAAATTCCAGAGCTTTAAGACTTGTATAAGCTCAGTAGATAGGGTAACCAATCTATTGAATTATATATGTATAAAATCCTCATGATCTTTAAAGGATTGACAATGGTATTCTTAACAGCAGCCTATCTGGTGATATAGTTATCTTTGTATTCTAAGTGTTATTGGTATGGATGTTCTCAACTTGTGTGTTTATTAAGAAGCTAATAACTTTTACTTTAACTTAACAGATTTTGTATTTGACAATTGCCTATGACTGGATGGCATTTGGACATGACCTTCAAGACAGATTGAACAAGGGAGAAGAGATCTTTTTCTTTTGCTTTTACTTTTTAAAGTTCATCACCTCGGATGACTTCACCATAGGGAGGAGGTAAGACTAATTGTTTTGGATTTGCAGTAGTTACCAAATTTCGTCAAGTATTGTGGCTCTTGGTCTTGCTCCTAACATAATAAAATGCCATATTTCATAATATTTAAGAGTTTTTAAAACTGTAAAGCTGAAACACATGGTGGAACAGTTTAATAAGAACACTTCATGAAAATCTAGGGTCTTGATCAGTGGATTTAGGTTGATGCTCCTGAAGTATTGCCCATTGCCCCAAATAGTTGAGAGCAAACAAGATTTTAGATTTTTTTTTTTACAATGAATAAATCTAATTATACTGCATTGGTAAAATGAAAATTAGAGCATAGCACTGTTTAGCAACATTCTCAAATATAAGAACATGGTACTGTCTATCGAATTCTAAAAGATCTTGTGGTACTTCTAGAAACCTCTTGTAACCCTAGAGGTTTTGCTTGCCCAGCAAATCGTAGATTTTCATAGCAATGTTGTTGAAACCCTTATTGCAGAACTCTACCATAAGTTTTCATGTACAAGTAATGAGAAAGATAAAAATGTTTCTACATTTATGGCAACAATTTATGTGAAAACTTTCCAGTAAATGGGTCATATCTGTCAAAGCATTATAATGTAGTTTCTTACTGTTTGTGGAGCCAAAACACTGTTGTAAATGAATTGAAACAGTATATTGAGCAACATTAAGGCATATTTTTGTTTGTCTTAAGAATGCCATTTTGATGAAAATTTTTTCTTACACTTGAACCAAAGGATATTTGATGAGTAACCCTCACACCTATCCTTGGTTGAAGAGAATTCAGTTCATCTATAGAACACAAAGTGAACCAGCATTCTGGTAAGTCTTTGATGTAGATTAACATTAATAAAGACATTTTATGAGACCTCTGCATATTACACAAGAACAAACTTAAGACCATCCCTATGAAAGATATATACACATGTTATGGGTTTATCCATTTTTCACAGCATGAAAATAACTAATGGTAATGGTTCAGTACTTGGTGGTGTTGGTAATTCTTGACATCTAAAGCATCTCTTTTCTATCATACTTTTAGTTTCAACCTTTTACAGGTTTAAGATTTCTTCTACTAAAATATTATAGTGGACGGCAAGTTATTTGCTCCTGCTTTTAAGGTTTATGGTATATTTTTTTTTTATTCTTATCAGCTATCAGTAATGTTTTATCTTGATTTTCCAGGAGACACATTTCTAGTGATAGTGCAAGCTCAGATAGATTGGATGGCTGTGTATTGTTAGATGCAGATGGACTAAGCTCTGCAGGATCTTCAAACTCTCTCAATTCTTCATGTTCCTCAAATCGCTCTTCCCATCACACACCACCTGTATATTTCAAAGCTGGAAAAAGTGGTGATGCAGATGCATACAATGCCCATTTGACTTGGCCATATGGAAGTTTTTCTGGTGAATTGGACTTTGACGACATGTCTCCTAATCTAAGTCGTGCATCCTCTGCTTCTTCAACTAATAAAGGGGCAGCTTTTAGCCGATCTTCACTAAGAGAAACTGACTCTTTTGGTGCTAGTTGTGATGGGAAGTTATCCCTTAGACAAGGTGCTCTATCAGGAGCACTTTCTCGGACTCCAAGTGGTTCATTAAAGAATGGGGCGTCTAATTCGTCCTTGCCAGAATCAGGCAGGCCTTTATCCTGCCCTCGTAGATCTCGTAATGGACTCAGTGATTCTAGTGGAGATAGTGCAGGTTCTGATAAAGGAAATAAAGAAAATAGTGCTTTAAGGACTAGTCCAATGGCTGTTCCAGTTCCACGTGGACAACCAATTCCAAGGCAACGGCAGGAATCCGTTAGTTCAGTGGGTAGTTGGCAGATCATATCAGGGACAGGGAGTCTCCGTGGATCTACAGGCTCGGCCAATGCTGGTTCAGCTAGTTCGCGTTGCTCTCATTCTTCAATGTAAGTATGTTAGTGAGTGGTAATATGGGTGTGTGACAGTGGTAATATGGATGCAAGTGAGTGTTACTATGAATGCATCTTTTTTAGTTGAATGTTTAGTTTAACTTTTTTTACCTTTGAGATTTGCTCTTTTATGGGTGCATATTCTGTCTTGGTTTTATTTATGATTGCAGGTTTCACAAACTTTTAGTCATGCATATTGCCCTTGTTTCCTGTAGTGTTATTGTGCGAGTTAGATTATTGAGAGAATTTTCCCAGGAAGCTAAAAAAATTATATATTTCTGAATTTTTTATAAAAAAGATTAGTGGCTGCATCTTGAGAAGTGACCAAATATAAGAATGAAATTTCTTCAAGCATACAATAAAAAAATTTATTTTTTGATTACTACAAAATTTATTGTATTGCATTAATGGGAAAATAATAAAATGAGAGAATAGAGAAAATTTTAAAAATTCAGCAAAATCTAAAATTGGGACTGGAAATGCTACCATGACAATTCTCATTTTTAGTCATCTTTCACAGTGTTCAAAGTCTTTTGAGGAGGATTTTTGCTCTATTTACAAGATGTTTGAATATGCACATTCCTAAAAGTGCAACATTTTGAGTATGCAGGATAGCCTTCAATTATGAAATGTCTTAAGTAAAACAGATTCATATTAATGTCTTCAAAAGTGAGGCAAATAGGGATAAAACCCTAAATATGTGAGCTGCTTTCAATAGTGTCTCCGTAGTTACTGCAGAATTATAATCATTAGTACTAGATAACTTCTGGAGTTTCTTAACTTCAATGCATCTGCCTTACTTTGCTGCTAAATTCTGTCGGACTCGTGGAACTAATTACCACACAGTGGCAGCACAGTTGCAGATGCATTGAGGTTAAGAAATGCATAAAGGACTCTTGTATTTATGATGATATAATTGCTAAATTTGTGATAGCTTGACATTGTTACATATTATAATGATGGCAATAGGTTCTGTGAATCAAATGAGGATTAGCCCACTACTATATTGGAAAAACAATTTGAGTGAGTGAAAATTGTTTTAGTACTGTTTTAGAAGATTTTTAAGTCACTGTTTGCTGTTAAAAACTTTAGTATGTAGTAAATTATTGGAACAGAAAGGCTATCACTGTCACTTCAAATTGTAAAGAACAGAAATAGGAGGAATGCTCTTTCTCATATCTTATCTTCAGATCATAGGCATTTCTCTGTGTACTGAAAAGTACTGAAAAGTCAGTTGACAAATGGCACTTTCTTTCATTACATTATAGTATAATAGTAGAATAATTCCAATATGACAAATTTTAAATAAATTTGTATTTTTCATAGCTAACAAACCTGAGGTTCTAATAATAGGATAATTCTAGCACCAGCTGGAAAACCAGTAAAAATAATCAAAGATTGTAAAACAACAATCTCACAGATTCCTTGTTTTACCATCTCTGATTGGTTTAACAGGTTACCTGCTGGGGCTTGGAAAATATCCTATAGTTAAGTAATCATAATTATTTGCAAGTCATGGTTATTTGAATTCAGATAAAGTACAGACAGTGTAAGCTCTGTTTTGAGGCTAGCCTTGCATGGAGATGCATACCATTTATAATAAGAGGAATATCTATTCAAGTGCAGTAACATTTAACAAAGAATACTAGGTTATATAGATTTTAAATATGCATTTCTATTTAAAATAAATTTTCTTTCCAAGTATATTCAAACTGAAAAGGAAAATGTGGAAAAATGGGAAAGTGACCATCTGGATGTTGCAAGAAATGCTGGGGTGAACTGTGTATTGAATGTAACATGATTTCACAAGTCCAAGATTGTAAAGTTTTGTATAAATGAGATGTATTGCACGAAAACCAGGTTGTCTAGAAACAAATTTTCATTACAAATTGCAGTCAGTCAAACCTGTCAGGTAACCCAATGAAGTCTCAGAAATAGTTTGCCACAAATTACATTCAAAGTTTGGCAGCATTTATAGTGCAGAGATAACTTGGATTGATAAGGCAGCAGGAGATTTGTCTCCTTGTTAAAGAGATTTTGATTCTGCTTTCAAGATTAACTTTTGGAGTGTTGAATAATTTACAGAAGTAATTTTATCAAGATACAGTACAGTGTACTTGGATTTTTTTTTTTTTATTTTTTTTTAACAAAACTTTTTCATATAAGTTGTTGGTGCTGTAGCTGTGAAATTTCTTTTTGTGGTTCATCCTCTATTTAGCTGTTGAAGTATGATTGTGGTGGGAACTTTACATTTTTTATTCTTTAGAGTCACCTCCCTAATGTTGAGCATAAGATAGAGTATGCATGATATTTATACTATTTTACATGATCCCAAAGGTGTTACCTATGTGTTTTAATCTGGCTGAGGTTACTAGTTTGATTCTGTCTAACAGGTGTTCGATGATCTTACGAGCCAACAGTCTTATCTTATTTCTTGGTGACGCACAATTGTCAACCAAACTGAATGTTGGTTTAATTCACTGGCTAGGTGGTCAGCTGCATTGCAAATGTGTCACTACTATCCTTTAATTTTATGATGAGTTTGCTAAATCAACAAATTACTCTTGACATTCAGACCTGAACAGTGCAAAGAGTCATGTAGTTATTAAGTAGTACAATTTATCCATTAAGCCCCATTTCAAAACTTTCAAAAGTCGTTCTCCGAGAGGTGAAAATTGAGCCTGGGTAGAGTTTAAACTGAATATCTAGGGAGCAAGAGGTTGGAAGTAACACAAGAAAAGAAAATGACTGAAAGCAGTGCACATTAGTCCAGAGGGAACTTTCATTACTGCCTGCAGTGTTCTGTACTTGGCACTTAAAACACAGCTAATAATGGGTGTGATATTCAGCCATTAAGGGATGGCTAAAAGGCTCCATGGAAACATTGTTTGTACTATTTCTTCTTTTAGTAGCCACTCATGAATACATTTACAGGCTATAGGATGTTAGTCGTAAAGGTGTCTGTGGTTACTAAGTTTGAAATCCTAAATTGACTGTTGTTGGAAGGTTTTTCACTGGCCATTTTCTCTCTAATCTTTGCTGTTCTGTACCTATTCGTATACAATTTTTCTCTGTTATGCCCACCTGGTTCTCATATCGTTGGACCTGGAGTTTTTTACAAAGTATGGCTTGCTCATTAGTTGTTTTCATATGAGTGCCTTGATAAGAGGGCTAGTAAGAATTTGCTGCTCGGTATCAATATGTTTTTCTTTAAAGATAGGTAAAACTCAAACAAGGTTGTAAGCATAACTGCCCATGATTACATTCACTCATACTGTCATTTTCCACAAGCTGTTCTCATGCGTTTGGTTATTTATTTATTTTTTATCAATTTGTTTAGTATGCATGAGAGAAAATAAACTTTGAAGATGCTTTACATAGCCTTGACCCATTGTGAAAAGCATTTGTGTTTGCAGGCACTGTAGTTCACATATGCAGTATAATCATATATAGTATAACCATTCACTCCTTTCAATCCTTTGCAACAACCAACTAAAGAAACTAGACATGGTTACCAGAAGTTTTCCAGCTAGTTTAGAGTTATAGTAATGATTTTATGGTCTTATGTCTTGCACATTATGCATCCTTTTTCTAGTCATATTTTCATCAGAATTTATAGAGAAATTTAGCATAGAATTATAGAAAATCTTGAATCTGATATTTTGAGGTCTTGACCATTAAAATGTTTTAATTGATAATTGTAGGAACAGTGGCACAAAAAATAAAATTATGAAAAATATTGACTTGAAACAAAGATAAAGAGATCAGTTTGAAAGTTGGCTGAGAACTTTACTTTGTCTTAGCTGGCTGGCCTAAATTATCTAACTTATTAACTTGGGAAAGTATAAAATCCGTAACTAAGTTATGGCTACTGTATAACACATTCTGGTACTGTCTTTCTATGAATTCATTAAACATGGTTAGGGCCTTTTTCATCTTTTAGGAAGTTCTTGATTTCCGGTCATGTATTATTGCTGTTGACAAATGTGTTATGTCAGACTGATGAAAGGAATACTACTTCAGATTCTGGTTTCTACATTTAAATTTTTAACAATTTTTCAACATTTCTTAAAGCATTACAATTTTAACATTTTGCCACATACTGTATGTAAGAAGTAATGATAGAGTTTTGGATTGGAAAATCTTAGCATATTTTTCCAAATTACTTTTCAGGTCAAATTTTCATAGTAAAAAATTATACTCTTTAGTGTGCAAGTCATCTGTACACAAGTATAATAACTGATCTTTGCTTGAGAAAATGAGTCATTTTGATAATACAGTGCCCTCCCTGGTTTACATGTTTCATATTTCTGCAGCCCACGTTGTTGCTGATTTTTGTGGAACACGTAATTCACTTTTTCAAGGGGGAACTTTTACTAATTTGTGGAATTTTTCTGTGGACCATAACTATCAAATTATGCACTTTTTTGTAGAGCAACACTATTTACATACTTTTTTATATTGTGACATACTTTTTCATATTGTGTTCATGACTAAATACTAATTTTTATGATAAAGATTATTTACAGCATACTTAAAATGTACGGTACTTATGTACCCATTCCAGGTCCCCCCCCCAACTGAGCATAATGTGTACGTCTCTCTCTCTCTCTCTCTCTCTCTCTCTCTCTCTCTCTCTCTCTCTCTCTCTCTCTCTCTCTCTCTCTCTCTCCAATAGTAATGTAAGATGTATTTGAAATATTTCTGTACGGTGTTTTTGGATGATAAAACATATTGTATAATACATTTAAAATATTTCATTTCCCAGTAAAAGCAGATTGGAAAATAAAATGGAAATATTTACTGAATATTTTAAATGTTCAACATGTTCTTATCATCCAAAATCACTTTACAGTAATATTTCAGATGTTACCAATATATAATATAAATAATATGGGACAGCATCAATACTGAGAGAGAATGGCTATGCTTATGTATACAGTAATGGAGTAACTTGATTAGTGTCAAACATTTCTTAGACAGATTTATTTGATTTGTATTAAACATTTTGTAGATATTTTGCTGTTAACACTAATATTGATATTTTGAAATGAGTAAATCATTGTTATGAGCATTTTAGGCGGCGTATATATTTAGAGTACTAACAGTTGTAAAAGGGTACTAATCGAAGATGACGATGTTTTGGGATGATGGTTTGTGGTGAATTTTTGTTTGCTATAATGATAAATTGTTTAAGTATGATAGTTCTTTAAGGTATATTTATGTTTGATCTATCAATTAAGCAGTGAAATGTTAAAATAGACAGTTATAAGCACTTTAGTTTAAGGGGTATAGTATATTTGGCAGTTAGAAGACAGTTATAAGCATTTGAGGGGATTTTTGCATTTCCACACTAGGTTCTGGAACCTATCCCCGTGTAAAAGTGGGGGATCACTGTACCATGTTGTAAAACAACATTGACCTGTCGTAATGACAAGGCTTGTGAGGGTAGTACCCATTAAATATTTGGCATCAAGGTATTACATAATAGTTTATCAAATAAAATTCATTTTTTTAAATAGTTTTCTTCTGAACAGGCCAACTGACATGATGGATTCTGCTACCACCATAAAGGAGGAAGAAGGAAGCTTGGAATCTGAACAAAGTATAATTATTTTTAATAGAGCAGAGCGCCTAGCCAAAGTAAGTGTCAGTCATTTTCTGTGTTTATTATACATAGTGGTGAATATTGAAAAATAAAATGCTGCTAGTTTTCAAGTTAATGTCAAACTTCTTATTTTAGAACAGTATTTTGTGAATTTCATTTAGGGTGTTAATATATATTGACTATATTACCATTACCATTACTGTACAAAAGCCCCCGTAGGGGTACTTTTATGCTGTAGATGGTACTAAACATACAGAAGGTTTGTTGAAACGTCTTCAGCCTCAGCTGAAATTTGTTCTGACTTTTAATATTTATCAGCTCTCTTTGGTCTTTCCTGCCTAGCTATTTGAGCTGATTTAACTTTACATTACTCTAATTTTCTCCTCTCATTTAAGGACAAATTGTTTGGGTGAGTCATATTTGACAGTACGCTGCAAATGACTCATTGGTCTAGTTAAACCAAATTACAATAACGATTAATGTACCCAAGTAGTTTTACCTCCTACCTCTTATCATTGTTGTCTTAAATCTTAAGGGTAAACAGAATATACCTTGGGACAGTGTATTTTTATTTTTGTACCATAGAAATAGAGGTTAATCATCTAAATCTTGCTTTGAATTACTTTGCATAACTGCATGTGCACAATTGTTATGTGCTATAAAAATGTAAAATAGTAGCATTTTCTGTCAGTGTGGTATCAATCTATTATCCAAAATAATTGAGGGGTATTAGATTAGCTTATACAGTGGTACCTAGTTTGTCGAACTTTGTTGAACATTGTTTTTCGACCAAAATTTTGAAGAAATGTCGTCATTTGTTGAACAAATACTCTTATTTTGACATGACTGACTTATTTTGTTTATACTTGTACTTGACGGCCTACTGCGTCTTATGAGAGGA
Organism: Macrobrachium nipponense; assembly: GCF_015104395.2. Classification (NCBI taxonomy): domain Eukaryota; kingdom Metazoa; phylum Arthropoda; class Malacostraca; order Decapoda; family Palaemonidae; genus Macrobrachium; species Macrobrachium nipponense. Next base: position 53,088,124 of record NC_061107.1, on the reverse strand, counting down.
ACTGTTGTGGCGGAATCAAAGCTAAGTGAAAAAAGCAAGCAAACTCCCCACAGTTACGTTAATCGTACCAGCTGACAAAATTTCCCACAGCCACACTCTCCCTTTTACGTTACTTTTTACCTGCAGGACAATTGGTTTAACGATATACCGGACACATAAAACACACACATACTCGCCTCAGGCTCCAGATACTCAGGGCTAGGCTGTGCTGTCCGCTTAATATAGGCTAGCCGAGACACAACCACCGCCGATAATCACAACTCAAACTAACCAACTGAGAACCACAACCCCACAACAACTTGACAACCTGGCAATCACTGAGCAGACGAACACCAACAGCTCGAAATAACACACAACCACACGACTTACCCCAGTACAACAACCCACCAACACTGCCCCAACCACCACTCACAGGCACCTAAATGCACTACCAACCTCTTCAACTTCACCACAACCGGACAGATACACGCACAACTACTTCATAACACCAAAATCAATCAAATAACACAACATCAACTGACCGCCAACAGATAACTGCAGCCCAAACCAACTCTACGCCTTCAATGAACACCTTACTTCATACGACTCCCGTAACACACTCCTGCCACTGATATACACTACAGATCGCCACAACAGACACATGCTTATGACCGCCATTCAACCACTCCCATTTACTTCCACCAATCTCTCTCTCTCTCTCTCTCTCTCTCTCTCTCTCTCTCTCTCTCTCTCTCTCTCTCTCTCTCTCTCTCTCTCTACCCTTGGAGACGTTGTCAAATATAAACTATCATCATTACTCCTCCATATTACCTCCCCCATTACATTTGACAACGTCTCCTTACACTCACAACATCCACACTAAATAGCCTTTCGCAACACCCAAGGATGCTCGGATGCAGGCCCCCTGGATCTTCTTTGAGGACCCTCATACACTTTCAGTTATGTTGCCTTTCACTTCTTCCAAACCACTTTCATTCAAACTCCCATTATCTCTCACTACCATCCTCCCGAATCCCATTCACTACTTCATCGACATCTTCCAGCTCTGGTTCCAACATCTCCCCTATTTCTGCTACCAAACCACTCAATCATCCAAACTTCTGTTAAACTCTTGCAAAGACTTATCCATCCTATCAACTACCTCCTCACTACTCAGCTTCCTTCTAACTGAAGTCTTTTGTCCCTGTCAACTCAAACCCACATACACTACAAGTATCATTCATTCCCTCAAAGTCATCCGTAGCACACGCTTTATCAACCGTTTGCACCCTACCACCAACCCCCTTACCAAGCCGTTCACACTTTTCCCTTCCACTCCCTCTCCACACTCTTCTGTTTTCTTCCATACTCAACCAACACCAACTGTCGATCTCCCAGACCCATTTGTTCACTGACAGTCAGCTCATACTTATTCACCCCCAACCATTCACTCATTGCATTCCCTGAACATACTGTGGTACTTCCCTCCACTTACACTCGCAATTTCCCCAAAACATAACTCAATCCACTCTGTCCCACTTCCAAAATCTCAAAAGGCCCTTCAAATTTCTCCCTTACTTTATTCACATTCATTCTTCCTATCTCAACCACCTCTTTCAACACCTTACCCCAAAACTCTCAAACCTTCCACTCGCTTTCTTCCACAAATCCCAATCACCTTCTGACAGACCCAACCACGGCCTGACAATCCTTTCAAAATTCAACAAATATTTACAAGGAGACATACCTATACACTTCTGCAGTGTGGCGTTATACAGTAGTACCTCGAGATACGAAAGGCTCGACTTACAAAAAACTCGAGATACGAAAGCCAATGCGAAAAATTTTACTGCTCTACATACGAAAAGTTTTCAAGATACGAAAGGTTGTTGCTGTAAAGTCCCGAGATTCGCCCGGACCACCAAGAACAATTTTAAAACTCCCGCGCCGCCAACTGAGTAAACTCGCCACCATCCTCCCGCTCTCCCATTGGTTCCTGATGCTAGTCACCCCATAAGGTCCTGCTCTCCTATTGGTCAGCATCTACCCCTTGTGCTTTAAGTATTCTATTGCTAAAAGGATGCTATAAATTGAAAAACTTATTCATGCAATACATTTAATAAAAAAAAAAACATTAGGTAAAGATAGAATAAAGAATAGAAGTTAATGGTTATTATACTGTTTGGTAGTTTCAGTAGTTGAAGAGAGATAATGAAAATTTATGGCTTACTGTGTAAAGTGATTGCTTGTCGATCGTTCGATACTCGTAAGTGCTGGATGTAAACAGACGTTTGGAAGCTTTTTTTTGTTTGTTTATTATAGTTAATGGTTACTTAATAATTATTTGAAATGAGTACATGCAATACATTTAATAACAAAATTGTGAATTAGATATCATAAACTATAAAATAAATCAGACTGCCAACAAATACGTATTTTTTAGAATTCTTCTTTTTTATTATTACGTTACGTATACGTATGTTTCATTATAGCTGTCAGTAACTCGGTATCTCCATTAGGTAAAGATAGAATAAAGAATAGAAATGAATGGTTATTATACTGTTTGGTAGTTTCATTAGTTGAAGAGAGATACTAATGACAATTTATGGCTTAGTGTATGCTAGGAAAAATGATTGCTTGGCGCTCGTTCGTCGTTCGATACTCGTAAGACGGGTAAGAGCTGAATGTAAACAATCGATTGGAAGGTTTGTTTTTTGTTTGTTTGTGTATTATAGTTAATGATTAATTAATAATTATTTGAAATGAGTACATACTGATTATTTATACATTTTATTGGCATATTCTAAGCTTTTAGCTCTTAGATTTAGATGTCAAAATCATAGACTAGGCTACAGTAGCAACCGCTAACATAGGCTAGGCTTATTGCTAAGGGACATATGCTAAAGTCCTAATATATGCAGTAAAAACCTTGGGGTTTGAACATGACATTGCACTTGCATTATTACTCCAAGTATGTACAGTATTTTCCCTTTTTGGAGTCATATTTCTTCCGTCGGATCGGCATTGTAACCCTAGAACATGTGTTTTAGGCCTGGAAATATAATTTACTGGGGTGTTTTTGGAGGGCTTGGAACAGATTAGCCATTTTACATGTAAAATGTGTTCCAAGATACGAAAAACTCATGATACGAAGGCCGCCTCGGAACGGATTAATTTCGTATCTCGAGGTACCACTATATACCCACACTACACGTCCTACATATATATCTCAATCCTTGTCGCCCTTACTCATCATTCGCAAAATCTCGGTCATCCTCCTAAGCATATCCTTTTAGCCAAACCATTCACACTGGGCACATACAGAGTAGAATAGACATGCACAATATCCCAATCCTTCAACATTTCTTCAAATTCCCATCCACAAACTCAGGTCCATTATCACTCAACATTTTCATACAATCAACCTACCTGGCAGATATATACATAGCTAAGACTCCGTCGTCCCCGACAGAAATTCAAATTTCGTGCCACTCGCTACAGGTAGGTCAGGTGATCTACCGGCCTGCCCTGGGCGGCAGGACTAGGAACCATCCCCGTTTTCTATCATATTTTCTCTGTCGCCGGTGGTATCAACATTGTTGCTATTACCTCCTGACTTAGATTCTTATTTCATCCTTTGATCATCGTTTCTCGGCTTTTTGGTGACGTATCTGGATCGTGTTTTTGGCATTCGCTACTGTGGACTGTTTTTGGAATTGCTTTTTGGATTTTTCTCAGTATGTCTGATTCAAATGTGAGTGTGAGAATGTGTGTGAATGTAGGCTGCAGGGTGAGGATACCGAAAGCTTCGGTTGATCCTCACACTGTATGCCGTAAATGTAGGGGGTTTCAGTGTTCTGCTAATAATACTTGTAATGAATGCGAGGGATTAAATGCAGAAGAGTGGAAGACTTTAACTTCTTATTTGAAGAAGTTAGAGAGGGATAGGGTTAGACGTCTGAAAGGTGTGAGTTCAAGGCCTATTGAGCCTTTTACTGATAATTCTAATCCTACTGAGTTTAGATTCTCCCTATGTTTCTCATTCACAAAGGTGTACTTTCGGAATCGGCCTCGGAAATCGCCGATCTGAAAGCTACGATTCGCGACATGAAGTCCAAAATGGCGGACTTACAAGGTAAGGCTAGTGAAAGTGAGCATTACAGTGAAGTGAGTTCTCCCAGTGTTGTGGAGGGGGCGTTTGATCGTCCCTGCGCACGCTCCCAGGCCTAGACCTCTTCCAAGCTCCCATGCCCAGAGGAGAAGGAAAGTCGAAAGCCTTAAGGAGGTCGTGGGGAATCCCCAACGGTCAGACGTCCCTTCAGCTAGCTCTGTTTCGTGGCAGGCTGCTCAAGGGCGCTCTAGAAAAAAGCGTCCTTCGTGAGTGTTTCTTCATCCTCTCCCCTCTCCCTCACCTAAACGAGGGTGGAAGGAGTCGAATTTATCGAGACCTCTGAAGCGTCATATGAAAGAACCCGAAATTGATTCGAGCCCAGAGCGTTCTCAGATGACGCTCCCTCTTCTATTAAGAAGGCGAAGGTGGCGTCAGCGTCACCCGACGAGTACGCAGAAGTACCCTTTCCTACTTCTCCCCCGAGTGATGACGAAAGGCGTCATGCAGTTGACGTGGGAGAAGCTTCAAGGAGAATTATTATGGCAGTTCAAGAGCAACTGACCTCTCTAGTGGAGTTTTAGCGCCTCGTAGGAAGGACGTTTCGCTTCCAATCAAGAAGTCTCGTCCTCTCTCCCCTGCTAAGCGAGAAGCGTCATGCAGACGTGAAGCTTCTAAACATATTACAGAAGCTTCGGGTTCGAGAGCGAGATCGGTTGCTTACGAAAGTTACGTAACGCCAGAGAGACGTGAGACGTCTTTTAGACATGAAGCGTCTTTGAAAGCTGTTGGTAGACGTGAAGCTCCAACCAATATTTTGGCGCCAAGTAGGACGCCTTTTGAGAGCGGAGCGTCTTCCAGGCGCGAGGCGTCATCCGGACGTCAGCAGCCAAGTAAGCGGGAGGCGTCAGCCAGGACGCTTGGCGGACGAGAAGCGTCATCCAAGCGGGAAGCGTCTTCTATTTATCGAGAGAAGCCCTGAGCTTTTGGCGCCTTCCAAGGCTATTAAAGCGGGGAAGAGGAAAGAATATCATTCCCTTAGCCCCTCTCCTATTAGAGTTTGTCTCCTCCAGAGGAGGAACGTACAGAAAGGGGAGCGGAGACTCATTTAGATCCCGAGTTGGAAGGAAACTCGGATGAAGAATATCAAGGAAGAGAAGGACTGTCGAACTATAAAGTTTTGACTGCCTTGCTTCTAGAGGAGTATGGAGACGAATTGACTCCTGCCGCTCCTCCTTCTCCGCGCTCTCTGTTTTCGAGTGCTAAGACGAAGAAGTCTTCGTCTTTTCTCAAAATGAAGCCCACCATTTCAATGAAGAGGGCTCTACAATCCTTAAGACTCGTGGAATGAAGTCTAAGAAAGACTTAGTAAGAAACGGTCTTCTGCATGCCTCCAGCGAGACTAGCTGGTAAAAGAGGCATTTGGTATCAGACGGGAGAGAATATGGGTATTGCTCTCCGTCTACGTCAGAAGCAGACTTTTTCGACCTTAGTTGCACGCTTCACGTCGACAAGGTCTCAACTCGGCACGGATTACGTGGGGCATTTCTGAACTGGACCATCTCCTCAAGGGACTCTTTCATGTATTGGAAGTTTTCAACTTCTTAGATTGGTCCCTTGGGTGATGTCCAAGAAAGCCCATGATTCGGAAGGAATCGAACCGGAAGCCCTTTTGTGCATATTGTCTTGTATAGACAAAGCGGTACAGGATGGCTCTTTTGAAATCTCCTCTTTGTTTGGAGCAGGTCTTCTAAAGAAGAGGACGGTATATGGTGCCTTTTTAACCAAGGCAGTCTCCCACGCTCAGAGGGCAGCGCTGCTGTATTCGCCTTTGTCTGACTTTTTGTTCCCTTCTCAGTTGGTGAAGGACATTGCTCATTCATTGACTGAGAAGGCGACTCAGATCTTCTGACGCAGTCAGCAAGGAAGAAGAAGCCTGCTTCATACATCGACAAGAAAGGACCGAGTACACTCGTTCAGCCCTTTCGAGGTGGTCCGACCTCCAGACCTCCCGCAAGAAGGAAGGCTCCGAGAAGAGAGGTAGGTCTGCCTTTCGTCCCTTTAAAAAGGGAAAATGAAGCTTCTCTCCTCCAAGCACCAGTAGGTGCCAGGCTCCTGGGATTTGTGGAGGCCTGGACACTTATAAACGCGGACGCGTCATCGTTGGCTATAATAAGGAAGGGATATCGTATCCCTTTCCTGAACACTCCTCCCCTAACGTCAATACCAAGGGAGGAAACTAACAGCCAAGTACAAGGATCCTGTGCTGAGGGATACTCTTTCGATCGATGGTGGAACAAATGTGGGACAAGAGAGCGATAGAACTAGTACTAGATCAAAACTCCCCGGGGTTTTACAATCGCCTTTTTCTGGTTGCGAAAGCCTCGGGAGGCTGGAGACCAGTACTGGACGTCAGCTCTCTGAACAAATTTGTTCGGAAGGAGAAGTTCTCCATGGAGACTTCTGCTTCAGTCCTGGCGTCTTTACGACAAGGAGATTGGATGGTGTCTCTAGATCTCCAGGACGCCTACTTTCACGTCCCGATCCACCCTTCATCGAAGAAGTACCTCCGTTTCATGACGGGGGGAAGGATCTTTCAGTTCAGAGCCTTGTGTTTCGGCCTGTCCACAGCTCCTCAGGTCTTCACAAGCCTGATGAAGAATGTGGCGAGGTTTCTTCACCTCAAAGGAGTAAATATCTCTCTGTATCTGGACGACTGGCTCATCAGGGCCAGATCAGAGAGACAGTGCTTGGAGGACCTTGAAGTTAACTTTTAGATCTGATCAAAGCGTTGGGATTGCTCGTGAACCTCGAGAAGTGCGCAGCTGACCACCCAGACAGGACTTAGTCTATCTGGGGATTCGGATGGATTCTCGGGGTTTTCGAGTATTTCCTTCGCAAGAGAGAATCGCAAAAGGTTTGCGGATAGTCTCTCTCTTCTTAAGGAAGGAACATACATCGGCGAGGGAATGGTTGAGCCTTCTAGGGACCCTTTCCTCGCTCGAACAGTTCTTCCCACTAGGAAGACTTCATTTACGTCCGCTTCAATTCTTCCTCAAGAAGTCTTGGAGTTGGAAAACTGGACAACTTTCGGACGTCTTTCCCATTCCAGTGGAGATAAGATCGCACCTGGAATGGTGGTTGCCCCCTCTGGAAGAGAACAAAGGGATCTCTCTAGGACACAGAACCCAGACCTACCTGTTTGTACTCCGACGCGTCGGAGAAAGGTTGGGGAGCAACATTAGGCTCGAAGGAGTGTCAGGCACCTGGGAACCAGCACAGGTGACTTGGCACATAAACTGCAAAGAGCTCTTCGCCGTGCATCTGGCTTTGAAGAGTCTAGAACCTCTGGTGTCGAACAAAGTAGTGCAAGTAAACGTGGACAACACCACCGCACTTGCCTACATTCGAAAACAGGGAGGGACTCACGTCCTCGTTCCTTTACGAACTGACGGAGAGACCTTTTTGCTTTGGACGTCTCACAGGAACATCTCCCTTCTGACAAGGTTCGTGCAGGGAGTAAAGAATGTGAGGGCGGACAGACTCAGCAGGAGGAACCAGGTCTTCATACAGAGTGGACCCTACACGAGGAAGTGTGTCAAGATCTCTGGTCTCTGTGGGGGACACCTCATGTGGATCTCTTCGCCACATTCATTTCCAAAAGGCTGGCAGTCTTTGCTCGGTCGCGGAAGATCCAAGAGCTCTTATGGTAGACGCCTTCCTGCTAGATTGGTCTCGAGTAGACGTATATGCTTTTCCTCCATTCAAAATCCTGGGATTAGTAATGAAAAGTTTGTGGCGTCTAAAGGAGACGAGGATGACATTGATAGCCCCCTTTTGGCCGGCCCAAGATTGGTTCACGGAGGTGGTAGAGTGGATCGTAGACTTTCCAAGATCCCTACCAAGAAGGACGGATCTTCTCAGACAACCACACTTCAAGAAGGTACCATCAAAAACCTCCCCGCTCTCGCTCTGACTGCCTTTCGACTATCGAAAGACTCGTCAGAGCGAGAGGGTTTTCTCGCGAAGTGGCAAGCGCGATCGCGAGAGCACGCAGAACCTCCACTACAAAGTATATCAATCGAAAGTGGGAGGTTTTAGAAGGTGGTGTAGATCTAAGAAGTTGTCCTCCTCCCACTACCTCTATAGCGGAAATTGCTGATTTCCTTCTATTCCTGAGAGAGCAATCTCATCTAGCTGTATCCACAATAAAGGGATACAGAAGTATGCTCTCGGCTGTCTTCAGGAATAGAGGATTAGATCTGGCAGATAATAAAGATCTCCACGATCTCATAAGGTCATTTGAGACTTCAAAGTCGAAGGAAACCGGTCCCTCCGAACTGGAACCTAGACGTGGTCCTCAAGTTTCTTTCATCTTTGAAAGATTCGAACCTCCTCATCTGGCTTCGTTTCGAGACATCACCAGAAAATGCCTATTCCTATTATCTTTAGCTACGGCAAAGAGAGTTAGTGAATTACATGCTCTGCAAGATAAAGTAGGTTTCAAGGGAGACTCAGCTATTTGCTCGTTTAAGACACTGTTTTTAGCTAAGAATGAGAATCCCTCGAATCCCTGGCCTAAGTCATTTGAAGTCAAAGGCATATCGAGTCTCGTAGGAAGAGAAGCAGAAAGATCTCTATGCCCTGTAAGAGCTCTAAAGTTTTACATTCAGAGAAAGCATCAGATGGGAGGCTCTAGACAAGGTCTTTGGTGCGCGGTAAAAGGACCCCACAAGACTGATGTCCAAGAATGCTCTGGCATTCTTTGTGAGGAACGTCATTACAGACGCGCATAAGGTCTGTTCTGACGAACAGTTACGACTGTTGAGAGTTAAAGCTCATGAAGTGAGAGCAGTAGCGACGTCTCTCTCGTTTCATAAGAATATGTCGCTTAAAAACATCATAGATACGACATTTTGGAGATGCAACTCAGTATTGCATCTCATTACTTGAAAGACGTTCGTGTGACATATGAGAAGTGTTTTTCTCTAGGTCCTTTCGTATCGGCGGATACGATTCTGGGTACGGGAGCCGACACCAATCCTTAAAAGTATATACTTTTCTTCTTTTTGGATATGGTCTGGAGTCTCTTCGAACAATGGAGGACTTGGTTTAGCACGGGCGGCCGTCTATGTTGTTCAGTAAGAGAATCTTGTCATATCTAATTAGATGAGTATAATTTTTTTTAGAAATTATGTATGTGCGTAGTGGTTTTGAGTTACGGTTGTTGTGACGAGTTCGGGGATAACTCGGAACAATCCTTAGTTCTACATATGGTTAGGATCAGGTGGGGGTCGGGATTGGTTGTGTGCTCCTTCATAAGGTGTATTGTTCATATAAGTGGATCAGCACCCATTGACAAAGTCCTTTCAGGCTCTGCCGAGTAAGCGGATAAGACCCCATCGGCAGACCCACAAGAACTCTTGGCCATAGATCATATATCTCGCTAAAGTTTCTTGAGGTGATGCAGACTACTGGGCAAACACCCACGAAGTCTACCACCTATCAGGTAGGAACCAAGGTTTTATTTATACCTACAACATATGTTGTTTACCTGTCTATTCCATATAGTAGCTGTCTCTTACCCTCCACCGAAAGGTGCCAATCAGCTATGTATATATCTGACAGGTAAGTTGATTGTATGAAAATGATATTGTTATGTTACAATAAAGTTTCATACATACTTACCTGGCAGATATATACAATTAAAGGCCCACCCAGCCTCCCCGCAGGAGACAGGTGGAAGAGAGAAAATATGATAGAAAACGGGGATGGTTCCTAGTCCTGCCGCCCAGGGCAGGCCGGTAGATCACCTGACCTACCTGTAGCGAGTGGCGCGAAATTTGAATTTCTGTCGGGGACGACGGAGTCTTAGCTATGTATATATCTGCCAGGTAAGTATGTATGAAACTTTATTGTAACATAACAATATCATTTTTGCCAGTCCTAGACAAAGAAACACAATCAGTCACAAGCATTTCAAACGGCTCTTTCATCTGCAATCGCAACACAGGTGGACTTGCACACACTGATACTTTCCCCTCTTACAGTCTTCACACGTGACAGCCACATCCATACAAATCTTATTGAACCCAGGGGTATACAATCTTTCACTCATGCATTCCCACAACTTATTTTTCCCCATATGCCCAAACCGATCATGCACCAACAAACATACTCACAGCTGACTCAACAGAAAACACCGGCACATAAATTTCCCTGTCATACACCCCTTCCTGGTGTAAAAAGTACACTGTTTTTACACACCACAAACTGTTTAGCAACCCTCTTATATACATCCAACTCGCATGGCCAATCTCCCACGCGCACTCCCCCAAAACACATTGTCGCAATATACTTATCTCCAGGCGCTTATCTTCCATTTGCTCGATCTCTTCCTCACTCAACAGATCATTCTCACTCCTAGCAATATCAATCATACCCACAAAATTCGCTACAATTACATCACTATCTTGAATCCAAGCTACTTGTCTGCCCCCCTTTCTAAGAATTCCATTTCCTATATCTATGCTTATATCATGGATCCTCAAAAAGTCTATCCCTATCAAAAAGCAAGATGGCATATCATTTTCTCCTATAACTATAAAGTTATGTATTACTTCATGATCTGCTAACCTAACCTTTAACCGTACCTCTTCCCATACTAAAACACTTCCTTGTCCTAACCCATGTATTCTTACACTTGTACACTGCCTTTTCACTTCCCAATCGCATCTTTCAAGTTCATTCACCACTAACCCACTCACCAAGGAAACTTTGCCCATGTCAACCAAACCACAGTACTCGCTATCATTTATTCTGACAAACGTCACCCTTTTCCCTCGAGTCCCATGCATACACACATTCACTGCCACGTCCACCTGGTTATCCACATCACAATCCTCCTCACCACATTCATCCTCTGTCAATTTCCCATTTCCACAACTCTGACTCAAATCCCCTTCACAGTCCCTTTTTGTAACCAACCAATTACAACTACGTTCCCTGCACCGAATCATTAAAACCCCATGTTCATTACCTGTACTCGCCCTTCTTCGATACTCAACCGGTCTCTCCCATCCAAAATACAAAAACACTTTTATTCCAAACAACTCTGCTACTGCTGACAACAATTCATGCAACATTTCTCCTTCCCCACCTTGTTCCTCCGCATATATCACTTCCTTCTGCACATCACTTAACTTCACTCGCAACTCATTCGCACTACCGGGTACCTCTTAACCAGACCCATACCTTCCAAGTCTTTCAATGCTGAAAACAAACATTCACACACTGTCATTCCCTTCAAACCTCTCTTTTACAACTAACCCCTCAGGTACCATATTCGGATCCCAGTCACTTTTCACGACACCACTTCCCTTACCATGCATCCTAGACATCATATCAGCAATTACATTTTTACTCCACGGTACATATTCTAAGCTAAAATCAAACTCGCTCAAATCCTCAATCATCCTTGCGATCCTAGCATTCACACTTTCCTTCTTGATCATTTACACTAACGGCCGATGGTCCGTCCTTATGACAAATTTTACCCCATTCAAAACCCTTTCAATGCTTTCACACAAAACCTTATTGCCGCAAACTCCTTCTCAACCACCGAATACTTCAGCTTTTCTTTATTAAAAGCTTTACTCACATACACAATCACTCTCAATTGTCCCTCCCCATTCACCTCTTGCATCTACACCAAGCATCCTCCCATGCTAAACTTCCTCGCATCAGCATACAACTCAAGCTTACCCATCTCCTCACTATAGTCTGGAAGAGCCAAGGTAACATCTCTAGCAGCCTCCTCTTTCAATCTCTCAAATGCTCCTACCATTCGCTCATCCAATCTCAGCTTAGTACAATTTTTCTTCCCATTCATTCAGTCAATGGCTTCCCTATACCCAAACAATCCCTAACAAACTTCCTCCCGAGCTCAATCAATCCCAAAAAACCCTTTAACTCCCGCACGGTCCGGGGACATGGAAACTCCTTTACTTTTTCCACAAACTTTTCACTCTTCTTCATGCCACTTGCACTCACCTTATGACCAAGAAATTTTGCTTCCCCAGCCAACCACGTACACTTCTCCAGCTTCACTTTCACTCCAACCTCTTCCAACTGTTCTAACACCTTCTCAAGCAGTTCCTTATTCTCCTCAACAGTCTCACTTGCAATCAAAATGTCATCTATAAACACAGTCACCTTCCTTCTATCAAAACTAGCCAAAACTACATTCATTGCCTTCTGGAAGGCAGCAGGCATGTTACCCAATCCAAAACTTAACCTCTTGAATTGATAATGACAGCTACCACTCTAAAACGTCGTAACATGCCTGCTCCCTTGCTCAAGAGGCATCTGGTTAACCCCTTACCAGATCTAATTTCGTGAACACACTCATCCCATGCATTTTATACACACAATCAGACACCACATTCATCGGGATTAGCTCCTTCACAGTCACTTCATTCACCTTCCTGTTATCCACACACATCCTCAAACTCCCATCAGTCTTATGTAGTGGGACTACAGTAGGGCCTCAATAATTGCGGGGGATAGGGCCCAGAACCCCCCATGATAAGTGAATACCCGTGTTATCCTGGTACCCCCTAAAAAATTGCTAAAAACTGCCTACTTTAATAGTTAACCCACCCAAGACCACTATTCCCATGTTTATAACTGCCTACTTTAGTTCAAACACCAAATATGTCCTCAACTACGACCTTAAACTAAATTCAAGGTAGTTTCAAAGTTATTTTACAACATTTGCCTTAAAAATATATGTGGTAGGTATACGTGCTACTGTACATATGTAGCCTACTATAGCCTATGGATTACAGCTAGAAGCCTACATATGCATGCTCATGTGGGCCTCTTTTCTTTACAACACATGTTAATATATTACACGTAATAACCTTCATCTGACGTTTCGGCTTCTTTCCCGTAAAAGTAAAAGAATTGGGGCTTTTGGATGCCACATAATTAACTCTTTTATATGGGTACAATTTAAAGAATGCAGCGAACACCGCTTCAATAACAACATACGTAAACAATTCGTGGGTAGGCCAGTGTTGCCAAATGGGAATGGCAATTTCTTGCTAGATTTTGCTCCATAAGTGCTAAAAAATTCACATCATACACAACAATGCCACCGAGCCAATTTAAACCGATTGCTCTCTTTTTCGATTCAAACATGTTTCTAACATACACAGTGTACTTGTACATTACGTTACATGATTCCTAATAATTTCGAAACCTATTCTGTTCAATTCCTGAAAATGGTTTTGCAAGATTTTGTTCTTTTTCTTACATGATATATCAAACATAGTAGAATAAAAGAAATATTAAACTTAACATTACAAAGTTTGGATGTCAAAATATGTATGCTAAATGTATTTGAAAACAAATGCAAGTTTTCCTGCCAAATGCTAGATTGAAAATTTTCTTGCTAATTACCTCAATAAAATGAAAGCTAGCATTAAAAATGCAAAATTGGTAACACTGGACTCAACAGATCAGTGTTAGTAGTACAAATGATAGTTATTGTATCATTAAAAATATCAAAATAAATGAAGTCGCAAAGCCGATTCTATTCATGTTTTTCTAAACACGTAGCCTAAAAGGAAAACTTTGTTTCATCGCTGCCACAAACCCCTGACAATGCAGAGTACATTATAATCATTGTACACTATTATTTACTACCAGAATAACGTATATTCCAAACATTACTACTACCTTGACTAGTATCCATAATTTGATTTTCATATACATACGTACATTTTCTCAGCTGGCTGGCTTTGCATAGATAAAAGTTGATTTCACCGATATGAAATTATTCCACGAATAGCCTTTTTATCATGAAGATATGACGATAATATATAAGGTAAAAAATGGTTTTACGTATTTCGTTTACGCTTCGTTGCAGAGAGAGAGAGAGAGAATTTCGTTTACGCTTCATTAGAGAGAGAGAGAGAGAGAGAGAGAGACTGTTGCCTGATTTGGTTGTAACATTGACAAGATATCCATTAGCAAAAGTTGAATTATAGTTGTGCATTGAGAATAATGATCATTTTAATAAAACTGTTGTTTACTGTCTAATCATATTCCATGTATTATTACCATATTATAGTATTATGATATGAACATAGCGATCTACCATTTGCATTCTGGTTTTGTTTACATTCTTAAAATAATCTAGGATGTCGTTTTACCAATATCATCACTGTTTTTAGTTGCCGAATGGAACTTAATTCAGAGATATGTCTATAATATATATATAAGGTGAGAATAGTTTTATTACCTTTATTGTCAGTTAATATCATAATGTCGAGTAGTTTCATGTATGTTGGTGATTATCGGACCGCGGCCGAGGCTTAGCCTACCGATAAACATTGCATACGCAACACGTTTGTCCCACGATGCTGCGATTCATACCAGTGATATAGCATGAGAAGCGGTCCAAGAAAAAACCTGTGAATGACTGATTCCGTGATTACTGATATGCGATTGAGCGGTGCCCCACTGTATGGGACTACTATTCCAAGCACTCTCGCTCCTCTCTATCACTCCTACTCTCTCAAGTTCCTCACACTGTTCCTCAATCTTTCGGGCAATAGGCGCAGAAAAGTGTCGGGGACACTGATATAAGGGGTATCGTCTTTCAAAACTATCTTGAACTCTGGAAGCTTAGATCCCCTAAAATCCTCGTCACCATGACTCGGTGCACCCCGCCTATCCCACAACATCTGCATCAACCGCTCCCTCACGTCATTACAAACATTTTCATCCACCTCAATTCTTTCTTTCAACTCTTCATACTTCCACTCATCTTTCAACCCCACACAATCACCCTCACGTATACCCCGCACTTGGTTTTTCCCAACACACTGCAATGAGGCTACAAAAACCCGAGGATTCTCCAAATCTAAAATCCTGTTGTACACATGCACGCTTGCTCTTACCAACTTGTTCGCATCCACACCCTCAACCACATATGCACACTTGTCACCTTTGACAATCCCAAGATTATTGGGCCATGCAACTTTCATGCTATTTTATACTCTTTCGCAACCAACGGCACTCCCTACCATATTTTACTGCTTACCCTTCCATCCCTATCCAAGTACAACTCTCCACATGCATTCCCCTTCCTATGCAATTTAACCATATTCATGCTTGGACATACCACCATCCCACCCTTCTTCAGGAACATGTACCCTAACAACATATCATACTTATCACTCATTCCCTCGATCGCATAAAAATTACTTTCATCCATCACCACCCCTTCGATTTCTACATTTTCACGCAACATTCCCACCACAGGCACACCTAAATTTCCTATTCCTCGTACCTCCCCTTTACATTTCCTAATTTCACAGTCACTCCGCAACTTCGTCACATCCATTCTTAAAAAGAACACTGACACTGCACCCAGTATCAATCAAAGCAACCAAACACACCCCTTTGCACCTCACTTTTACACTCATACATTCATGAGCTCTTCCTCCAAACCCTTTTTCATGCAACAATCCATCACGCACATGCATCACTTACTGCCCGCACACCAGAGGACCCACCCAACTGAATCCCCTTTGTACCTAGCTTCCCCAATTCCCAACCTGACTCCTCCTCTTTCGCCTACACACACTCGCCACATGACCTTCCATTCCACATTCAACACATTTCGGCCGCTGTTCTATACACATCCTAGCATAATGCCCATTCTTCCTGCAATTACTGCAAACCTCGGGCACACAGGTACCCCGACATCCACTTGCTATATACCCTACTTGCCCACACCTGTAACATTTAATATCCTTATCTTTCTTACACTCACTCACCAAATGCCCCGTTTGCCCACACCTGAAGCATGCTCCCAACGCCCACCGACATGCATTCTTCTTGTATCCTAGCTTTCCACATCTGTAACACTGCTGCTCTCATTCATGACTAACTGACCCTGCTCTTCTAACGTTTGCACTCCAATCTCTCTTACGTTACTTGCTCTAATGCTCCTAACAACCACTCGTTCTGCCATTCGCCTTGGCCCTTCTAAAACTGCCTCCCTATAGCTCCTAAACTCAACACTAACACTTCTACTGTCTTTCATACACCTATCTAACTCTTAATCCTCTACTATTTCCAAAATGGTGTTCCACGTCAACCTTTCATTCGTCCATCGCATTTTCTCCTTACGTTTCAGATTTACAAACTCATACACACTCAGGCACAGTCGCCAACAACTTCCTCACTAACTCTTTACACTCATTTATCCCTTGGTCCCCAAACATTTTCCTAGCTAATATTTCCAACCTGCACACACATCGACAACTACTCACCAACATTCATTCTTACCTCATCAAAACCATGTTTTCTCCTATATCTAACACTACTCTTTATCCTCTTCGCCTGTTCCACAATCCTGGCTTTCACACACTCATAAGGCACATTCCCCACACTCATCATTACCCCATACATACTCAACAAAAATCCTGTCAAAAAGCTACCCAACTCTCTTGCCCAGACACTCTGTTATCCTCATACTTAGCCACACAATACTTCTCATATTCCTTAAAAAAAGTCCCCTACGTCCCTACTACCATATTCCTCGTATTGTGCATATCATGGTACCTCTCATATACGCAGCCTTTCATACTTCCTGCTCACTCTCACTTTCGCTACTTCCATTCTGATCCCTCTTAACCTCGTCCGAATACAACGAATCAACTTCCATAATAACATCCATGCTCTTGATTACGCTCTTCTTACCCTTCTTCTTTTTACCTACCTGTTTCTGCTCACCACTATCTAAATCACTCTCAGCCCTTTCCCCAGTGTATTTAGTCCTAGTCTCATCCTGTCCGTCATCCTTACTAGCCTTCTTTCCCTTAGTCCTCTTCTTTTCCTCAGCCCCCTTCTTATTCTTGTCCTCCGGTTTATCCTTATCCTGTGTCTTTCCCTTCTTTCCCTTACCTATCACAACCAAATCACCTTCGTCACTCGTTGTCTCATCCACTCGCTCTTCCACTTTGTTTACCACTCGTGGCCCATCACAAGACCCAGTAGGCCTACCTCCTACAGCTCCCTCTCCCATGAACCCCTTCATCATCTCCAAATTTTTCATCCATTTTCTCAACCATTCTCTCTTTCACTCCTTTCACTTCTTTCATTTCCACTTTCACACTCCTTAGCATTCCTCTTATTTCCTCTAACTCGCTCTTCAGCTCCTCTCACACTACCCTCAACCTCACATTCTCCACTTCCAATCGTCCTCTCACTTCTCTCTCCAACCTCAAGTCCTCCTTCAGCCTCTCCACCACACTCAGTCCTTCCATCCCAAATTTTCTCACCACTCATACACACTAGCCTAGACCAGTCATCCTGCAGCTGCCACACCAGTAGTCCCTATTCGGGCACCAAAAATTTCTGTGGCGGAATCAAAGCTAAGTGAAAAAAGCAAGCAAACTCTCCACAGTTACGTTAATCGTACCAGCTGACCAAATTTCCCACAGCCACACTATCCCCTTTACGTTACTTTTTACCTACAGGACAATTGGTTTAACGATATACCGGACACACAAAACACAAACACGTACCCACCTCAGACTCCAGATACTCAGAGCTAGGCTGTGCTGTCCGGGAGCACGACAGTTCGCCGCCGCCAGTTCGCCGCGAACCATTTCACCGCCAATATAAAAGCTGGCAAACATGCACAGGATATATTAAATGAGGAATAGGATAATAGGAAAGTATAGCCTAAAGATAATTCATAACGTTACTATTATTATCATTATTGGTATTATTATAATTTTCTGAATGAAAAAGCCAAATTTGCCTCAATGAAGAAGCTTACGAAGCTTATACAGCATCTCAGAGATCAAAGGAGGCAAACTACCACAAGTTGGGTTAGTGTGGTCAAACAGTTTGCCAAAATGAGTAAAGTACCAAATTATATTCCTTGCAGTTTCTCGACCGTATCTCAGAGATCAAACGAGGCAAACTACCACAAGGTGAGTTATAGAAAATTGTGTAGTATATAAGTACCGCACGAACCAAGAGTCGTCACTTAAAGTTTTCATTGCTCTGTGCTCTGTTCTTCAATGTTCCAAAGCCATAATGCCGCCTGTTTTGTCCGTTCGTGGAAAGGAGAAATTCGTTGACAACGGCACGACATACGTTTTTGATAAGGTTTCAAAAGACGGCGTAACGCAGTTCTGGCGTTGTGATCGACGTTCTTCCTGCAAGGCGCGTATTCATGTTCACCAAGGAAGAATAACCAAGCGTATTGGTGCCCATACACACCTCGGAGACGCAGCCAACGTTGAAGTGATGACAGCCCTGACGGACTTGAGAAATCGTGCCGTTCAAACGCAAGACCAAACCGCACAAGTGATAGCCTCGGCCACCGAAAATTTATCGCAAGCTGGACAAGGTGCTCTGCCGAACATGCCCAACTTGAAACGGATGGTATAGAGGAAAAGAGGTGCTACCCTGGCCGCCCCTCCGAACCCACTTTCGTTAGCCGACCTCGCCATACCTCTGGAGTACACGCACTATGAAAAGCATCCTTGTGTTTTTGAGACACTGAAATTGAAGGACTCTTGGCTGGAAATCTTCCCCCTTGACATCGCCCCCGATATGAACTTTTAAATGAGAGAATCGAAACTATCGTGAATAATTATCGTAATAGAGATAACATGGACTATCTATGAGGACTAGCACACAACTTCTGAAGAGAGAGCACGATCTGTGGAGTATCAGTTTTTGCATCTGTGCAGTATCAGTAATCAGTTTTTGTACATAAGTTTCTTCAATATAGGTATCATTTGTTATTGCATATAATCTAATGTATCATACGGTATGAATCATGTTTTAGATATTATATAGTGTTCAAATGAGGTTTCATGATTAAATTTTTCAAAATCTTTCTTTATTTTTGCCTATTTTTGCCTTTGATCTCTGAGATGCGGTCGAGTGAAAAAACTGCGAGGATTACTTTATTCATTTGGCAAACTGTCTGACCACGCTAACCCAACTTGTGGTAGTTTGCCTCCTTTAATCTCTGAATAGATGCGGTCGAGTAAAAAACTGTATAAGCTTTGTATTAGCTGCTTCATTTTGAGGCAAATTTGGTTTTTTTCATCGACAAAATGATGATAATACTAGCTTGCTAAATTATCAATCTCTAGGCTATACATTCCTATTATCCTATTCTTAACCCTCTTACGCGGAAGCGGTAAAAAAAAAATTCTCCCGTGTGCCGGAGGTGTTTCAGAGTGAGCGCGGAAGCGGAAAAAATATTTTTTTCAAAAAATCACCGCGCTTAGTTTTCAAGATTAAGAGTTCATTTTTGGCTCCTTTTTTTGTCTTTGGCTTAAGTTTAGTATGCAACCATCAGAAATGAAAAAATTATCATTATCATATATAAATAATGCGATATATGATAGCGCAAAAACGAAATTTCATATATAATTGTATTCAAATCGTGCTGTACGCAAAACTGTTAAAGGTAACAAGTTACTTTTTTTTCGTTGTAATTTACACTAAATTGCGATCATTTTGGTATATAACACATTGTAAAACGATAAAAGCAACACAGAAAATATTATCACAAAATAATGTATGAATTCGTAACGCGCGGACGTAAAATATTTTTTTCAAAAATTCACCATAAATCTAAATATTGTCCTAGAGACTTTCAATTTCTTTCAAAATGAAGACAAATGATCGAATATTACTATACTGTAAGAGTATTAGCTTACAGTTGCAGTTTTCGACCATATCTGATGAGTTAAAGTTGACCGAATGTCGAATTTTTTTAATATTTTTTATATGCAATTATTTCGGAAATAAGAAAAGTTACAACCTTCAAATATTTTTCGTTTTATTCTACATGAAATTGTGCACATTTTCATATAAACTCTCTGAAATGCCTAATATGAAACTGAGCAAATATTCCGAGAATGGTACGTACGCATTTCGGAGATTTGTGACGGAGAATCCGCGCGCGGAGGGAAGGAAAGATTTTTTTTAAAATTCACCATAAATCTAAATATTTTGCTAGAGACTAAGAATTTGTTTCAAGATGAAGATAAATGACTGAATATTACTAGACTGTAAGAGTTTTAGCTTAACAATTGCGTTTTTCGACCATTTCGGTAGTCAAAGTTGACCGAACGTGGTTTTTTTTCTATTTATCGTGATTTATATGCAAATATTTCAAAAATGAGAAAAGCTACAACCTTCAATTATTTTTTGTCGTACTCTACATGAAATTGCGCACATTTTCATATATAAAACTTTATGTAACGGCTAATTTAAAATGGTGCAAACATTACCACAATTGCACGTATGATTTTTTCGGAAGTTACCGCGCGGACGTAAAGAAAATTTTATTTTTTTCATAAATTCACCATAAATCGAAATATTGTGCTAGAGACTTCCAATTTGTTGCAAAATGAAGGTAAATGCTTGAATATTACTAGAATATAAGCGTTTTAGCTTACAATTGCGTTTTTTGACCATTTCGGTAGAGTCAAAGTTGACCGAAGGTTGAAATTTTGGCAATTATTGTTATATGAAAATATCTCAAAACTGATAAAAGCTACAACCATGGGTTGTTTTTAGTTGTATTGTGCATGAAATTGCACACATTTCCATATATAAAACTTTATATAACGGCTAATTTTAAAATGGTGCAAACATTACCACAATCGCATGTATGATTTTTTCCGGAAGAGTTACCGCGCGGACGTATGGAAAAAGTTTTTTCATAAATTCACCATAAATCGAAATATTGTGCTAGAGACTTCCAGTTTGTTGCAAAATTAAGGTAAATGATTGAATATTACTAAAATATGAGAGTTTTAGCTTACAATTGCATTTTTTGACCATTTCGGTAGAGTCAAAGTTGACCAAAGGTTGAAATTTTGGCAATTATCGTTATTTATATGAAAATATCTCAAAACTGATAAAAGCTACAATCATGAGTATTTTATTGTTGTATTTTACATAAAAATCCACACATTTTCATATATAATACTTCATGTAACGGCTAATTTAAAATGGTACAAAAATTATGTCGAAGTGACGAAATAATTTCAGAGATGTCACAGATACTTTTTAGTGCGGCAAGAAAGAAATTCGCGCTTGCGCGCCTGCGTAACGATTGTAAACAAAACAACACCTTGATCCGTGAACTCCCAGCATCCCCCAAGGCGCGTGATTCAAAAGTTTTAGGCTGGTAGGCCTATAAGTATTTTTCCGCGAATTTAAAAAAAAAACTTTTGTAAGTCGACGTAAAATACGTCCAGTCGGCACACGGGAGACAAAAAATGTCGACATAAAATACGTCCAGTCGGCGTAAGAGGGTTAATTTAATATATCCTGTGCATGTTTGCCAGCTTTTACACTGGTGGCGAAATGGTTCGCAGCGAACTGGCACGCGGCGAACTGTGTGGCGAACTTTCGCAGGGCGTACTGGCAGCGGCGAACTGTCGTAGACCCGTGCTGTCCGCTGGATTTAGGCTAGCTGAGACACAACCACCGCCGATAATCACAACACAAACCAACCAACCAAGAACCACAACCCCACAACAACTTACCAAACCGACAATCACAGAGCAGACAAACACCAACAGCTCGAAGTAACACACAACCACACGACTCGCCAACACCAACACTGCTCCAGCCGCCACTCACAGACACCTAAATGCACTACCAACCTCTTCAACTTCACCACAACCAGACAGACACATGCATAACAACTTCATAACACCAATATCAATCAAATAACACAACATCAACTGGCCACCAACAGATAACTGCAGCCCAAACCAACTCTACACCTTCAATGAACACCTTACTTCTTTCGACTCCTGTAACACACTCCTGCCACTGATATACACAACAGAGCGCCACAACAGACATGCATACGACCGCCATTCAATCACTCCCACTTATTCTTCCACCAATCTCTCTCTCTCTCTCCTCTCCTCTCTCTCCCTTGATACTTCATCACATCTCTCTCTCTCTCTCTCTCTCTCTCTCTCTCTCTCTCTCTCTCTCTCTCTCTCTCTCTCTCTCTCTCTCTCTGTGACGTTGTCAAATATAAACTACCGTCATTACTCCTCCATACTTTATTAATACGTTTTTCCTTTACAGTATATAGCTTAATAATAACCATATTTAACAAAATAAATAAAGGAATAAAGCATTTCACAAAAAAATTTAACATAAAGATGAACAAAAACATACATTACTGTATGTACATAAAAGTAGGAACAATTTGCATAAAATAAATAAAAGACGGGAATTTCACAATACAGTGGGCCCCCGTATTCGCGTTCTCCAGATTCGTGGACTCACACATTCGCGGATTTCTCTCAGGAAAGTTTCCCCGCATTATTCGCAGATAATTTGTGCATTCGCAGTATTTTTCTATGAGATATAGCCACAAATTCCTGGTTTTTTATCAGTGTCATCATAAAATGCACTTTTTGTGATAAAACTATTAAAAAAACCAAGTATGAAAATTTTTAGTGGTTTTTCTTGAGTTTTAACTAACAAAATAGGCTGTTTTTAGCATTTTTATAGGGGGTTCCAAACAGTTGCGGGTTCTAACTATTCACAGAGGCGGTCTGGTACGCATCCCCCGCTAATACGGGGGACCACTGTAAATTTAACGTGATACATTATAAAAATACAGATGCAACACAGTAACAATAAAAAATCGAAAGTGTCTTACTCGAGTTAGTGCTTAGGATTGCAGAGTGAGATGGTAGAGAGGAGAGGAAGGGGATGGCGGTGGGTAATTAATTGGGTGAGAAACGGAGGTCCGCTTCCCGCTGTATTCTTGGCTGGGCTTGGATGAATTTTTCTTTCGCTACATTTTGTCCATTTCTTTCACTTGTAGTACTCAGTTCAGCTAAATCACTTCTTTTTGTAATGGTAAAATACCTATTGGGTGACACTTGCTTTTTATGATTTTTAGCACTAAAAGTAACCCTTCCCCACATCATAGAGCACACTGGCTTCTGTGTGGCTGGGGATTGTTTGTCTAAACGACTTCGTTATGAAAAGTTATTTGATCTCTTCCATTTTCTTAATTGCAGTCTTTACTTATTTGTTTGCAAAATCCTCATGTTTATTGAATTATAATTTCAGTCCTTCAATCTCGACACTGAAGCTATCACTATTCAGCTCTCTTATAGACCATGGGCTTAACAGCCATCAACCATGCCACATGGAAAATATCGCTTCTCGTCTGGTTAGCGAAGTTTAGCAAGGATTGGGTCTTGTCAGTACTTGGATAGGTGACCTCCTGGAGCACCAGGTTCTGTTTACATCTACAAGATATCTTTTGCATCCATGATTCAAGTCTTGGGCTTACATCTTCCTGTCACTGCCTGATTTGTCGGGAGATCAACAGTCTATGAGCCTTCCGTTTCTAAGGACCCTAATGCTACTAAGTGCCTGAAAGCCTTATGCGTTACCGCTCAGAAAGTCGCATCCTGGTTCTTACTCAGCCAAGAAGTGGTGTCTAAGAGCTCCGTTTCTTTTGATTTTATGTTGTCACACTTCCCCTGTGAGGAGTGGAAGACGAGAGAGACGTAAGCAGTAGCTGCTGCTGCTGCTGCTGCAATACCAGTTGATTCACAGCCCGAGAGGTAGTGAATGTTATGTGGATCTTAAGAGAGTTTCAGGAGTCTGATAGCAACAGCACCAAGGTAGTGCCATGGTTACAGTATCCTCCTTCAGAGATTTTTCATTCTTTGAAACATTGACCAGGGCAGCAGGTGCCTACACTTCCTTTCTTGGAACTTAAGCAAAGTTCTATTTAGACTTTCAAGAGTCTCAAGATCCAGACACTCCTCAGTGTGATAGCAATGACACCATGGTAGTGCCATGGTCAACAAAGGACCTAGTGTCCTTTCATCTACTCTGTTGCAGTGCAGATACACAAGTAGGCAGTATAACATTCAGTACACCTGGCCAACCAGACACATCCCAAACAAGATGGACGTGATTACAAATGTTTCTTTCGCCAAAGTCAGGACATAAGGACAGTTGACCTTGGCACCTTGACTTCTCAGAAATTTGTTTAGCTTCTGAAGAAGCTTGATCATAGTCCTTCTTTTCTTTACTTACTTGTACCCTTGAATAATGCAAGACATCTTTGGTATCCATAACATCTGGAGGCTTGCCCCTTTAGCCATTTTACATATTTCAAAGGTGATCAGTGAGATTGATCATTCCACTTCTATGGTCCTTTGGATCCAATGA
Source organism: Macrobrachium nipponense (assembly GCF_015104395.2). NCBI lineage: Eukaryota > Metazoa > Arthropoda > Malacostraca > Decapoda > Palaemonidae > Macrobrachium > Macrobrachium nipponense. The sequence continues at coordinate 53,063,742 of NC_061107.1, read as the reverse complement.
CAGTATGACATCTATGTTGCCTCCTTAAAGATCAGACTTTCAACACAATGCCAACGACTTGTTTGTTACCTTCAAGTGGCAAGAAATGATGTCCAAATTGTCATTTCTCTGACTAGTGCGATGATCAAATGAGTACCCTACAACTTCCTGGTGGACAATGGTACATTTCAGGCCAGGTCTTTCAAGGCCAGGGGCATGTCACCATCGCATTCAGGAAGAACCTGTCAGTTGAGTACTAGGATGGAATGTAATGGTGCAGATCTCATTCCTCTCCCTTTACTTTGGGATGTTGCCCATAGGTCCTTGGACACCTTTTCCTTGGGTCCTATGGTGGACGTGCAACAAGTCATGTAGTTCAGCCAGCTCTTGAGGGACAGGTTGCATCTTGCCTAAGGTGTGTGGGACTGTCGTCCTCCCTGTCTTCTGTCTTCATTCCTCTCCTAGTTGGCAGAGAAACCGTGAAAAAGCTTTCATGTGCTGGACAGGTGCGCATGCAGGTGATCTAGATCAGGGGTTCCCAAACTTTTTTACTTAGTGACCCATAAAACTTACTTCAAACATTTTGCGACTCCTCCAGGCCAAAAATATTTTCCTCAGTGGGATATAGATTTTACTTATATATACATCTTGCTTTTATAACTGCATATAAAACAAAATAAGTACGTATATAACCTGAACACATACAAACTATATAAATAACATATATATGTATATATATGTGTGTGTGTTATGCACAAACACAAAAAGGATATTTGTGTTGAGTACATGAGAGAGAGAGAGAGAGAGAGAGAGAGAGAGAGAGAGAGAGAGAGAGAGAGAGAGAGAGAGAGATTGATTTTGTTTGCTTTGTTTTAAAACTTAAAAGAGTTTTAAAGTACAATACAATCTAACCTTGTTTAATTTAATGGGATGAATGGGCTTGTTTCTTTGAACATAACATCCCAAATCTCGGGGTGATATCGGAGACTGCAACTCGCAGATCATTGTCTACATTTAATTGAGATCAGTATTTATTCTTGATATACGTTAATGCAGAGAAGGTAGTTTCACAGAGATAAGTCTTCAGTGCTGCCTTTGATAAATCAGGATATTCCTCCAATACTGATATCCAAAACTCGTTCAATGTTGTTGACCCAAACTTGAGTCGTAAGGTTCTATCAAAAGATAATTCAAGCAGTGCTTCCTCGAGGTCAGTTCATGAATAAGTATTTCTTGAAGTGATTAAGAAGATTTCGAAGATGATTAACAATTGTTGCTTTCAAATTATCCAGACATAACCCGTTTTCCTCTCCAAACTCTTCAAGTTTAGGAAAAAGTTCAATGTTACCCTCTTCAGCTCGTGAAATCCATTGCTCAAGCTTCTTTGAGAATGCATTTATCTTGTCGAACAATGACAAAATATTTGTGTTTGGGCCTTGTATGGAAAGATTTAACTCATTAAGTTTATCAAAAATGCATGATAAATACACTAGCTTTCCTAACCAGTTATTAGTATCAGTCATGAATACACTAAATTCAGAGCCTGATTCCAGAAGGAATAAAAGGACCTCATCTCTCAGCTGATACAACCATGTGAAAACTTTTCCCATGGAGAGCCATCTGATTTCTGTGTGAAGTAACAATGCTTCATGGTCTGAGCCCATGTCTTTACACAGTGAAGCAAATAACCTGGCATTCAAAGGGCTTGATTTTATAACAATTTTTACAGCTGTATCAAAAACCGTTATAAGTTTGGGAATAATGGCTCGATAAATAATACAGAGTAAAATGTATATGAGGAGCCACATTATGTACCTTTGCTTTTAGTCCCTTCTTTTTACCTAACACTGCCCCGTCTCCATCTGTGCATAAACCTACACACCGATCCCAAGAAAGTCCAAGCTCATGAAGTTTTTTTTATCTAATGCCATGAAAATATCACCTGTACACTTTCCTTCTACCACAGGGCAAAACAACATATCTTTCAAGAACCTCTACAAGGAAGGATTAACACTTTTTTTCCCAGGTCGACGTAAAGTTTGGTAAAATCAAATACCAACCGTACTTTAGTTATTAGTAATTATATTTATTTTTTAATAAGCTCATGTTAAGTTTACAGTTTGGTTAGATTTATAAAATATGAATGAGAGGTAACAGATCATAAGTTTCTTTTTTTTAAATATCTAACTTCCCTGGTAGTTACATATATATAGCTTAATCCCGCCGATTCGTCGCGCGCAGACGGCGAAATTCAAAATTCGCGGCTATCGCCGATAGACGGTCAGGTGATCATACTGTGCTCCCTCTAGTAGGTATCTGGAACCATTCCCATTTATCCTCAGAAATTCCCTGCCGTCGTTCGAGCAGCACGTTGGCTTTGGGAAATTCGCTCTTCTTTGTTTGGGTTTGCTTTACTACAATTGGTGAAGTACCCATTGCTTACTTTTTTGTTACTTAATGGCTTTCGCTGATATCAGATTATCCTTAATTGTTTTACACACGAATAAGTTTCAGTTGGTCAGTTTCCGACTTCTACAATTTTTCTTGCTTTCTGATTCAAGATGGCCGACTCTGTAGTTAAGGGTTTCGAGTCCCGGCTTCCATACAACTCTTGATCCTCATACAATAGTTAACAAATGCAGAAGCAGATATGTACATTTGTTAGCAGATAGGAGAGTGTGGTAACGTTCTCTGAGAAATAATGAAAAAAAAGTATGTTTACTATAAGAGGTAATTAATTTTAATTAGAAGAACTAGATCGTATTGTGTTCTATTAGCTAGTTCTTCTGATAAGTCAAAGCTTGTTTCTAACCCTGTCTAAGTACTAATATTCCTGAGGCCTAGCCCTATTCAAATGTTTTTGCGGCTAGTTCGGCTTGAGTGTTAATACAATCCCTTTCTTCGGAAAAGGGGACTGAATAGACAGTGCGTAGTTCGCATCGCAAATTTCGTGACAGTGTTAGTGTAGTGGAGGGTGGCGCGCCCGTTCGTGTCTGTCACGCTCCTAGTCCTAGACCTCTTCCATGCCTCCCCAACCCCTGGGAGAAGGAATGTCGACCGGCGAAGGGAGTGAGAGATGATGTTTTAAAAAGCGAGCGGGCGTCCCCTCGAGCGATCCTGCTGACGCATCCCAGGACGCTCTCCCACCCTCGCCACAGGAAAGGGTGAGATGAGGAAGTGTTCGGATACTTGCTCTCCTGCCAATATAAGAGGCAAGATGTCGCACAGGCGGCCGTCCCCTTTGGCAGGAGGTAAGGAAATATCGGACGAAGAGACTTTCGGTGCTTGCGTCTTCGTCTGATGACGCAAAACCTCGACGCGGTTGGCGTCAACCCCTAGAATCAACCCCTAGAATCAAGAGACCCAAGTCCCCCGTAGCGTTACAGCAACCGTCGTGCAGTAATTGGAGGAGACGCATAACGCACAGCTCTTCGGAAGAAGTTTGCTTTACATCGGTGCATGCTTCTTCTTCCCCTCCCCCTGACTGGGAGGTGTCTCATGGAGCGTCTCCACCTTGTCGACAGAAGATCACTACTAGTGTCTCCGAAGCGGTAGATGGGCGGGCAGTGCCGCCTTCAGTTATTCCCCAACAACAAGAGGTACCGCAAGCAGCTTTCTTGTCAAAGCTTCAGCAGTCCATTACGTCTCGGTTTTGATGTCTACAAGTCGCATGGACTAGCAGGTGAAGCGCGACCGATAAAACACAAGATAAACCGCAGTTAGCACAGCGTGACGGCTCAACCAGACGGCATAAGACGAAGACTCGCTGCAGGTTGCAGCGCTCTTAGACACTCACAGCAACCTACACCCGTGACGAAGCAGACGCAAGCATGACGCACGCAACCAGGCTCCCTCGCAGCTTACCGGACATGTGACGGGAAATGACAAGGATCGTGACGCTCCCTCGCAACAGGCTGGACGCACGCAGGACGCACGCAGCATGCTCCCTCGCAGCAGGTTGGACGCATGCATGACGCACGCAAGTAAGACGATGTGCGTGATTCCCCCACTCGTTCGACATCGGAAATCGCCAATACTTGGATGAGATATCACAGGAGGAGACGCAAGAAACTCTTCATGCGGCGGATCTGAAAAGATTACTTGCGGTATTGGCGGACTTATATCCGAATATTTTTCAGCAGGCTGTACCTCGGAGCCCGCCCCTCACAGTTTATGAAGGGTAGACCCCAGAAATCTTCCTCCTTCAAGAAGAATGAGGTCTCCTCTGCCTTAGCCCAAAAGGCAACGCAGGACTTTATATCTAAATCCCCGATAATGGTTTTCATGATATCGGGAACCTCGCCGAATGCTCGAATTCCTGGAATTTCTAGCGTTTGTAAGAAGAACTGCTTACTGAAGTAAGGATACCTCTCAGTAGACGACCAACCTGGAATACAGAAGAACGAACGCGAATATCCAGTTTGACTTGAACTTTCGTCTTCGGGTTTTCTGTTTTCACTATTGAAGTTTTCCTTAGGGGAAAACTTCTCCTTCACTCTCTTGAATAAGAGAAGGAAGGGTGTAGATTTCCAATCCTTATTCTCATTACTCTAAGGGAAAAGAATTTAGGATGGAATTCGTTGTACAGAAACCTACAAATACACGACGTATATTACCCTCGACACATGATTCTGTTAAGCAGTTGAATTGTCCGGGGGTTAGTCACATACCGTAGTTAATTCTACGGTTTGTGACCGAGACGGCTATATCCTAATGGAACTGCAATGAATTCGGGACTGTCTGCATCTTCCCAGGAGTTACCAGTTTCGATTTTTCAGATACTTATGGTATGGTCACGACACCACCACCTCAGTTTTTTGTTTTTATTTTTACGAAATCCGTTTTCGTTTAAATTATAATTGCTCGAGCATAATAATCCTTTTTTTTTTAACGCTCGATTATTCTACCAGCCGAACGCATTCCTTCGAAGAATGGATTACCTGGCAACTCAGGATAGCGAGTGAGCAAGAACCACTGAGTAGGGGACTACAGCAAGACAACCTAGTTCCAGCTGGCTCTCCGAGATGCATTGTCGGATTATGTGTCTCTCCCATACAAGGATTGACTAACGAACCTTTTCTCTGTCCAACAATATCGGACTTACGTCTCTGATTAACGGGGATTCTCGCATACATGAATGACATCTGCATCCCCTTGAATATTGCGAGAATTTGCAACAGATATATATTCTGGAATCTTTCATCTTTATGTTTACCGCACGGTAACAGAAGTTTTGACTAGTCTCACGCTGCATCGCATTGCGATAATGCGGAATTATTTCTTCAGACATCTGAGTTTGTCGTTAAAATATCTCTTATTCGGCGAGGTGCAATTGTTTATTGTTCACCCGGAATTGACAGATATATACGGAAGACATCGCCTGCTCCCCGACCTGCCAGCTCTACTTCCAAATAATCAGCCCATGAGAAGTAGTACTTCCCTGTTTTTCATTACTGGAAACCGCCCCGCTTTCATTACAACTACAATCCCTCACCTTACAGCAATGAAATAGCTGTTAGCGTTTTTAGTCCTTTATAAGCACAGGTTCAGAACCTTGAGAATCCTTCTCATCGATTCGGCTGTGAAGACGTAGTTTGCATTCACATTTTCACTTCATCTTCAATTGAACATAATGTTGTTTTCGTTTTAGCTGAGATTCAAACTACTATGAGAATGTCTTGCCATTAGAACCTCGGTCTCTAGAGGGCAAATTGACTTCGCTTATTGGGCACATGCCTTAAGAGATCACGTGATTGCTCGGATGCTTGGACAACTTGCCTCATTACCGAACGCTGTCAGTAGGACAGTTGTCAGAGCGCCCGATTCAGTTACGGTTTACGTTGTGGACTCAATAGGTTGTTCCAGAACAATCAGTTGAGTTGGTGGCACGACCACAAGCTACAAGAAGGTTTCGAACTTCAACAGAAGAACCCCGACCTAGTGTTGCATTCAGACGCATCGGACGTGGTGGGGTGCAACACTAGGAATGAACGGGAATCTCTAGTCTATTGGCAAGATCAAAGTAGTTCAGGTCAACGCAGACAACACCACGGCGTTGGCCTACATAAAGAAGCAGGCAGGCACTCGTTCGGACTCCTTTTACGAGGCAGCAAAGGATCTCTTATTGTGGGCGAAAGAGAGGAACATTACTCTTCTAACTCGCTTTATAGAAGGAGAGAAGAACGTCAGGGTGGAAATCTCCTCAGCAGAGAAAGACAGGTTCTCACGACGGAGTAGACCCTGCATCACGAAGTATGCAGCAGACTGTGCAATCAGTGGGGAGAACCGTCTATAGACCTCTTTGCGACGCAGAGAACAAAGAGGTTACCTGTTTACTGCTCTCAGTCCCAGACCAGGAAACAGTGGCAGTAGACTCCTTCCTCATGGATTGGGAAGGGAAGACACGTACGCCTCCCCCCCATTTAAGATCCTAGACTGAGTCATGAAGAAGTTCAGGGAATCGAACAACGTCCGCATGACCCTGATAGCTCCGTTTTGGCCCATGAGACCCTGGATCACAGATGTGATGGAGTGGCTAGTAGACACCCCCAGATCGTTACCGTGTCGGAACAATCTACTCAGACAGCCCACATATAGAGAGACAACATCAAAATCGCCTCTCCTCAATCTAACTGCCTTTCGACTATTGAAAAACTGGCAGAGCGAAGGGCTTTTCGAGGGAAGCTGCAAGAGCAATCGCGAGGAGCGAGGAGGATGTCCACAATCAAGGTGTACCAGTCAAAGTGGGACGTGTTCAGGAAATGGTGCAGAAGTAACAAAATTTCCTCTTTCAGTACCTCTAACTCAACTAGCAGATTTTCTGTTACACTTTAAGAAAACCCAAGAGAAACTAGCATTATCAACTATCAAGGGATAACGCAGCATGCTAGCCTCCGTCTTCCATCACAGAGATTTTGACATGTCGGGAGAAAGGATCTCTCGGACCTCATAAGGTCTTTGAGACAGTTAAGAGTAAGGATAACCCAACCCCCTCTTGGAATTTGGATGTTGTTCTGACTTTTCTAACCTCGAGCAGGTTCGAACCCCTCGACAAGGCTTCATGGAAGGATCTCACCAAGAAGACCCTATTCCTGGCTGCGTTGACAACGGCCAAGAGGATAGGAGAGTTCAAGAATGTAGGCTTCAATGAGGAGAATGCAGTCTGCTCGCTACAACTAGGTTTTCTCGCCAAGAATGAGAATCCTCCTCACCCATGGCCTAGATCCTTTACCATACCAGGGTTATCTCAGTTAGTAGGACAGGAAAAGGAGAAAAGCCTTTGTCCAGTTAGAGCCCTAATGTATTATCTACAGAGAACCAAAAACTTAAGAGGACAGACAGACAACCTCTAGTCCTTGGTAAAGAAGCCTTCACTACCTGTGCCAAAGAACGCACTGGCGGTCTTTGTCAAGGATTTAATAAGGGAAGCTCACCAGAATTTTGATGAGAAAAGCTTTCCAATACTCAAAGTCAATGCGCACGAAGTAAGAGCTGTGGCGACTTCGAGGGGGCGTATAGACACAAGTCGATGGAATCGATCTTGGAAGTGACATTCTGGCGAAGCCAAGTCAGTCTTCGCAGATTGCTACCTTAAAGACGTACAGCACCCAATATGAGGATTGTTGTCCCTAGGGCCGTACGTTGCCTCCGGCGCCGTAGTTGGAGAAGGTACAACTGCCTCTAACCTATAACCTTATTTATACCCTTGCATTTTATTGAACTTGACCTCACAGGCTGTCTGTGAAGGTTGTTGCAACCTTCCACAGTCTGGGGTGAAAGTCTAAGTTACGTTTTATGGAGTGTGTTTTAGTGTGTTAGTTGGTCAGGTGGTCAGCTCATTGTCCATGGCTTTGCCAGGATAGCAAGGGTGGTGGTCTAGTCAGGTTAAGGTCGAGGACCGTCTGACAGCCCCACAGAGTGGACTTTCTACAGCCCCCTGGGTGGGGGATCGGCTGGGTCTCTCAAGGAATGCAGGCTAATGAGGCAGAAAAAAACTTCGAAGCCAGCTTCCTTATCAGGTATGAACCAGATTTATTGGTACAGCTAATTTGTTGTGATCAATAATTTTACGAATTCCCAACGGTGCTTGCGGTTCTCTGACCCACCACCAAAGGTGCCAATCAGCTATATATATGTAACTACCAGGGAAGTTAGATATTTAAAAATGTTATTTTCATTTTAAAAATAAGTTTTTAAAATATACTTACCTGGTAGTTACATATATAAAAGGTCCCTCCCTCCTCCCCTCTGAGAAACAGAGGCAGGAATTTCTGAGGATAAATGGGAATGGTTCCAGATACCTACTAGAGGGAGCACAGGTATGATCACCTGACCGTCTATCGGCGATAGCCGCGAATTTGAATTTCTGCCGTGCGCGCGACGAATCGGCGGGATTAAGCTCTATATAGTAACTACCAGGTAAGTATATTTAAAAACTTATTTTAAAATGAAAATAACATTTTATCATCATCATTATACATAGGTGATATAATATATATACAGTGGTACCTTGAGATACGAAATTAATCCGTTCCGAGGCGGCCTTCGTATCATGAGTTTTTCGTATCTTGAAACACATTTTACATTTAAAATGGCTAATCCGTTCCAAGCCCTCCAAAAACACCCCAGTAAATTATATTTCCAGGCCTAAAACACATGTTGTAGGGTTACAACGCCGATCGACGTAAGAAATATGACTCCAAAAAGGCAAAATACTGTACATACTTGAGTAATATTCAACTGCATGTAATGTTCAAACCCATTTTTAATGCATATATTAGGACTTTAGCATATGTCCCTTAGCAATAAGCCTAGCCTATGTTAGCGGTTGCTACTGTAGCCTAGTCTATGATTCTGACATCTAAACCTAAGAGCTAAAAGCTTAGAATAGGCCAATAAAATGTATAAATAATCAGTATGTACTCATTTCAAATAATTATTAATTAATCATTAACTATAATACACAAACAAACAAAAAACAAACCTTCCAATCGATTGTTTACATTCAGCTCTTACCTGTCTTACGAGTATCGAACGAGCGCCAAGCAATCATTTTTCCTAGCACATAGTAAGCCATAAATTGTCATTAGTATCTCTCTTCAACTAATGAAACTACCAAACAGTATAATAACCATTCATTTCTATTCTTTATTCTATCTTTACCTAATGGAGATACCGAGTTACTGACAGCTATAATGAAACATACGTATACGTAACGTAATAATAAAACAGAAGAAGAATTCTAAAAAATACGTAATTGTTGGCAGTCTGATTTATTTTATATTTTATGATATCTAATTCACAATTTTATTAAATGTATTGCATGTACTCATTTCAAATAATTATTAAGTAACCATTAACTACAATAAACAAAAAAAAAAAACTTCCAAACTTTCTCTCATTACATCCAGCACTTGCGAGTATCGAACGATCGACAAGCAATCACTTTACAACAGTAAGCCATAAATTTTCATTATCTCTCTTCCAAACTACTGAAACTACCAACAGTATAATAACCATTCATTTCTATTCTTTTTATTCTATCTTTACCTAATGTTTGTTTTTTTTATTAAATGTATTGCATGAATAAGTTTTTCAATTTACAGCATCCTTTTACCAATAGAATACTTAAAGCACAAGGGGTAGATGCTGACCAATAGGAGAGCAGGACCTTATGGGGTGACTAGCATCAGGAACCAATGGAGAGCGGGAGGATGGTGGCGAGTTTACTCAGTTGGCGGCGCGGGAGATTTTAAAATTGTTCTCGGTGGTCCGGGCGAATCTCGGGACTTTACAGCAACAACCTTTCGTATCTTGAAAAACTTTTCGTATGTAGAGTTGTGAAATTTTTCGCATTGGCTTTTATATCTTGAGTTTTTCGTAAGTAGAGCCTTTCGTATCTCAAGGTACTACTGTGAATATATATATATATATATATATAATATATATATATATATATATATATATATATATATATATATATATATATAGATATATATATATATATATATAGATATATATATATAGATATATATATATAGATATATATATATAGATATATATACATATATATATATATATATCGATATATATATATAGATATATATATATATATATATATATATATATATATATATATATACTATATATATAGATATATATATATAGATATATATATAGATATATATATATATATATATATATATATATATATATATATATATATATATATATATATATATGTACATGTCATTTGAGTAAACATAGAATACACACACACACACACACATATATATATATATATATATATTATATATATATATATATATATATATATATATATATATATATATATATATATATATATATCTAATAAAAGGAGCCCATAAAAACACCAAAATATAAAGAGAAAAGTACTGTATTTCAGAGACTGCTGTCTACCTCTTCAGGTAGATGAATGAGAAAAGTTTACAGAAAAGGTGGTATTTATACCAAGAGCTCCATCCACAGGCAAGCCAATTTAGGTCACCCCCGCTGATAATCTTCCTTTAATCTTCTTAAGTGTTGGTTGAATGAAAACCTTGTCGATCGTATCTGAAATCCATGCTCCTTTTGAGATGTTCATTACCTGCCTCTTATTTTATTAAGGCCAATTCCATCATTTGACTCTTGTACCGGCAGTTGCTGCTATAAATTACACGTGACAAATTCCAGTTTATTCTGTGGTTATGTTCATTTATATGGTTGAAAATAGCCGAGTTCTGTTGTCCATACCTAACTGACCGTTTGTGTTGTATTAATCTCTTATATCGGATTTACAGGTAAATCACTTCCCCAGAGATTAATACAACACAAACGTATATGAATTCCTCTCAAAATTAACGCATTAGTGCCCAGATCAAATTTAAAGTTGAATGGGAAACAGACAATAAAATTCCTTTTCTTGATGTTTTAATAATCAGAGACACGACAGAATACAAATTTACCATTTACAGAAAACCAACGTTCTCACTTTCATATATTCACTACTTTAGCTATCATGACAATACTATCAAGATAGGTCTAGCTAGCAACCTATTCTTAAGAGCCTTACGAATTTGTTCCCCAGATTTTCCTGGAAAAAGAATTTGAACTAATTTGCAAGCAACTTTCATCTTTAAAGTATCCTGACCATATAATTGAGAAAGCAATTCAAAAGCAAACGTAATTTTCTACGACCCCCTAAAGACAAGACCGAGACACACCCAACAATAAAATAAAAATTCCCCACCTGGAGACGATTAAGAGAGTAACTCACACCCTTGGGAAAATCCAACCTTTTGCATTTACCTACCCAAATACCTTAGCCAAATCCCTGATTAACGTCCAACAAAAGACATCGCCCAAAGACTCTGGGGTAATATGAGATCCCATGCAGGACTGTGACCAATCTTACATCGATTAACAGGTAAATCACTTCCCCAGAGATTAATACAACACAAACGGTCAGTTAGGTATGGACAACAGAACTCGGCTTATTTTCAATCATATAAATGAACATACCGCCTAGAAATAAACTGGAATATGTCACGTGTATTTATAGCAGCAACTGCCGGTACAAGAGTCAAATGATGGAATCGGCCTTAATAAAAGAGAAGCAGGTAATGAACATCTCAAAGGGAATTGGACATCGGACATCGTCGACGCAGTGTTCATTCAACCAACGCTTAAGAAGATTAAAGGAAGATTATCAGCGGGGGTGACCTAAATTGGCTTACTTGTGGACGAATCTCTTGTATAAATACCACCTTTTCTGTAAACTTTTCTCATTCATATACCTGAAGAGAGAGACAGCAGTCTCTGAAATATAGTACTTTTTCTTCTACATTTTGGTGTTTTTATGGGCTCTCCTTTTATTAGATGGAATTCTGTTGTTACACGCAACACTTTTACCAGTCATATATATATATATATATACATATATACACATATATATATATATATATATATATATATATACTACATATATACATATATATATATATATATATATATATATATATATATATATATATATATATATATATATATATATATATACATACATATACATACATACATACATACATACATACATACATACTACATACATACATACATACATACATACATACTATATACATACATACT
>NC_061107.1:52854095-53044095 GCF_015104395.2 Macrobrachium nipponense | reverse complement strand
AGTTGGATGCACATGAGTCATAATGAAATTGAGTAAAGTCTAAGGTAATGTATTTTATCTGTCAGCCTGATTCCTCGTGTAATTTACATTTTACAAGAATTGTAAATGCTGATTTTATTACACTAATGTAGTTATTTACAAACTTCTTATAAAGGAAGAATGGTTATAATAAAGGTTCTTTAATGTTTTCAATGCTATTGTCCACTACCAGATGTGCTGACCCATTGCTGTTCAAAAACAAAAAAAGTGCCAGGATAGAATTAGTAATACTGAAAATTTTAAACCTAAAACTTCAGGTACCATGTGAACTGTCCCTCAATGTGACTTTTAACGGGTTTTCGTGTTGAATGTTGGTAAAGTTTTGTATTATTTAGGAGCATAAACTCTCAGTTCATGTCAGTGGCTCAATTTGAAATGTTATCCTCAGTAGATTTCAAAGAAGGGTGTACACTTCCTCGCCCATATCAAGCACTAATACAAAGATTCATTGGGGTTTTAACTGTATTAAATTTACTAATGCCTTCATACCTGACCAAGTAGATGCAGTGTGCCAAATACAGTAGTTTCTGAATTACAACTGAAGCATTGCTTGGGCCCTGTAAAATCAATGTTTTCATCGTGGGAGAACTTTCATGTAAATGTTCTCAGTAATTATTGCATGGTTGCAGATGGTCATTTAGTGCTGTTCACTTAAGTGTCTAAATTTGAACTTTGGTTGATGCCATAAATTTGTAACTCAGGAAAATTATGCATTTGTTTGAGTTAACAAAACCAGCTGCTTTGTTTTAGTTATGTGCCAATTGGAATAGTTCCAGTCTGAATTTGTAGACTATTTAGTGTGGTAAATTTACTTGTTTTGCAACTTCCTTTTTCATGATGAAACTATTTTAGTTATTACCTTTCCTTTGTACTGTATTCTTTACTACTTTGACAAAGCTGGAAGACATGCTTAACTGTATGCATTTATCTGAACTGAGTACAGAATGAATTTGTTCCACAATTTTTTTAAGACTGAACCATAACAGGTAACTAGTATAACTGCATGGTGATATCCAGTCTAATGAATTTCATATCATAGCTGAAGAGCTTGGGACTCCTCAGGTTTATAAAGAATTTGCACATCTGTGGTTTGCATGGCATCAATTAAAATTACATGTTAGGTTCCAGCTGTAAAGAAGTGAAACTTGTGAGAGAAGAGAGCACAGGGGTTGGAAGTATAGTTCCCAGTGTTTAGAAACCATTCTGTACAGAAATCAACTTGGTGGGATAGGCAATTTATTCCTTCTTGGGAAATCTTTCCAGGCTTCTGACTACTACCTTGCTGTTTGTTATAGTGATTTAGCACACTTTTTCCACTTGACAGCAGAAATGCATTGGTAAAAAAAAAAAAAAAAAAAAAAAAAAAAAAAAGTGTACACCTTGTCAGGGTTATTAAAACCAAGGGCTCTCTGTAGCACATGTTAATGTGATAACTGTGATGAAGAGAAAATAGTGTGCTGGGGGTTAACATTTGTTTTAGAATGGTTATCCTTGTGACAAAAACTTTTATCTGTATATCAATGTAAATAATTGGGTAGTTGTATATTTCAAATATATATTGTTTTTAGATTACACATGGGCTGTCAAACTCAACTAGATGAAATTGAATTTTGTTGGTAGTGTATGTAATCAAATGGGCCCACCTTGGGGTTCAGAATTTGTGGAAAATGTGATAAGGGTTTAGTTTGAAAATGACACTTTTCTAAGGAAAATGGTTTTACTCTAGGTATTGGAATGTGGAACATTAACTTATGCATGATCATTATTATAATTGGACAATGTACAAGTCTATGTTTGTCATGGGGGACCTCCCTCCAGACCTTTCAGTGAGAATTATGTTGTAGAATTGAAATTTTAAATATTGACTGTTCTGCTGATACACCTTGTTAAAAATTTGTCCAGCCATTTTTTTTCTAAAAGTTCTATCTTATACCAGAATAGCCTTACAATTACTACATGTTCTTCGTGACATGAGCTCGGGAAGAAGTTTTATTTTTACTCACTGCCCTGGTTGCTTGAGCTGTCACAAACATATGATTTAATTAGTGTATCTTCCAGAAATTGTTCAACAAAAATTACTGTATATTGTTTACTCCACGTTAGTGTGACAATACCTTAGAGAGGACTTGCAGTTCTTTATCTTAAAAATACAGAAAGGTTCCTCTTGTCCAAACACAGGCTGAATTGGCTGGTTTCAATTTTAACACTGCCAAAATCTTTCTGTAATTCTGCAGAAATGCTTTTGTAAACTTTTAAGTCACCTTGTAGAAAATAAAAGATTGAGTAAAAAAATCTTAATTTCTTTTCATAGTTTCTTCCTAGTCACTTACCTTAATAGAAAGCTCTCCCCCCACGCTATTCTAATTCTAGAAGAGTAAGCTGCTGGTCACAAACTTTTTTTTTTTTTTTTTCCTCCTCCAGATCCATGACTTATAAAATTAACACTCTCCAGATACTTGAAACTTATAAAAATTTTCTTAGTATTAGCATTGAATGACCTCATAGGTCCCAGTACTTTACCTTTGGCCTAAATTCTATATTCTTTAGTGCTGAAGATTATTTCCAAAAGACAGTAGTCATAAGGTTAAGAAAAAATGCTTTAAATTACTTTTTCAATATATTTAAGTTACTTGTCAATGTATTTACAGAATAAGCTTTATGAAATACATGTATTCAATCATAATTAAAAATTCCAGCTAAGAACCACGGTAGTCACTAATGTGTACAAGGATCCATCCTGGGATGATACTATTCCAGCCGAAATCGCAGCAAAGTGAAGAGCCTTCTCCTGCAATGAATAATATAAATTAGACAGTATACAACAATGATCCACAAATATTTGAAATTTGAACTTAACAAATGCAAGTTAAATAGCACACAAACCAATGTCTTGCATGATTATTAACCACATACAAGTACAGAATACAAATTTTTGCCACTGTTTTCATAGTAAGTTGGCTAGACCAGGCAGCAGCAACACTGCATTTATATGGGCTTGAAACCAACAGCAAGATGGACTGACTATCAGCCCCCCTGGCTGAGAGTTCTAACGATTTTGAAGGAATACATGGAGGAAGTAGTTTTGGAAGGAGAAACCGGGATGGTGTTAGATTATTGGAATTAGCAGATATGAATCTTGTAGTCTTGAGTACAGAGTTTGAGAAAAGGAAGTTGCCTAGTAACATACGAAAGTAGACGACAAATTGTTTTGGTTAGGAAGGAATGCAAGAAAATAACTATGGATTGCAAATTGTTATATGCAAAAATACCTTCGGTCTTAACAATAGGATCATTTCTATCGCCTAGCTGGATCTGGTTAATTCGCAGATGAAAGCAAGGAATCTTGCGAGATCTGGCAATGTGCACGTATATAGAGTGAAGAGTGGTCAAGGCCCACGCACCCACGCCATCGCGTCCGTCAGACTTTCCCAACTCAGGATATTTTAGCAGACAGAGGGGCGACTAGAGGTGGTTTGTATCTATGAAAAATACAAATTGTCTTAGAAAATTTGTCATTTGTTCATACGCGAACAAACCTTCAGTCTTAACAATAGGATAGACTTATACTTGGAGGAAGGTACAAGACATTGTAAACCGGCTAGGGGCCTACCCACCAGTCCAGCTCCAGAAGAAATAACTTCCGGAGAGGTACTGAAGCCCGTGAGAAGCTAGATACATCGATATCTAACCACCCAGACACTGAGCGACGTACAATGATATATGAGAGAATCATTGCATAGGGAACCAAAGAGAAACTTTGACTGTCCAATAACTAACCCACACACCAAGGTTTGTTACCACTCCCAACTCCCCCTTGCCAAGGAGCAGAACGAATGCTACCGAACAGAGGGTTAGTTATTTGCATACCAAGCAACCAAACTATCAGTATGACTACCTTACTCACCTGTATCAGACCAGTCCAGTGAATGACGTGTGTGTTCCTTAACCCGCCTGAAGGAGGAAGGAAAGGTATAAGAGAAAGGAGACCAGCCAACTCACTCATTCTCTCACCCATACAGTCATCTTAGGTTCTGTTGGGTAGCCACCACAGGACCCAGGGAAAATGTGTCCATAGATCTGTGGGCAACATCCTCAAAATAGAAAGAGGTGAACGTGGACTGGCATAACCAAGTACCAGCGCCCACCACACTGTACAGCCAAGATCTTTTTGAAAGCCAGAGAGGGACCAATGCCCTTATCATGCGCTCTACCCTGCACACAAGTATCTCGTTGGCCAAGTGGATTTCTAGCTTGGCTACCAGTCCGGTGGTCCGAAGTTCGATTCTCAGCTCGGCCAACGTGGAACCAGAGGAACTTATTTCTGGTGATAGAAATTAATTTCTTGATATAATGTGGTTCGGATCCCACAATAAGTTGTAGGTCCCATTGCTAGGTAACTAATTGGTTCCTAGCTATGTAAAAATATATAATCCTTCGGGCCAGCCCTAGGAGAGCTGTTAATCAGTTCAGTGGTCTGGCAAAACTAAGATATACTTAACTTTTTTCTAGCCTGCACAGACATGGCGGCAGAATCATCAAGAGTCAAGTATGCCTGTCTGATGGCTTCCCGTATCCAAAGAGATAGTATTCTTCAACACCTCTTTCTTTGTACATCCTGTGCTAAGAAAGTTTGCAGCAGCCTGGCCTAAGGTGCAGTGTCCTTTTAAGATAGCAACGCAGGGCCCAGACAGGACACAACAAAAGCTCTTGAGCATCACCACCCACAAAGTCATTCAGTGCTGGAATGGAAAAGGAGGTGAACCTATCATCATGCACAGAGGGATTCTGGGTCTTGGCCACAAATTCCAGGACAAATTCGAAGGACACTGACCCCCAACCCCTGGTGTGCTTCATATCATAGCTCAGATCATGCAGCCCTCCCACTCTTCAAAGATGCCAAAGCCAGGAGGAAAACCATCTTGAGCGTCAAGTTCCTGTCAGATGAGCGACACAAAGGCTCATATGGAACCTTAGTGAAGCTTCTCAGAACCAAGGAAACGTCCAACGTTGGAGGCTTGAGCTCAAACCTCTTAACTAGCAAGGAAAGTACGCAGGACGAGATGATGTCGATACCTCTAAGGCGTAACACTAAACTCAGGGCCGCCCTGTAGCCTCTAATGGCAGAAACAGACAAATGTTTCTCATCTATGAGGAAGGTTAAGAAATCTGCTATGGGCTAAATAGAGGTTCCGAGTGGAGAAAAACCCCGTTTACGACACTTAATCACAGAAAATCTCCCATTTGCCTTGGTAAACTGCGAGTTAGATTCTCGGGCATTCCATTGAGGTGTTAGATGTGTATTTCACTCTCGACGTAGCTTGGAAGTCATGTAAAACTGTTAGTCCTGTTGCTGAATAACCACTGGTTCCACGCAAAATAAAAATATCATACAAACAGCTGTGAACGGAAAGAGTATAGCCAGAAGAGGGTGGGAAGAAGAATAGACAGTTAACTACCAAAAAAAAGAGTGGAGTAAAGATAAAGAGTGGTAGCGATTGCATAGGGAGGAGACAGGAGAGAATGGTACTAAGAGTGGGTGCACACAATATTGGAAACATCTGGGATATAGAGGAAATGCCAAGGGACTGGAACAATAGTTGGATGATTATAATGTTATAATGTATAAACAAAACTGAGAAGTGTTAAACCGTGGAAACTACAGAGGAATAAAGCTTTTAGAACAAGAATTCAAGATACTTGAAAGAACAGTAGAAGGAAAGTTGAGAGTTGCTAGTTATACTTGAGTAGCAGTTTGGGTTTATGAAAGGAAAGAGCATTGTAGATGCTATTTTTATAGTAAGACAAGTCCAAGAGAAGTATCTAGAAGGAAACAGGACTACATTTACGAAAAGGCATATGACAGGGTACCAAGAAGAGTAGTCTATTGGTGTTTGAGAAAGAGAGGAGTACCAGAAAAGTGGTACGGTTAGTGAAGATGAGGAATGGAGGGGGGAAGAAACACTGTACAGAGAAAATATGGGGAGAAAGGCACTACCTGTGGAGGTTGGTCTCCATCAGGGATCAACTCTAAGTCCATTCTTGTTCCTCGTCACTAAAAACACACTGACATCAGAATTAAGGAACAATGAACAAACTGTGGGAACTGATGTTTGCTGATGATTTAGTCATTACAGTAGACAGAGAAGAAAAAGGTTTATAGCATGGAAAGGAGCCCTACAAAAGAAATTACTAAAAGTGAACATTAAAAACAGGGGTTCCATTCCCAACAGCGTGATGATAACCGACAAGCGCTCTTAACCGAAAATCGGCAATAACAGCACCGATCCCTGGTTATCAGCGCTGATAGCCGGGATTGGTGCCATTATTAACTGGGGATCAGAGCCATTACCTGAAGATCAGGACTGATAAGCAGGGGAGTGTCGCATATCAGTACCGAAAATTTAGTTATCGTCATTGCTGGATGAGCACCAAAAAACCGGATTGCCGATAATCAAGACTGCTGCTGGGCAAGGCAGTCCCCAGTTATCAGTGGACTCGGTTAATGGCAACCCGTTTTTATGGTGCTTGTCTAGCGCCATAAATAACTGTCAATTTTATGACACTAGACATAAGGTGCCGATAATAGAGTTATGGTGCCATAACATAACTAACAGAGGAGCCATAACCAGTTATCGGCGCTATAAGCACCATAAATAGCCGAGTTTCGGTTAACGGTAGCTTTCACTTACCAGCAACCCACCAATAACCGGAGACTGCCTGTCCCACTGTGAAGGAGAGAGATATAAAGACTGAGGTGCTGAGTGAGATGCGTACTGATTTTGAACTGATTTATTGACAGAATATTCACAGCTCATTGGCTGGTGCGAGCCGCAAACTAGTTCATGATTTCTGACAGAGAAGGGATTAAGTTCAGGCATCTGTGTTTGTTCACAGACAAAAACATACATACAGTTTGATACAGAATATTAAATTGAAGATTATAGAACATGATTTGAGAGCTGACATAACAATGCATACAGTGGTTATAATATACATGGATCATAGCAATATTAATAATAAAGTTATCCATATGAAATTCGTGTCACGTGTCACAGAATTTCTCTCTCTCAATCACATGGCAATCATGTGGTCTGCTTGCTGGCTCATCATAGAACATGGGGCTGTGGTTGCAGTGTGTACTGCCAAACACACACGGATGCTAAACCATAAAACATAACGTCTTACATTGCTTAGGCCGTAGGGCTTGGCCAAAACAACTAGGACCAGATTATATGATGTACAGAAAACATGACTGCGGCTTAGAAACTTTGGCACATTTTTACTTGTGTGGCCTCTAATTTTCTAAATTTGTCAAATCATGTGAACTATGACCATAGGTCCATTCGCTGCACAATGGAAATCCATAGCAGGTTTGGCCCTGTTCTAATTCAGTGTCTGAAAATATTCCTCAAAGAATCTAAAATGACAAATTTTCTAAGACAATTTGTATTTTTTATAGCTACAAACCTGAGTTCTTAACAATAGGATAATTTCTAGCGCCTAGCTGGATCCGGTTAAAAAGCAGATGAAAGCAAGGAATCTTGTGATATATGGCAACGCATGCGTAGATCGGGTGAAGAGTGGTCAAACACCGCTTATCTACGCGAGTCTTTCCCTACTCAGGATGACTTGACAAATAGAGGGCGGCTAGAGATGGGCAGTATAACGTTAAGACCTCAGGTTTGTAGCTATGAAAAATACAAATTGTCATAAAAAATTTGTCATTTGTTCATACGCGAACAAACCCTCTGTCTTAACAATAGGATACTCATACTTGGAGGGAGGTATAAGACATCCTAGACCGGCTGGGGGCCTACCCGCCAGTCCAGCTCTCCAAAGAAATAGTTCTTGGAGAGGGACTGAAGCCCGTTGAGAAGCTAAATACACTAATATCTAACCACTCAGAACCTGAGTGACGTACAATGATATATGGGATAACCATTGTATAGGGAGCTAAATAGAAACTTTGTCTAATAACAAACCAAGACCCTAGGGTTTGTAGTACTCCCCGACTCCTTGCCCAAGAGCAGAGCCTATGCTACTAAATAGTGGGTAAGATATAAGATATTGTATATTGCAAGACCACACTACCAGTATGACTACCTCACTCACCTGTATCAGACCAGTCCAGCAAATGACATGTCAATTCCTTAAGCCAGCCGAAGGAAGAAGGAAAGGTACAAGACAAAGGAGACCAGCCAACTCACTCATTCTCTCATCCACACAATCATCTTAGGTAAGATACAAAGGTGCCCTTAAGGGCAACTATGAGTTACACAATCTGTTGGGCAGCCACCACAGGACCCAGAGAAAACGTGTCCTTAGATCTGTGGGCAACATCCTTAAGATAGAAGGAGGTGAACGTGGACTGGTGTAACCAATTACCAGCACTCAGCACTCCATGTACAGCCTAGTTCTTTTTGAAAGCCAGAGAGGGACCAAAACCCCTAACGTCATGTGCTCTAGCCTGCACAGATGTGGTGATGGAATCATCAATTGTCAAGTATGCCTGTCTGATGGCTTCCCGTATCCAAAAAGAGATAGTATTCTTAGACAACTCTCTCTTTGTACAGCCTGTACTAACAAAGTCTGCGGCAGCCTGGTCCAGAGTTCTTTTAAGATAGCAACGCAGGTAATCATATTTGTTGTACGACATTTTTCCCATCCTACGATTTCTGAACAGAGAGGCAGCAGCAGCTCTGCATAGCTGCACAAACACATCAGTAATCCACATACCTTTGACGTAACCACATCATTCACTTCTGAGCCAGAGTTGTCAGGTACTACTTATATCTAAGTGCGTTTTTTCTTGTTTATTCATCAAAATGCCAAGGAAAAAGCAGTCAAGAAAGCGTACATTAGCTAGTGAAAGGTTGAAAGAGAGACTTAGAAAGAAGAACGAAGATAACAAGAAAGAACACCAAGATGAACCACGTGCGTTCATCATGCTCCCAGGCCTAGCTGGAAGCCAGCCATCCACATCGTCTGCCTCTCCCCCGTCAGTGTTCCCATAACCACTGATGGTGACGTTGATGATGATAATGGTGAGCCTGACTGGAGATATGATGATGATGATTTCAAGCTTTACTTATCAGACGAAGAAGAAGAAGAAGAAAGTGAGGAGATAAGTGATATGCAAAAGTTTGTGGATGTCCCTAATGATGTGAATGAAGAATGTTTCTAAAAAGTCTTCCATTTAAAATGACAAAGTTATTGCTTAGTGAAATATCAGAGGAGGAGGTGAAAGAACAACAACAGCAAATAAAAGAAAAGTTGTCTGCTAAAAGTGACCCAATCACAATGATTCGTGAATCTGTTTCGTGTGACATGGTATCTGTCATTGGAAAGTGTAAGGAAAAGGATTGCAAAGGTAAAGGGGAAATAGTTTTGAACAGAAGGAATTTTGATTGTGACAGAGATAAAATATGACAGTTGTGACATTATTATGTTTTCAAAAAAAAGTCAGACAAAATACCCAATTCTGAAAAATCTGTGGCTACTAGAAATAATTCTGCAATTGTATATAATTCAATGCTTGATGGAACTGGTCAAACTGGTGTAAATAATTTGTGTGGTATTTAAGGATTAGATGCTATGGCGCAAAATACTTATGAAAGACAAAACTTATATTCAATCACTTGGTAAAAGTAAATACAAGAAAGATAGGGAAAAAGTTGATAAATGTATTTATAGTTACTATAAGAAATCAGGAATTTTGCCAGACAAAGATGGAATTCTTGATGTGGAATTTTTGATGGCACGTGGATGATCCCTGGTCATTCCTCCCTCATTGGAGCTGGCATTGTTGCTGAAGCCAACACAGGCTCATTCTTGATGCCAAATCCCTTTCGAACTACTGCAACTATTGTGACAGTACCCTAATAGGAAAAAAATTGCCCAAAGAGGAATATGATGAAGTACAAGCTCACAGGAACAGTGGAAAATGTACAAAAACCTTTTATGAAAAACCAGGTCAAATGGAAGCTGAGGTAACAAAAATAATATGGGGCCGGTCTCTGGAGAGAAAGATGAGATTTACTGTGTTTGTGGGGGATGGGGATTCAAGCGCCTACAATTCTGTTGTACAAATGTATGACGAGAATGGACCACATGGCAAAGATCACCCAGTCGTCAAAGAAGAATGTATAAACCACTTTTCAAAGACTTGATAAGAAGCTTCGAAACCTTAGAGAAAGATATGTGAATAAGTGTGTAACGAAGACTGGGAAACTTAGATTTCATATGTACTTAGGTGGAAGGGGTAAACTAAGTGACCCCACAATTTGTCACTAGTTAGGTACATGAGGGCTGCCATAAGAGCAAGCAAATATAAAAAGAACAAAATAAATAGACTCAGGAACGACATTCTGGCAACTTTCCATCACGTCACCAGCACGGATGAAAACCCGGACCACTTCTTATGCCCAGAAGGGGAAACCAGTTGGTGTTTTTTATAAGAAAGACATAGCTAAAGGTATAGAGCCACAATCCCAGATCCAACAGTCTAATGAAAGTGAAAATAATTGTACCTGAAGACGTGAAAAGGCACATAAAAGATATATACAACAGCCTCACTTCCGATGAATTGTTGCTAAATTGCATCAAAGGAAGGACGCAGAACATCAACACATCTTTCAACGCAAAAATATGGGCAAAATGCCCAAAGGTAAAATTTCAGGGACTGAAAAGCTGCATCGCAGGGGAGCCACTACAGATCCGGGGACGAACGATTTTCGCGGGAAAAAATAGCTGAGAATAAAGTTTTTGGCCCTTTTTTGTAATTAACCCAGTAAAAATAAAGCCTGAAAAACATCAAACGGTAATGGGAGGACCAAGTGGGAAACCGGGGCTTTTGGGTGGGGGGAAGCGGCGTAGGACTTTCACGGCGCACATAACTCTAAATTCCCGGTTTTGAGACCCAGACCTTTGACCCTTAATACAAAAGTTTGACCCCTTACTCTGCATTCAATGTTGACGTAGGCTAGGTTAGCCTAGGACCTCTTACATTGCAGAACTTTTGAACGACTAGCCTACATGTAAAACGTCTAGCCTAGGCTACCACTAACCGACATAGGCTCTGACCCCTTACTCTGCCTTTCAAGTTTGACGTAGGCTAGGCTAGCCTAGGACCCCTTACATTGCCGAACTTTTAAAAGACTAGCCTACATGTAGAACGCCTAGCCTAGGCTACCACTAACCGACATTAAATTAGATGCTTAGACCCCACAGTAAGGCCGTGGCGGAACGGTACTTCGCGCCTTATCCGCATTTTTAAAGATTCTTGGCAAGCCCGACATGTTCTGGCAAGAGGTAATGTTGCGCTGCGCGCGCTAGCCACAGAGGTTACAGTAAGGCCGCAGCGGAACAGCGCTTCGCGCCTTATCCGCATATTTAAAGATTCTTGGCAAGCTTGACATGTTCTGGCAAGAGGTAATGTTGTGCTGCACGTGCTAGCCGCAGGGGTTACAGTGAATCAGCCACAGTACATACAAAAAAACATGACTAGCCTAGGCTATAAATCCCCCATAACTGTAACATCAAACACCTTCCTCGTTCGCCACGGCCTTACTGTTTGAACACGTGCTTCGGTACTGGCTTGGAAATAACCGAAACACTAGTTTTAAGGCTAACAAAAATTAATATACAACTTCTTACCTTATTCACATTTCAAAGTCGCTGCTGTCCGACGACCATGAAGGGGTAGATGAAGGCATCAGTCTCGGCCTCTTTGGAACGGGTGAGGGACCACGTGGCTCGCTGGTAGAAGGACCTGGTCTTATTGTTTCGGGCCGGGAAATCCAATTTGAGATGGGGGATGTCGGGTGGCTTTTGAGCGGATACACACGTTTTATCAATTTCAGGAATGCCCGAAATGGACACTGAACATCTTGTAGATACTGCTTCTGGATACAGTACGTAGAAAAATAGCTTTCGTAAAGTTCTTTCTGCGTACCATGTCTCGGTAGCGCGCTAGGTTTAAGAACACGCCACTGCGATTCTATAGTGTTCGTGTGTACATTCGGGTCGTCCGGGCTAACGAACTTAACGCTGTGGTTCACGACATTATGCGCAAAATAATTATCCCAGACTTTGCTGTACGACTTCCAGCAATCAGATACGATTGTGGTTTCTAGAAGTACGTTATCAAGCAACACCAGGATCAGAGTTTCGGCAGAACGGTCAGGAACCACCTTGATAAAGGTCTCACGTGTCTGTCGGTCAATGCCACCGAACACCCAAGATCCGTCTACCTTTCGGCCACGGTTGTACTTCCGTTTCCCAAATTTAGATTCGTCTATCTCAACAATATGACCAGGACCACCAATTTTCTTATTATCAGCACACAGGATTTGGCAACATACATTCCTACAAAAATTATACCAATCCACCATGGTGTTAGGTGCTAGAGGCATAACCAAATCCGTGACAACACACTGTGGGATTTTCTTTGTGAAACAAAATATTAATATAATAATTGTTTCTAGGGACAAACGCGACTCCAAAAAAGGATCCGTGCCGAACTGATACCTTCTTACCGCACTTGCTGTTTGTACATCGCCACATTTATATCGCTTGGCCCGTGGCCTCGCTGGTCCCATGTTTCATGAACCGTCGGTTAGCTGTGTTGCATGTTGTACACAACCCCGAATAGTCCCCAAGTAACCCTTCCCTGTACAACCACTTCATAAATTCGTCAGTGTTTCGTAAAAACTCGATCAGAATACCAATATAAAAATGCGTATATTGATCGAACTCATCTGCTGTAACACTTTTGGGAAATAATACTGAATGCGTTCTATCCATGACGGCGGTGTAGAACAGAAAGGGCAAATTTTGTGACTGCAGGTATGATTGTCTGATTCATATTCATGGGACACGTTTCTATTGGTTGGGAGGAAGTTAATCCATGTCCCTTGGGAATGACCTGGGTCAACCTGATACAGGATTGGTTTGATTTAAAATTTCCCGCGTTGGGGGTGGGCCAACGTACAGCGCCTGTCCGCGGCCAACTCAAGAACTACGGGAGCTACGACCGCCGTGTCAGCCTTCACATCAAGTGGGTACTTAGAAAAATTTACGTATCACGGGATATACTGGCGGATGGTATTTTGGTGTAAATTGGTCGGATAAGTGACTTTTCGGGTATATCTTGGAATTCTGGACAACTTTTATTCTATGCATTTGTTATTTGGAGTAATGGTTCTGGAATTATCGGATCTGTCCCTGGATCTGCGAACTACCCGGGAAATAACAAAGTAAAGTTGAACTAAATAACGAGTAAAGTAAACAATTTAGAGAATAAAACTTTGCAGTTTCGTCGTCTGCTGTTCGTAACTGTGTTTGTGGCGCCGCGCTTAGGAACCAGGATCAGCAACTTGTTTAAGTGCAATCTGGAGTGAATTGAGACCAAAATGTGTATAATAACAATCAAATAAGCACTGTGGAGTTTCAGTTGTATTGGCAGTAAGGATAAAAACCACCGATTACAAGGTAAAAATAAATTCAGTTCAAACCATGACCCAGGGAATAAAGTTTTATACTTTCAGTAATATAGGCAACAAAGTGTTTTATTGTGCTAATTACAACTGCAATCTTGAGTAAGATCAATAAACGTTACATATATACGCTAACATTGTTCAAATGAGTGCTGGGAAGGCTGGGAAAGATGGTTGTCGTCACTGATCAGAACCTGTACATCCACACGGTAGCTGCCATATTGGATTTCAAAACTGCCTTGAAAACATATTTTACAAAGAGCGTCACATGCTTATTTTAGTTCGACTACCAACCCTTATCACGGTGGACAGGTCTTATTCACTCGATATTTAAATGGTGAAACAAGAATACAATTACAACTCCAAGCATACCATTCAAAAGATTGAAGTTTCGTCAACATAATGTGATATATGAAAGCCCCATACAAACTAAAATAAGCATGTGACGCTCTTCGTAAAATATGTTTTCAAGGCAGTTTTGAAATCCAATATGACGGCTACTGTGGGATGTACAGGTTCTGATCAGTGACGACAATCATCTTTCCCAGCCTTCCCAGCAATCATTTGAACAACGCTAGCGTATGTATGTAACGTTTATTGATTCTTACTCAAGATTGCAGTTGTAATCAGCACAATAAAAATGATATTGTTAAGATACAATAAAGTTTTGTACATACTTACCTGGCAGATATATACTTAGCTATGGACGACCAAGTCTATAGCTAAGTATATATCTGCTGGGTAAGTTTTCATGTACAAAACTACATTTTGTTGCCTATATTACTGAAAGTATGAAACTTTTTATTCCCATGGTTTAAACTGAATTCATTCTTACCTTGTAATCGGTGGTTTTTATCCTTACTGCCATCACAACTGAAACTCTACAGTGCTTATTTGATTGTTATTATACACATTTTGGTCTCAATTCACTCCACATTGCACTTTAAACAAGTTGCTGTTCCTGGTTCCTAAGCGCGCGCGCCACAAACACAGTTACGAACAGCAGACGACGAAACTGCAAAGTTTTATTCCCTAAATTGTTTACTTTACTCGTTATTTAGTTCAAATTTACTCTGTTATTTAAAATGTTATTGTTATAATACAATTAATTTGTTCATACTTACCTGGCAGATATATATATATAGCTGCATTTTCTGAAGTCCGACAGAATTTCAAAACTCGCAGCACACGCAGTGGGCGGCCAGGTGGTAGTACCCATTCCTGCCGCTGGGAGGCGGGAGGCAGATATCAGGAACCATTCCCATTTTCTATTCATATTTTATCAATGCCACTGTCTCCTGAGGGGAGGAGGGTGGGCACTTTAATTATATATATCTGCCAGGTAAGTATGAACAAACTTAATTGTATTATAACAATAACATTTTGTTCATGCAACTTACCTGACAGATATAAATAGCTGAATCCCACCTTCGGATGGTGAGAAGACAGAATAGGATTTGTAGGAAACTAAATTAAGTAGATGATGTACATCTTGGTTCCTCACCTGTTAGCAAAGTAGACTCTGTGATTACTGTCACTTAAGCCTGCTTCTGCTCAATCAGAGTTGCCTGCCAGGTGGAGACCTGTAGTGCTGATGCGCTCTGGATGCTCTGTCAACGGGGGCGTGACCTCAACGTGACAAGACCATCGAACCATACATAAGAGGGCTATGAAGCAACTGACCACCACCTGACCAACTAGACCAAAAATCCCCTGAAAGTTAATCTAAAGAATGGGAGATCTTCACACAAGATCTCACCAACAACCAGAAACACAAAACATATTAAAACTAACCTAACTCCTAACTAAGGGATAGGGAAAGAGCTACCTCCAGCCCCCAAGACTGTGTCTGCAGAAACGTATGGTCCAAGAGAACTACAGTCCTCGTAAATCGTTCTCACATCTCTTAAGTAATGTGAGGCAAATACAGAATTGCTCCTCCAAAAGGTGCCATCAAGGATGTCCTTGATTGACATATTCTTTTGGAAGGCAAGAGAGGTAGCGACAGCTCTGACCTCGTGAGCTTTCACTCGCAAGAGGCTCAAATCAGTCTTCTGGCAAGATGAATGAGCCTCTTTAATGACGTCCCTAAGAAAGAAAGCCACAGCATTCTTTGACAAAGGTAATTCCGGTCTCTTCACAGAGCACCAGAGATTACCTGAGGGACCTCGTACCTCCTTCGTTCTATGAACATAGAACTTGAGAGCCCTGACAGGGCACAGGACTCTCTCTGGTTCTTGGCCCACCAGACTCGACATACCCTTAATCTCGAAGCTTTTTGGCCAAGGGTTAGACGGGTTCTCGTTTTTAGCCAAGAAAGTTGGACTCAAAGAGCAGACAGCGTTGTCTCCTTTGAAGCCCACTAGGCTACTAAAAGCTTGGATTTTGCTAACTCTCTTCGCCGTCGCCAGAGAAGTTAGGAAAAGAGCCTTCTTTAAGTTCCGAAGAGACGCTGAGTGAAGCGGTTCAAACGGACTTGATATAAATAGTCTAAGAACCACGTCAAGGTTCCATGAAGGCGGCCTCGCCTGAGGAATCTTCGTAGTCTCGAACGATTTCAAGAGGTCGTGAAGATCCCTGTTGTCAGAGGTGTCCAGGCCTCTGTGCCTAAAAACTGCTGACAACATGCTCTTGTATCCCTTGATGGTCGGGACTGCCAATTTCTGCACGTTTCTTAAGAAAAGTAGAAAATCGGCTATCTGGCTCACAAAGGTCGTGGAAGAGGAAACTCCCTCCTTTCTACACCATGCCCTGAAGGAAGCCCACTTCGATTGGTAGACAGCTCTTGTAGAGGCTCTTCTTGCATTTGCGATTGCTTTCGCAGCTGTTTTCGAAAAACCTCTCGCTCTGGCCAACTTTTCGATAGTCTGAACGCAGTCAGACCCAGAGCGGAGAGGTTTTGGTGATACCTTTCGAAGTGAGGCTGTTTGAGTAGATCTTTCCTCCAGGGCAACGTCCTTGGAAAGTCTACAAGGAAAGACATGACCTCTGTGAACCATTCTCTCGCTGGCCACATCGGGGCGATCAGGGTCAACCTTGTCCCTTCTGACGCCGCAAACTTCCTCATGACTTCCCCCATGATCTTGAATGGTGGGAAGGCATAAAGGTCTAGGCCCGTCCAACTCCAGAGCAATGCATCCACCGCGATTGCTCCTGGATCTAGGACCGGGGAGCAATACAGAGGAAGCCTCTTCGTCCTCGACGTCGCGAACAGGTCGACCAGAGGACGTCCCCACAACCTCCAAAGCTCCTGACACACGTCTTGATGCAAGATCCACTCTGTCGGCAGAATTTGGTCCTGTCGACTGAGAAGGTCCGCCCTGACGTTCTGCACTCCTGCAATGAATCTCGTCAGGATCGTGATCTTTCTCACCTTTGCCCACAGCAGAATCTCCTTTGCTAGGTGAAACAGCGTCCGGGAGTGTGTTCCTCCCTGATTCTTCAAATATGCGAGGGCTGTGGTGTTGTCCGAATTGACTTGTATAATTTTGTTTGTCAATTTCTCTTCGAAGAACTGCAGCGACAGGAAGATTGCTGCCAGTTCCTTGACATTGATGTGCCAGACTGCCTGTTCCCCTCTCCAGGAGCCTGATACTTCTTCCCCTCCTAATGTTGCTCCCCAGCCCGAAATGGAAGCGTCTGAAAACAACACTAGGTCGGGGCTCAGAAGATTTAGGGATAAGCCCTCCTGTAACTTCTGAGGATCGAGCCACCATCTTAGATGGCTTTTCACCGACTCTGAGATCTTCAAGATCGCATTGAGATCGTCCTTGGCCTTCCATTCATCCACAAGGAAAAACTGGAGAGGCCTGAGGTGCAGTCTTCCCAAGGAAACAAACCTTTCCAGCGAGGAAATGGTGTCCAGCAGACTCATCCATTCCCTCGCCGAGCAAGTCTCTTTCCCTAAGAAGGCTGAAATTTTCTCTAAGCCTAGCCGCTGACGTTAATGGGACGGAAACGCCCGAAAAGCCACTGAATCCATCTGAATCCCCAGATACACGATGGACTGTGTCGGGGTCAGATGTGACTTTTCGAGGTTGACAAGAAGTCCCAGGGACTTCGCTAAGGCTAATGTTAACTGAAGGTCCTTCAGACATTTCTCCTTCGACGACGCTCCGACAAGCCAATCGTCGAGGTATAGGGAAACTCTTATCCCTGAAGTGTAGCCACCTCGCCACATTCTTCATGATGACGGTAAAAACCATCGGAGCCGTGCTCAAGCCGAAACAAAGGGCTTTGAACTGCCATACTTTGTTGCCTAAAACAAATCTTAGGTATTTTCTTGAAAGAGGGTGGATTGGAACGTGAAAGTACGCGTCCTGCAGGTCTAAGGACACCATCCAGTCGCCCGGTCTCAAGGCTCCTAGAACAGACTGAGGCGTCTCCATCTTGAATTTGATCTTTTCTACAAAAAGATTGAGCCTGCTTATGTCTAGGACTGGACGCCAACCCGACGACTGCTTCGGTACCAGGAAAATCCTGGAGACCCCAGGTCCACGACCTGCTCCACCGCTCTTTTTTCGATCATTTGATCTAATAGATCGAACAAAATCCGTTTCTTCTCTCCCTGATATGACTGAGAAAGGTCTCTGGGAGTCGTGGAAAGAGGAGGAGGATCCAAAAAGGGGATCTTGTAACCCTGCTCCACGATCTTGAGGGACCAAGGGTCCGTATCTCTCTCTCTCCATGCTCCCGCAAAAAACTTAAGTCTGGCTCCGACTGGTGTCTGAAGGACATAATCTTCATTTCGATGGCTTGGGCTTGAAGGAAGCTCTTCCTCTTGCAAGCCCTCTCCCTCGAGGAGCTGCTCTCGAGGGAGGAGCCCCACGAAAGGGTTTAACCTTCTTAGGAGGTCGAACAAATGATGACGTGGAAGGAACTGCTGGACGTCTCGAGGACTGAGCTAAGAGGTCCTGCGTAGCTTTTTCCTGCAAGCTACTTGCCAGGTCCTTGACCAAAGTCTGGGGGAAGAGATGGTTCGTAAGAGGTGAAAAGAGCAGTTCCGCTTTCTGAGCGGGTGTAACTGATCTAGCTGTGAAGTTACACAGCAGAGCTCTCTTCTTAAGGAATGCAGTTCCAAAGTGAGAAACAAGCTCTTCAGAACCATCCCTGACGGCCTTGTCCATGCATGATAGCACGCTGGACAGCTCCCCCAAACTGAGCGAGTCCGGGCTTCTAGATTGCAGATCTAGAACTCCCAAGCACCAGTCCAAAAAGTTGAAGACTTCGAGAGTCCGTAGCAGTCCTTTTAAGTGATGATCGGTTTCCGTAGGAGTCCAAGACACCTTGGCTGTGGATAAAAGGGACCTCCTCTGGGAATCTACTAAACTAGAGAAGTCCCCTTGAGCTGACGAAGGGATCTTCACACCTACGTCTCCCTTGGTCTCGTACCAAACGCCCCCTTTTCCACTGAGTCTAGAGGGAGGAAGGGCGAATGTTGACTTGCCCTGATCCTTCCTTCGATCCATCCAGTCCTGGAGTTTCTTGAAGGCCCTCTTGGTGGACAGCGAAGTCTTCATTTCCACGAACTTCGGGGTCTTACACGACTTGGAAGACGAAAACTGCAAGGGAGGAGACCTGGGAGCTGCAGGCTGAAACTTGTCCCCGAAAGACGAGCGCAACAGCCGCACAAGAACCTTGTAGTCCGAGATGGACGAAACAGAAGAAGGTTCCTCTTCAACTGAGTTCGCCGGACTACTCAACTCTCCTTCTTCTTTAAGAGGAATAGGAGACCGCCCCTCCGGAGAGGGCGTACGTCCAGCAGGTATGGCCTTGATCAAAGACCCCTGCTGCTTAAAAGCAGAAGCCTCATCTAAGCTAACGTCCTTCCGACGATCCTTACTGCATGAAGGAGGCAGAGCATCTTGACGGCGCTGAGCGTCCTAAGAGACGACCGAGACTGCCTTACTTCCAACCGAAGCGTCCTTACGCTTCTTACACAAGCGAACAGAATTCGAAGCTAAAGCATTTTTCCGAATGCTAACGAACTCCTTATAAGGAGACACGTCACTACGAGCGTCCTGCTGAGCGTCCTCTTCCTGCTCGGCGTCCTCTCGAGCGTTTCGGCGAGCAGCCTGCCCATGACGTTGAGAGGGAACGAAAGCGTCCTGACGACCAACTTTCTTAGCAGGCAAACGAGATCGGCGATTAACCGAAGGAGACGCAATCGGAGAAAGAGACGAACGCGGAGAGGGAGAAGGAGACTGCTTCGTCCTCTTGACAAGCAGCCTGACGTCCTTCCTCCGCTTAGGCTCGACTGCTGCTGGGCGAGTCCTCTGAGCCATCAGAGAAGATAACTGGTCCTGAAGGGACAAAAGGATGTTCTTCGTAGGCGAAGAACCAACAGAAGGAGCAGGACTGAGCCTGCGAGAAGACGAGGGGAGAGGGGACGCCTCCTTCCTTCTCACAGGTACAGCTACCTGCTTCTCCAAAGCGCGACCGTAGCGCATCTCAGCATCATCACCGGATGACATCCTACCTCTCTTCTGAGGCGGAAAGGCGTCATACACATCCGGAGAAGAGCGCAAAAAAACTGGAGATATAGGACGTGAAGTGTCCTCACTACGAAAAGTCCTTTTCAGAGGACGGGAGTCTCTCCGAGCGCTCCACCCCTTGCAGGGGGAGGACGCCTCGGAGGACGAAAAACAGTCCTTAAGGATACGCGCCCGTGCGCGCTCCTTGGCAGCCTGGGAACTTGCAACATGGCCTGCCGAAGGGACGCCAGATCGGTGGGGAGCCCCCGTAACCCTCTTGCGGCTTTCGACATATCCACTCCCTGAGTCCTGGGAGTCCGATAGCGGTCTAGGCCTAGAGGCATTATGGGGCCGATCTGATGCCCCCTCCACAACACTAGGGGCACGATCACACACTTTCACAGAGCCAGTTTCTAAGGCCAACACTTTTGACTCAAGAGTACGCAACGACTCCAAAATCAGAGAAAGGGCATTACCTTCTCCAGACACAGAATCAGGGCCCGAAGGCAACATCACAGGTTTAGGAGATACAAATTCTACAGGTGTTAAAGCAGGTGAAATATTAGTTCCCTTACCTTTAGTAGAACCGCTCCTGGAGGAAGACCTCCTGATCCTATCGTGTTCCAATTTACTCCGATAGGAATCATACACCTTCCATCCATCATCGGTCAATCCTTCACATTCATTGCACCGATCATCCAACAATCATACATGGCCCCTACACCCCATACATACTGTGTGGGGATCTACCGATGATTTAGGTAGCCTCACCTTACAATCATTCTTCACACACTCTGAAACTCACTGCACTTGATCCAGACATCACGTTTACAGAAAAGCCAATCCAAAATAAAAAAAAGTCCACTATTGCATATGCCAATCCAACAATCCAGAATCAATAACCACAAGACAATCCAGATACAGTGGACCCCCCGTATTCGTGTTCTCCAGATTCGCGGACTCTCACATTCGCGGATTTCTCTCGGGAACGTTTCCCTGCATTATTCGCGGAAAATTCTCGCATTCGCGGTATTTTTCCATGATAAATATCCACAAATTCCTGGTTTTTTTGATGAATTTCATCATAAAATGCACTTTTTGTGATAAAACTATTAAAAAAACCACGTAGGAAAATTTTCAGTGTGTTTTTCTTGAGTTTTAACTTACAAAATAGGCTATTTTTAGCATCTTTATAGGGGTTCCAAACATTCGCGGGTTCTAACTATTCATGGGGGGGGGGGGGGGGGGGGGGGGGGGGGGGGGGGGGGGGGGGGGGGGGGGGGGGGGGGGGGGGGGAGGGGGGGGGGGGTGGGGGGGGGGGGGGGGGTGGGGGGGGGGGGGGGGGGGGGGGGGGGGGGGGGGGGGGGGGGGGGGGGGGGGGGGGGGGGTCTAGTACGCATCCCCCGCGAATACAGGGGACCACTGTACTTAAATACGAGTAAATCCAAAAATCCTAGGCGGAGGTACTGCAAACAGTTGTTTACAGCACCAGCGACAGAAAAAATATGAATAGAAAATGGGAATGGTTCCTGATATCCGCCTCCCAGCGGCGGGAATGGGTACTACCACCTGGCCGCCCACTGCGTGTGCCGCGAGTTTTGAAATTCTGTCGGACTTCAGAAAATACAGCTATATATATATCTGTCAGGTAAGTTGCATGAACAAAATTTTTAATGTAATTCATGTATATTATCCCTTTTTTGCAACCAAATTACCCCAAAAAATTACAGATATTTCCAAAGTAGATACAATCAAATGTTTCTAACGTTTTCGTACATCTGGCTGCCGAAAACCAGCCTCGGGCTGAGCACGGATTTGACGCCTGCCAATATCAAGGTCAGTTATATAATCGATGTATCTATCTATAAGATATGTTCATTTGTTAAGGTTGAAACCAAGTAGGTAATATATAGCAGGTCAGTGTTTTTATTGGCAAGCGGAAGTCAGGGCTGCTCACCGTATCCGAACATTCATGTGCGTTAGCAGTCCACGTGTTCGAACTATTAACTCAGACGCGACTTTAATCCATGTATTCTAGCAAATATTAAGTGTGTTTACATATCCGTAAGAAGTTACCGGTGCCTGTCATGTCCAGACGTACAAGTAACGGCGCATGTTAATGAAAGGATCGCTAAAATGGTAGCATTACAATGCTTGCTTACAGAACTTGCCATAGGTTAGGGTGGTTCGTTTGGTTAGGTTACAATCACTTTGTTCATACCATACTGGGGCTTCGCCCCCCCACCCAGGTAAGGGCACGCGCCCTAAGTCTGGTTAGGTTGGTTCCTTTGGTTAGGTCACAATCACTGTTACCATATTATACTGGGGGGTCCAAGGGGGCGAAGCCCCCCAGCCAGGTAAGGGCAAGCGGCCTAAGTTTGGTTAGGTTGGTTTGTTTGGTTACGATCAGTTCAGTTGGCCAGGTACCACATTTCATGCATGAACATTCTATTAGGCTAATAGCCCATATGTTCGGTCTACGGATGTTGAGTAGGGGGACAGTTTAGTAACCTAAGCCACACATCTCATGAACCGATTAACTAGTAGGCGTTAAAAAACTTAAACTAAGCATGTGAGCTCTTCGTAAAATATGTTTTTTCAAGGCAGTTTTGAAATCCAATATGGCGGCTACGTTTTGCATGGACGGTTTCTCATCAGTGACGGCCACCATCTTTCCCCAGTCTTCCCAGCACTCATTTGAACAATGTTAGCGTATGTATGTAACGTTTATTGATCTTACTCAAGATTGCAGTTGTAATCAGCACAATAAAACAACATTTTGTTGCCTATATTAGTGAAAGTATGAAACTTGTTATTCCCCCCGGGGTTATGGTTGGAACTGAATTCATTCTTACCTTCCTTGTAATCAGTGGTTTTATCCTTACTGCCATCACAACTGAAACTCCACAGTGCTTATTTGATTGTAATTATACACATTTTGGTCTTAAATTCACTCCACAGTGCACTCGAACCACATTGCTGTTCGTGTTTCCTAAGCACTCACTCCTAAACAGTTACGAGCAGCAGACGACAACACTGATTATGAGATGCAAAGCTTTATTCCCTTAATCGTTTACTTTACTCAATATTTAGTTTAACTCTACTTCAAAATGTTTATTTAATTCATGTCCATTATCCATTTTTTGCAACCAAATTAACCCCCAAAAATTACAAATGTTTCGGATGTATACTTACGAGCAGACGACGTGAGGAAAAATGGCTCATCGTTGCCAATCTAGTGGAGCGTCACACATACGCCGATGCATTTACAAACTGTTTCGATGAATTCTAGTTGTCATAGTAATGCAGTAATGATAAAATTGCTCTAGGGTAGAATATCACGACAGGCCAACCCTCATCACGGTGGACGGGTCTTATTCACTCGATATTTAATTGGTGAAACATGAATACAATTGCAACTCTAAGCATACCATTTAAAAGACTGAAGTTTCGTCAACATATTGTGATATATGAAAGTCCCATACGAACTAAAATAAGCATGTGAGCTCTTCGTAAAATATGTTTTCAAGGCAGTTTTGAAATCCAATATGGCGGCTACGTTTTGCATGGACGGTTCTCATCAGTGACGGCCACCATCTTTCCCCAGCCTTCCCAGCACTCATTTGAACAATGTTAGCGTATATATGTAACGTTTATTGATCTTACTCAAGATTGCAGTTGTAATCAGCACAATAAAACAAACATTTTTGTTGCCTATATTAGTGAAAGTATGAAACTTGTTATTCCCCGGGGTTGGGATGGTTTGAACTGAATTCATTCTTACCTTGTTTAATCGGCGGTTTTTATCCTTACTGCCATCACAACTGAAACTCCAGTGCTTATTTGATTGTTATTATACACATTTTGGTCTCAGTTCACTCCACATTGCACTTTAAACCCGTTGCTGTTTCTGGTTTCTAACCGCGCACGCCATAAACACAATTACAAACAGCAGACGACGACAGACGACGAAACTGCAAAGTTTTATTCCCTAAACTGTTTACTTTACTCGTTATTTAGTTTAAATTTACTTTACTTAAAAATTTTGATTTAATTCATGTATATTATCCCTTTTTTGCAACCAAATTACCCCGAAAAATTACAGATATTTCTAAAGTAGATAAAATCAAATGTTTCTAACGTTTTTGTACATCGGCTGCCGAAAACCATAGAGGAACGAATACGGAAAAGTGCAGAGGAACGACTACGTTTTTTTTTTTTTTTTTTTTGCTTTTTGTTTTTGCTAGCACTTTTCATTGATTTCAGTCTTTATTAGTATTTTGAATTTCTTTAATAATCGTATGCCAGAAATAAATGTAACCTTGTTTAATGTTTGCATGCTAAGAATGGCAAAATCATCGTTGCCACATTAGTGGAGGCTTCACACATACGCCGTTCCATTATTATAAACTGTTTCCATGAATTCTAGTTGTCATAGTAATGCAATAATGATAAAATTGCTTAATATTTATGTATATATACTTCCAATACATAGCCTAAATTTCACCAATTTCCACAACTTTTTGTTTTGTGTAGTCTTTATACCCAGTTTGGAGGGTCAACACATAAACGAATGGCAACAGAGAGAGAGAGAGAGGAGAGAGAGAGAGGAGAGAGAGAGAAGAGAGAGAAGCGAGAGAGAGAAGAAGAGAAGAGAAGAAGAATAGGGATAAGGAAAGGAAGGGGAGAACGAAGAAAGAATTAGGGATGGTGGAGGGGGGGTAAGGGGGGGGGGGGGGGGGAAGAGGGTAGGTGGAGCTTTCTACGTGTCGTATCCATTTCTGCATAATGGAGTTTTTGTCTCTTGGTACAAGGACAAGTGTCGTTATTCTTTACGATTAGTGATTCACGATACCCTTATAAATTACGGCACTGGGTGTAATGCACTATAGCAAAATCTCGTTCTGTTACGAGTGTTCGTTACAGAAATAGGTATTTCCCAAAAAACGTGCTTGCACTGTCTCTGAAAACCCATAGTAGACATGCTGCTTAGTTGTCAATCAAGTTATAACCAAGTATTTTTTACAAGCTAGCTATTGAATAAATTTGTATTTTTCCTCAGTCCAAAACATATGCCAACCCCTCAATGCTAACTTTCCTTTTTTAACAAGACTTTTCTGGTCATTGCAAATTCGGCCCCATAATTTCTTATGGTGCGAAAAACAAGACAAAGAGGCCCATGGACCGAAAAACGATATTGCGCCACCCAACTACGGCGATAATCCAGCAGTAAATCATCTTCATATATCCAAAAAGTAAATAATAAAGATATATATGCGCTTACGATTATAACAATTACATGTGTATAGCTGATAACAATCTGCATGAATAACTGGTAAACTGTTCTGCAATGACAGTTGAGTATAGCAATTATTTACAATAGGTACGAAAGTCAAGATGTCGTGACGTCATAATACAGAACTTAAAAGAACGTTCTAATTCAGAAAAATAATTACTTAAATTTGAGTCAGTCGAGTTACTTTTTCAATAACGAATATTTTCAAATTAATCATCATAAATATGTAAAATATTGATGTTTTACTACTTATTTAAAATTAGCTAAGAGCACGCTTCTCGTCATCTTCTACCAAACAGCTGTTTACTCCTGCTTGTTGTTGGTGAGAAATCGTGTTTCGGCTTGTTGTTGATGAGAAATCGTGTTTCGATTGTTGTGATAAAAAGTGCTCCAGCGTCTGTGGGTACAAGTGGTGTGCGGATTTATCACAGGAAATGGAAAGTTTGTTGACACAAGCGACTCCGTAAACATCGAGATGGCGTCAATCTTCGAAACATTTTTTAGTTGTAAGTAAAAATTTCTAAAGCGTTTGGTGAGATTTCCACTGCCGTGGGCGCCATTTTCAGTACCCTCTGTTTAAATCTTAAAATTTGGCCTTAATTTCTAACTATGGAGAAAAAATACTTACTTCGAAAGGAGAGTAGAGGTCTTTAGCTCCGTTTCTCACCAACAACAAGTCGCGACTGATGCCCATCTCGGGTGTCAGGACGCGTTATAATGTACTTTTTCGGAGGGTGGCTAGCGTTGATTATAGGTGGCCTGCTTGGCCTGCTGTGATATTCTACCCTAATATGTATATATGCTACAAATAGATACGCTAATTTCACTTATTTCCCCGGTTTTGTGTAAGTCTTATACCTAGTTTGGAGAGCAAACACATACCAATTGACAACACTGATAAACAATTGAAGAGCGCAAAATGCCGCAAAGAATGCCGTAGTCCCCTTGAATAAGTACGAATAAGTGCTGGTAAGAGGTGGTTTACGATTGTTGTGATGAAAGTGTCCCCAGCGTCTATGGGTAGCAAGTGGTGTGCAGATTTAGCACATGAAATGGGAAGTTTGTTGACACAAGCGACTCCGTAAACATCAAGATAGCGTCAATCTTCGAAACATTTTTAGTTGTAAGTAAAAATTTCTAAAGCGTTTTGGTGAGATTTCCACTGCCGTAGCCACCCTTTTCAGTACCCTCTGTTTAAATCTTAAAATTTGGCCTTAATTTCTAACTTTGGAGAAAATACTTACTTCGAAAGGAGAGTAGAGGTCTTTAGCTCCGTTTTTCACCAACAAGAAGTCGCGACTGATGCCCATCTCCGTGTCAGGACGTGTTTAATGTACTTTTTTGGAGGGTGGCTACGTTGATAGGTGGCCTGCTTGGCCTCTGTGATATTTTACCCTATAATGTACTTTTTCGGAGGGTGGTTAGCGTTGATTGTAGGTGGCCTGCTGTGATATTTTACCCTAGGTCCCCTTACCGTTTTCATTTACTTTTAACCAAAACTCGTGTGTTCTCCCCCCACCCAAAAACCCCAGTTCCCAATAGGGTCCCCCATTACCGTTTTCTTTAAGTTTTTGGGTTTTCTAACACTACACAGGTTTTCAAAACTAGCGCCAAAACAAACGGCCGCCATCTTGTTTGTATTAGTCCGCCAATTCCCCTACAGACGAAACCAGGGGGCAACTAAACTGTAGCCGCTCCCACCCTTTTCACTACCCTCTGTTTAATGCTTTAAATTTGGCCTTAATTTCTAACTTTGGAGAAAATACTTACTTAAAAAGGAGAGTAGAGGTATTTAGCTACGTTTCTCACCAACAACAAGTCGCGACTGATGCCCATCTCCAATGTCAGGACGTGTTGTAATGTACTTTTATGGGGATTGTTCACGCTGATCGTACATGGTCCACTCTGTACCCTGCGGTTTTTTACCCTATGCTTGGAGTTGTAATTGTAGTCTTGTTTCAACATTCAAATATTGAGTGAATAAGACCTGTCCATCGTGATAAGGGTTGGTAGTCGCTGGTGTTTCCCCCTACTTCGAAAGGAGAGTACCTAATGTAATTGCACAACTAGCTTAGCTAGGTACCTACTAGGCTAGTAGTACCTAGCTCCTAGCCTATCAGCTGACTGCACTCCGGTAAAGTGACCAAGACCAAACCGTGATTTTCCTTATACTTACGATTTTAGAGACCTTGACCTGAGGTGGCCCGGAAATTATGCTCGTCCTTTTGGGTACTACCATCATAGAACCAGCGCGTGCAAGAGCACTAACTGTATTTTTGACGGCAAACATTCTGGCAGGGTTGGTGTTGTGTTCCTCTCACTAAACCCTCTCGGAAAATGGCGATTACTCGGGTGAACTACGCAACTTTCAGTTCTTAACAATGTTATAGCTAACGGAAAACTGTTTTTGTTACGATTAAAATACAATTGTTTGACTACCTTTACAAAATATTTTTATCAAGACAGAAATTTCGTAACAAACTTATTAAAACCTTACAAATTATTCAAAGTATCGTATATCTCTACTAATTTAACATGAGATGGTAGTACTCTTGTAAAACTAAACCAAAGACGAGATGAAATTCCGAATAAACCTAACAAACTCGAATATTTAACCATTCGTTCGCTGCGAAGGTTACTGAACGAAATAATAATGGTTGAGGATGAAAACAACGAAATGGTTCTTTATTAGTGAAATATATAGTTTTTTGTTTTTGATGTCGCAGAATTGATATTTTTACTATCAACAAATTATTTATAACAATAAATTATACCCATTTTAATTATGTATTCTTTATGAAAAAAATAACAATCAGTCCACTGACCGAATATCTGTGTCCGAATGTGTTTGAATGTTTATTTGTAAATAATTCTTCAAGACCGTTTCTCAAATAAAATTGAGGAGCCAACGTACTAAGAAATTGTATATGTAAGATTAAATGTACATTTTCTATTTTATTTGGGGGATGATGCAGTTACAATGAGCAGAAAGATAGAAAAAATAGTTGTATTGCACCTGTGACCAGCATTGGGACGAGTTATTGAATAGTTTTCTGTAGGACTTGTTGTCGATGTTGCAGAGCATGTCAGGGAATTCTACATTCATGAAGTGTTTTTGCACAGTTGGGTAAGTATTTTGCAATGAATTATGTATCTCACATGCTCTGTGTGAAACAGTCTTTACGCTGAACTTCGTTTAAAGGGGTTATTGCCTCTCTAAGGGGTAAAATAAGCATATGTTTACACTGCGACTGATTGAGGGGGCGTTAAACCTGACGTAAATGTCCGCCATCTATATCATTTTGCTAATTATTTTAGCTGTTTGGTTGCTTTTTAATGTATGTGGTATACAATACTTGTTTTTAGGATTATGTTAGTTTGATTTTTCGCAATTTTTAGAGATGTGTGATTCAAGGAAAAAGTTCAGTATCACCAGGAAAATGAATATGGCAAGTCGTCAATTTGTTATCGGTGTCAGCTGATGAAAAGAAGGGGGTACCTATCTTTCGCAGTACCAGCACAGTGCGTGATGTTTATTTTTTTTTAATCGGTATATGGTGATTTTATAAGAATGTGAATGTTTTCATCGAGGTGTGTTTCCAGTATTGTTGATGGTGATGTACCCTCTATTGTTCTTTTAAGGTAGCTTTTGCTACTGTAGCTACAGTAAGCCTAGGCAAATACCTACTACCTAGTGTGTAAAAAATAGAGTAAAACCGTTTTATATTTAGTACAGTACAGCCTGTTGGGCAGAGCTGTATCCCTGATTGCAATAGATAGATATTGGTACGGCAGTGAATTGGGCATGCGTCAATTTCAGACTTCCTGCCGTACAAATAACGTAGTGTAGTGGGGTACGTCAGATCCTATCAGTGGTACCGTTTTGCGCTATTGACTTGCTGCAGGTATGGCCGTTTGCTATTCATCCAGCATTTGCTGTACACTGTTGCCAAGAGCTATAGGTACGGCACTAGGAGATCAGCGACAGCAGTAATACTAATAATCGAACTGAATTGTTTAGCTGAACATATTCAATTCAAAATGTCCAAGTGAAGCAAAATACTGTCATCACCAAAGCACCAAAATATTTTGACAGTAAATGAAAATATAAATATCCCAATAGGAATGCTTAAACATACTTAGATTTTGACTATATACATGTAAAATAAAATTAAACCAATATATCTGTACTTCCAATCTTTGAATCTCCTCTGAACCGTGTAATAATACATCAGTTTTCGCTGTAAAACAGATGTTTTCAGGTTTCAACTAGCTGGAAAAAGCAATAGAAGTCTGTGAAGAGTCAAACTTCCAGAAATTGTATATCCATATTTTACGAACGATCGAATTGGTCCTGAAAAGAGCTCCAAAGAGGAGATTCAAAGAAGACTTGAAGTACACAGAAATCGTGATCTGCTGTATTCATGGTAGTAAGGAAAACTACCAAAGTCGATCCTCTGGTAAATGGCTTAATTAATCGTAAGTAATCATCCAAATCAGGTCTATATTAACAGCATGTTTCCCATATTGGACGCAATACACCTTACTAGCTAAGCTTCAAATCTTCTTTGAATCTCCTCTTCGGAGCTCTTTTCAGGGCCGAATCGATTGTTCATAACCAATAGATATACAATTTCTGGAAGTTTGACACTTCGTAGACGTCTATTGCCTTTTTCAGCTTGTTGAAACCTGAAAACATCTGTTTTTCAGCGAAAACTGATGTATTATTACACAGTTCACGTTGCTAGGTCGTCATGTTTCTTGCTGTCTTTATGCCTAGGTGGTAAACAAGGGTTCGCGCAAGCTTACTTAGCCTATAGGCTACCTAGCTAGTGAGGCCAGGCAAAGTGGACTCCTAAGACAGCAGAAATTGAATCAAAGTGGTTATCTTATCTCTACCTTTATTTTTTACTTTTAAGAATAATCATTATAGCCTAGGGTAAAAAACCTCATGGTACAGGGGTGGACCATGTACGATCAATGTGTACAACCCCAAAAAAAGTACATTATAACGCGTCCTGACATCGGAGATGGGCATCAGATGCGACTTGTTGTTGGTGAGAAACGGAGTTAAAGACCTCTACTCCGGTGTCAGGACGCGTTATAATGTACTTTTCTTGGGGTTGTACACATTGATCGTACATGGTCCACCCCTGTACCATGCGGTTTTTTACCCTATATGACTACATTTTCCATTACCTATGTAAACAAAACATCCCTGCTATGGTTTACATTGAAATTTATGAGTTTGCATCTCAATTCTGATGTCTTTACTATCTTGGTTATGATCCTATTGAATTTGCCTTGTAGTACTTGGTGTTGTTTATTTTTGTTGAACATTGTATTTTAGATCAGGCATGCGTAAGGGGAAGCATAATGTATAATAGGAACACGTCCAGTGTGTTTATAGACAGGCCTAATCCTATCTATGTCCAATATGTTTATAGCCAGATAAATGTGTTGTCTGATGTCTAAAGGTACAGGTTAATTTGTGAATTTCAGCCTCACTCCATCAAAAGAAGACCCTTTGCATCACTTATATTATTATTATTAAGAAAATGAAACCTATTCGTATGGAACAATCCCACAGGGGCCATTGACTTGAAATTCAAGCTTCCAAAGAATATGGTGTCAATCAAAGGAAGTAAGTGGAGTAAAGGGAAATACATAATGAAGAGATCCCACATGTTGTCAAAGAAAACAGAACTTAATAAATAGAGATGTACCTAGAATTGAAGATGAATACTCTAGTAATAGGGTAATATTGCATTGCACCATCACTTGAACTGCTGAAGTTCTAATTGCAAGACATCCTTTTGGAGGCTGTTTCACAGTCCAATGTGGTGAAGAAGAAAGGACCTCTGGAACAGTGTGGCACATTTATTGCATATTGGTGCTGCTTTTCAGCAAATTTGGTTGTTTTCGGCAGATATAGGGGATCAGGGATCAGTTGTGAAGGTGAAAGACCTCTGTTGAAATACAGCTTATGAAAAAGTGACAGACAAGAGACTGGCCGTCAGTGGTCCAAGTCATAACCACTACTACAAGGAGACTGAAACCTATCACCATAAATCGCTGTCCAAAAGAGATCAGTCTTTGGCAGAAGCAGACATCCACACACAAAACTTTGTACTTTGCTAAATCTTTCATAAGATGTTTTATCAAAAGGGAGATGCGAATTAAAGGTTACACCTAGAATAGTAGATAAATAGTTTCAGACTTGTTTGGCAAAATTCCATCCACCTGAAGGGAAGGATGTTTTGGAAAATCTTCATGAGGTCTGCTAATCAATGGTATTTTTGTTTTGCTGGAGTTCAGCCTCATATGACACCAGCTACACCATTCCCTGATCCAGTCCATGTCCCAATTGAGGATGAGGGCAGCTTCATTTCTAATAAGTGGAGACTTTACTACACCCACAAGTGATGTCTCATTGGCATACTGAACAATCTTGTTTTTCAGGTCAACAGCCATTTCACTTGCATACTCTAAAAGTAAC
The DNA here is from genome assembly GCF_015104395.2 of Macrobrachium nipponense. Taxonomy (NCBI): domain Eukaryota; kingdom Metazoa; phylum Arthropoda; class Malacostraca; order Decapoda; family Palaemonidae; genus Macrobrachium; species Macrobrachium nipponense. The sequence continues at coordinate 53,012,292 of NC_061107.1, read as the reverse complement.
AGTGGACCAAAAACACTGCCATGTGGAACTTCAGACACAATAGGTCTTGGTTCACCAAAGATCCCATCCACAGCAACTGGAATTAACTTGAAGTAATCCTGAAACATTGGTTGTTCCTACATGATGTACAAACCTTTGGTTCTTTACGATAAGAATGACTTGGGCGTGACCTGGACATTCCTGCTGAAATCTTCAAACAAGGCGGTACCAGTCCGGTCATTGGTAGTCCCTCCGACTGGACATTAAACATTCCAGTTTTGCTTTCGGCCATCAATGTGGATAGACATGTTTTGCACCGCTCTCTACCCGACTGTTATTGCTGATTTCTTTTCAACTCTGGTGGGATTTTTTCTTTTTTTGTTTGAGTGAATATTGTTGTGATTGTGATTTTGGACTACGTATTGCTGTAATGCAAACCCATGTTGTTCCTAAATGATATACAAACCCTCGGTCCTTTACATTAGGAATTACTTTACAGCGCAGCTGGAACAAGGCCATTAACTTCATGAACTAGGTTATTAGGCAGTAATTACTGTCAGGTAGGTGGTTAGGTCCGCCTGCCTGGATGTAAACACTCCACTTTGCTTTTGGCCGTCTTCCATTGTAGATGTATCTTTCTGAGCTCTTGCTGACTACCGTTCATCACGCTATCCCAGTGGGATCTTTCTGTTATTGTTTTTGATACATTGAATTTACAGTGGTACCTCGGTTTAAGAACTTAATTCATTCAAGGACATTGTTTGTGACTCAAAAAATTCGTAGCCTGAATAACTTTCCCCATTTAGAATAATGTAAAACCTGAATAAATTTCCCCATTTAGAATAATGTAAAAACAAACAATTCATTCAAACCTCAGAAATACTTTATGTTCTTTCCATTGTTTTCATGGTTTTCTGCCACTAAGTTATACCTTACTTCACTGCATCCAATAATAATGTATGTATTTTCATTTTACTATTTTATTATAAAACACAAACAGTAATCAGTGTTTTGGTTTGGAAATCTGCTGAGGGCAATTGCAAGGTAAGTTTATTTTGCTATATTGAAATCAAATCAGATTGATTTTCTTGCCTCTAGTTAGCATAAATGAATGTCAAGATTCTCTGTTGATATGGGGTAAAGTTATTTTACATTATACAAAGGGTTTTCAAGTCGACATATCACTTGAATACATAATTTTGTGAAGGAAATTTAGTTATTTTTTTTGTTGGTAGATGGCACTGAGGGTATGTTTATTGTGTAAAAAAAATCAACAGGTTGCTTTGATATTTTCACTTGATTTGATCAGAATATTATGAGCTTTACATATTTAATTTTTATCAGAGTGAAAACAGTAAAATGTGTTCATTCATGTCAAATAGTTTTGATTAAAACGTGTTTCTCTCAAATTTTGTTTGCGGTCGAGTTTGATGGTATATACCGAAGTTTGTGGGAGTTTCATCCATGTTGCTAATGCACGATAATAGTCGTTAGCAGATGAACATTCTTTCCTCAGCTTCAGTTACAACTTGCAGCATAAATTTAGCAGTCTATGCCTTTGCCGATCTTTTCTCCATAGTGAATAAGGATATAGTATTATAAAAATATATCGGTCCTATTCTACTTAATGTCATTTGTAACAGCTATGGCAATTTTTTACTTTCGTACAATGGTTGAAACTGCTGCTGTTATCGGATTTGGTTGTTCTTAGCAAATCGGCTGAATCTAGCTTTATGAGTTTACACAACAAGTAAAACGATATTCCTTTTTCAGTACACTATTTCTTCAGTAAAAGAGTAAATAATTAACATTAAAAAGACTGAGTAACAGTAAAAAACACTTAAATGCTTTTGGTGCTTCTAATGAACCCTCTCTGGGGATGTTTGTTCGTGGCCTAAACATCTGGTTTGTAACCCGATTTGTTCATGAACAGGATTGCTCATGAGCCGAGGTACCACTGTATTGTGTTTGATATTATTAATTAATTTGCTTTAATAGTTGATATACAACCCACTTCTTGTGGTAAGCCATGTGAGCTGCCTTTCCCCTATATGCATTAAGGATGTAGATAAACCCTTGTCACTTATTTTCACCCTTTAATGTCTGGGCGGATCAGTATATTTATTTGATATTTATGGTTTTGGGAATTACTGAGAGGAAATTAGGAAGTTTGGCCTTTGTTTTTTCTCCCGGTATTCCCTTTTCTTCTCCCTTTTTGCTAGCTTTAATCATATTTTCTTTATTTTACAGATTAACAGTGAGTGTTAATAGATTACAGCAGAAGATTTTTGAGTATCTATTTGTGTTGGCTAGCCCAACCTCGGAATTGTACCTGTGACTCATTAGCATGCTATGACATTGGTCCTCCAGTGTGTGTACTGTTCCCCTGCTGAAAATCATAAATTTGCCGCTGTTATCCTGGAGTTTTGTCTCTGGACAGCATCTGTGAAGCTGCTCTGTGATTATTATTAACTACTACTACTGATGACTGTGCTTTGTCCTGTAGAAGAAGTCTTGCAGAAGTTGAGGAGGAAGTGAGCTCATCAAGTGTTGCCTTTGTCGTCTTCATCGTCTTCTTCAACTTCCTTCCCTTTGACTTCTAAGGCTCCCCTGTCGGCAGAGGAAAAGGTTGTCTTCCCCATCCTAAGAAGGCTCGTCACAGGAATTCTAAGGGTCTGCCTCCTTGAATTGAGGTGGCAGTTGGGCCTTCCGTTGGCTTCTGGTTACTTCAGAAAGGGGAACCATCTAGTGCTCACTGAATGCTCACTACTTATCACAAACGTTTGGGTAGTGAGACGAGCCTACCAGTACAGATGAATTCGCTCTTCAATCTGGTTTGGGTATATGCATAGCTTGGTATTGCATGCCAACACCGTCTAGCCGAATGGTCAAGTACCATCCTCGTGTCTTGGATCTTAGGGTCCAAACACGTAGGACAGCAGACACAATTCCTTTTTATTCTTCTTAGAGCCTTGGCCTTGTGCTCTAGCCTGCACAGACGTGGTGGTGGAATCATCAAGAGTCAAGTATGCCTGTCTGATGGCTTCCTGTATCCAAAAAGAGATAGTATTCTTAGACAACTCTTTCTTTGTACGTCCTGTGCTAACAAAAAGTCTGCGGCAGCCTGGTCTAAAGTGCCTGGTCCTTTTATGATAGCAACGCAGGGCCCAGACAGGGCACAACAAAAGCTCTTGAGCATCACCACCCACAAAGTAAGTCAGTGATGGAATGGAAAATAAGGTGAACCTGTCATCATGCACCGAGAGATTTTTAGTCATGGCCATGAATTCCGGGACAAATTCGAAGGACACGGACTTCCAGCCCCTGGTGTGCTTCACCTCAAAACTTAGACCGTGGAGTTCTCCTACCCTCTTGGAAGATGCCAAAGCCAAAAGGAAAACTGTCTTGAGCCTCAGGTTCCTGTCAGATGAGCGACGCAAGGGCTCATAGGGACTCTTAGTTAAGCTCTTAAGCACCAAGGAAACATCCCACGTTGGATGCTTGAGCTCTTTAGGAGAACTCGACTGCTCAAACCCCTTAACTAGCAGGGAAAGTTCCCAGGAAGAGATGTCGATACCTTTAAGGCGTAACACCAAACTCAATGCCGCCCTGTAGCCTTTAATAGCAGAAAAGGACATTTCTCGTCTCTGAGGAAGGTTAAAAAGTCTGCGATTCGCTGAATAGAGGTTGCGAGTGGAGAAAAACCCCATTATGACACCAATCACAGTAGATCGTCCATTTGCCTTAGTAAACTGTGGAGGTTGACTTCCTAAGACTCCTGGACGTGCCCAGCTGTTCTCTGAGAAAAGCCTCTTGCTCGGAGGAGATACTTGATAGCCTCCAACCGTGAAGAGACAGGGATTCTACTGACTTGTGGAATCTTTCCGCATGGGGCTGACACAGAAGATGCCGCCAAGGGGGAATCTCCCTCTGAACCTCTGACAACAACAACAGCAGATATGGAAACCATTCTGCCTGGACCACAGAGGGGCTACCAAAGTCATCCTGAGACCCTGTGAACTCATCAGCCTGTTCAGAACCTGACAAATCAAACAAAACAGAGGGAAGGCATACACCTCCAGGTTGTCCCAGGGATGTTGGAATGCGTCTTCTGCCAATGCTAAAGGATCTGGAACCACTGAACAGAACACCTCCAGCTTCCTGTTGTAGCATGTCTCAAAAAGGTCCAGCATGGGTCTCCTCCAAATATGGAAAAGTTTGTCTGCCACCACTTGATGAAGGGACCACTCTGTGCCTAGGATCTGATCCTGGCGACTGAGTTTGTCTGCGACCACATTCCGTTTCTTTGGAATATACCTGGCTGAGAGCTCCACCGAATTGCTGATTGCCCACTGGTGAACCTCGACAGTCAAGGCGTGAAGTTGCTGAGAAACCAGGCCTCCCTGTTTGTTTACATAGGCTACCACCGTGGTGTCGTCCGACATGAGAACGACAGAATGACCCTCTACTTTCGCCGGAAATTCCTTCAGACCCAGGAAAGCCACCTTCAACTCCAAGACATTGATATGTTGCTGCTTGTCCTCCAAACTCCAAACGCCTGAAGCGATAAGGTAGCCTAAGTTTGCGGCCCAACCTGCGAGGAAGGTGTCCGAGAAAAGAAGGAAGTCCGGTGGAAGAGAATGCAGAGGGACACCCTTCAACAGATTCGGTCGTCCAACCACCAACGAAGGTTTTCTCTCCCTTCCAAAGACAGAGGAGCCATAAAACAAGGGAGTGACCCCCGCTGGAGACCAGAATTCTCTCAGTCTCCATTGCAGAGACCGAAGATGAAGACGCCCATGAAGGACCAGCTTCTCCAGGGAAGACAACACTCCCAGAAGAACCTGCCACTGATGAGCTGACTGATGTGACATTGACAGGAAGTTGCGCGCTACTGCTTGCAACTTCTCCAATCTCTGATCCGATGGGAAAACTTTTGCCACTGTCGTATCAATGACCATGCCTAGGTAGAGAATCCTTTGAGTGGGTGTGAGGTTCGACTTTTCCTGGTTGACTAATATGCCCAGGTCCAGACAGAACCAAAGAAGACGATCCCTGTCCTGCAGCAGCTTCTCCCTGGAAACTCCCAAGCATGGGCCCAACTTGACATGAGAGAGAAGACCCTTGTGAACACTTGAGGGGCTGTCGTCAGCCTGAAGCACAAGACCTTGAACTCAAGATTTTGTCTGCAAAAGAGAAGCGAAGGAACTTCCTGGACGTGGCATGAACAGGGATTTGGAAGTATGTGTCCCTCAAGTCTATCGACAGCATGAAGTCACCTTCCCTCACAGCTGCCAGCCAGGCACCCCTCCACCCGTGGCGAAGGAGAGGGAGAGGCGCCCAACCTACCGACGGCCCCCTTGACCTCTGCCCCTTGGGCTCCTTCTTGGCTTAAAGGAATGGGAGCAAAAGGGCCATTGATCTTGAGACTTTGGCTGTGTCGAACGGGAAGGCCCTGCCGAACTCGAGGTCCTCGATGGCCTACCAGGCGACGATCTCCTTGTTTTCGAGTTCTGTCCAAGGAAACAAAAATTGGGACTCCAACAGATCTCCGTTCCTCAGTGCCAGCAAAACTCTGTGTCAAGCGATCTCTCCACCCTAGATAGAGCTGCGTCCCTCCTAATCAAAAGAAGATTAGCCCATAAATTGGCACTTAGGTGAGCCAAATATGAAAACGCCTTGCCCCCGGACTGCAATAGACTGGCAAGCGAGGAGGCACTCACCAACCCTTCAGGGGTCCTGTCAGAAGCTATCTTGGCAATAACCACAGACCAGAAGTCCAGCCAAGAAACCGTCTGCAACATGGAGGCCGCCGTAGATTCTAAACTGAGGCATCTTGCGGAGACAAGGACGGAGCCACCGACCTCACCTGTTCCAAAGTCAAACCCGGCTTCAAGCGAATGACGTCTGGGTTACGGTGGCGTGACAACAAAAACGCAGAGCTCGTAGCATAGTACTTCCTATGTCTCGTGAGAGGCGGGGGTAGTAGTTTGGTAGAGCCCCTAGAGCGAAGTGAACCGTCATGGTCAGAAACAGAGGCATTATCCTTCTGCAAGACCGACTGAACGTGCCCCGACAAAGGAAGCTGAAGAGATGATTTGGGGCCCTGAGCAGCTCCCACCAAGGCTTCCAAGCAAGGAGGAGTGTAAGATAACCGAGCCTGAGTCCTACTTTCCAAATTGTTAAACCCATGAATGAGATCAACAACTTTCGAAAAGGAAGACAGAAACTCCTGCATGTCTCCCTCCTCCTGCTCTGGCAATGGAGACTCACAACAAGAAGGGTGTGTAGGCTCTTCTAATGCGCCTTCTACATCCAAATAAACAGACGGGTTAGCAGCCAAGCTTCGGCTTCCGAGATGGACCCACTGTAACACTAGGCACATCACTTACCTCAACAGATTACTCCACATGTCCATGAATGGTCACAGGCATGGCGGCCGTACGTACGTGAGATGGGGGGGAAACTTGAACACTCGAGATAGACGGAGAATCCCTTGGAGTCGAACTCTTGGAAGCACCAGTGAGAGAGGCAGGCAAATACTCCAGTTGTGCCAACTCCATGCTTACTACCTCCGACCTCTTGACAGGCGCCTTCAGATCTATCCTATTGTTAAGACAGAAGGTTTGTAGCTATGTAAAATACAAATTGTCTTAGAAAATTTGCCATATTGGGAAAAAATTATAGTTCTTTGCTGATGATTACCACTCATAATTATGTGGTGGTGATCTGCTCAGCTCACTCGACTTGGCCTGCCATTAAGCTGATCTACCGAACTAACTCTGCTCTTGATCAGTGCAGTTCCTTGCATGGCATAGCACCCTCCTTTCCTGTGTTGCAGCGAGTTTCACAAGAGTCATTGTCTTCATCATCTGACGTCTCCTTGCCTCCCTGTTCAAAGGCTTCCCAGCCCAAGAAGAGGAAGGTAGCTTCCCCTCCCCATAAGTCTCGACTTGAGACTTCTAAGGGTCTGCTTTCTCCCACTGAGGAGGAAGCAGTTGGCTTTCTCATCGGCTCGCCTGCTCTTCGGGAGTAGGAACCGTAACGCTGTCCCTAATGTCTAGTGTCTCGGGACCCCCAGGAGTTCTGACCCAGGTTCATTCTCCTGTCTCTGGTTCCAAATGTGCTACTCAGGTAACCAGGCCTGTGTCAGATTCTTGTTTAGGAGTCTCTCCAAGTGTACAACCTCCAAAGGTTGACGGATAGTCTTCGGTACGACAGTGGCGCAGGGCGAGAGAAAGGGCCGAGCTGCTTTGGTGGCTCAGACCTACCTGTGGAAACCTAGGAATGACAATTCTTCAGGTGCCAAGGTCGATGTTGCTGTCCGTCAAGACAAGGCATCTGTAGGAGCTGCAAGAAGGTTCTCTGTGTAGTCCACTGCGTGAGGTTCGATCATGGAGTGGATAGATGAGTAGCAAGATATGGCAAGTTCTCACCAACTTTTGACATATTTGACTCCATTCAACTTTCGCTTGCATTCGCCATGAATAAAACAGTTGTAGGAAAAGAATGCATCATTTGGTAGAATGAGAACACTGCAAGTTCATAGAAGAGTGGGCAAGAACAGTCCTGGGTTACACCGGAATGAGCAAGGGAATAAGAGGAACTCTATGGATCTACTCCCCCGAGTTTGAATACGAGAGACTATGTTCCTGGTTCAGTCTTAGGATTTCATCGAACATACGTTCAATCTGTTCAGGATGGACGGCACCGAAAGGTTAGAACAACCAGTTCGGCATGAATTAGTCATCTTCAGCCTTCTGTTATCATCACAGAAGTCTCCCTTTGGGACAGCTTCGCCTTTGCTCTCTTCATTAGAGAATGAAGGAGGTCTGCTTTCAGTCCTTATTCTTGTCTCTCAAACGAAGAAGAATTAGGCTGGCGCTCTATTAACAGGAACCTCACAAGTTTATTCTCTTCACGACATGTCTGTTAACAGTTGCACCGTCTAAGCAATAAGAGCATATCTGTAAGTAAATTCGCTTGGTATGTGACCAAGACGAGTAGTATCTTCTCTTAATTAACCTGAAACTCAGGATAGCCTTTCAGGTCTCAAGAGTTACCGGTTTTGATTTTGAGACGACTAGTGGTGGTGTTTACCAACAGCACCACAGGTTGGTTTGTCATTATCACCAAACAATAGCTCTTCTTTCCCCTCTCATTTTGGTTAATGTGCAGGTGTTCGAGTGTACGTATCTGTATTGCACTCGATAGTTCTATAAGCCGAACGCATTCTAACACATTCTTGATAATTGTTATTTCAAGAATCAGGAGTCTCCCTGAGTGATTGAATTCCTTTGAATTTCTGGCATTCTCAGTGTTTTGGTTTTCTGTGGTTTCCAAATACTCGGGCAAAACGGGCTGGAATGCACAAACAGGCAATTCAGTTTACGGTGTCGAGCGAGGGACAGGTATCTGCTTTCTCTCGGAGATTCTGTTTGTCTTAGTATTGTTTGTCCTCTATTGAAGGTTAACTAATTCTAATCTCTTTGTCCAGCCATCACAGATATAGGTCTGGTTGGCTTGGAATTCTCGCATAAGGTTCATGTCACATACTTCACATTTGCCTTTGCAAGAATTTTCAGACAGAGAAGAAATGTTTCACTAGACTCATTATCCTGTTTACCCCATGGTATAACAGAAGTCGTTAGTCTTCTACTCCATCGCACTGATCCATTGGCCACTGCGGTGACTCCAAATGATTTTCTTCAGACAATTCGAGTTTTGTCTTCTAATGTACATTTTTCTAATTCGTAAGGTGTTCAGTTATTCTTTGTTCACCTGGAATTGAAAATGAATAAGAAAAGAGTTCCTCCCTGATTCAACCTGCAAGAAGCAGTTCTTCAGGCAGTACAATCACTATGTTTTCACGTCTAAAGACTTCTTGCCTTCGTTGCAAGTATAGACTTTCTTGCCGAGCAGTAATGAAATGGTGGAATAACTTCTTCAGTCCATAGTAACACACCAAGGAATAGAGCCATCTACACTGGTTGGTGTCATCGGCAGGACTTTTTCTATGATCAGAATCGTTAGAGTTCACTTCTCTCTGATTCTGCTGTGAAAACAAAGGTCCACATTCCCCTTAGTCATTCACTAAAAAATCATCAGACAGTTTTGATTTCCAAGACCTCATCTCGTCTCCCTCCGACATGGGTGAAGAAGGTAAGACGGTTTGCATAGTTTATTCTCAACATTGCCTTTCAAGAGGTGGGTATCATGTCATGACTCCATCTCGTGATGAATCCTTCAGGTCTCATGCATTTTGGACTTTGTATTAGTTGGTCCAGATCAATCATTACTTTGTCCTATTGGTGTGTTGCTGTACCTACAGAGGATCAATATCCTTCATTGGATGTCGATTCCTCTCTTCACTGGTGACCCCCAATGCAGAAATGTCTACCAACATGTCTTCCTCCGAGTCGTACCAGATTGTGAGAAACTCCTCTGCAGATGGCTTGTCAATGTACACCTCAGAGCAACCCATGCAAGTAGCTTGGTACATTCATCACACTCTGAAGAATGTCAGACTGGAAGCTAGATGCATTCTCATTAGGACCTCATTTGAAGAATGTCAGACTGGAAGCTAGATGCATTCTCATTAGGACCTCATTTGAAGAATGTCAGACTGGAAGCTAGATGCATTCTCATTAGGACCTCATTTATATCTTTCTTTCTTTTGGGTAGGCCCACAGGGCCTTGGAACTCCTTATCCTGGCTCCTTCAATAGGGCAAGTTGGGTCTCGCCTATGGTGTGGAGTTCTAGAGGTGAGAAGGATGCGAGAGTGACTGGCCTCTCCCCCTTCCCCCTCCTCGTCCTTCTACTCCCCTTCCTTTTGGTTGAGAATAGGACTTGAGCTTACACTTGCTGGTCAGGCGTTTAATGCGGTAAGCCTACACATTGTTTCCTTTCTATTTTTCTTATCAGAATCAAAAAGCAATCCCATTCCTTCCTCTAGCAAGGGGAGGAAGGATTCTGGCAATAATGCAAACCCTTCTCAAAACTCTAAATATTCTTTCCAGTCCCTTTTTCGGATGAGTTACGATTTCTCACTCATTTTGAAAAGGCCCAGAAGTCTGATTCTTGATCATGAAGCTCTTATACTCTGATCAAGCTGTCGGTTGCTCCCACCAATCAGTGAGTCTTCCTGATGTTAAGGACCGAGAGTTTGTATATTGTTTAGGAACAAATCACAATTTCTTTAGTAAATTGTATTTTCATACAATCAACTTACCTGTCAGATATATACTTAGCTAAGACTCCGTCGTCCCCGACAGAAATTCAAATTTCGCGCCACTCGCTACAGGTAGGTCAGGTGATCTACCGGCCTGCCCTGGGCGGCAGGACTAGGAACCATTCCCGTTTTCTATCATATTTTCTCTGTCGCCGGTGGTATCAACATTGTTGTTATTACCTCCTGACTTAGATTCTTTTTTCAACCTTTGATCATCGTTTCTCGGCTTTTTGGTGACGTATCTGGATCGTGGTTTTTGGCATTTGCTACTGTGGACTGAATTTGGACTTGCTTTTTTATTTTTCTCAGTATGTCTGACTCAAATGTGAGTGTGAGAATGTGTGTGAATGTAGGCTGCAGGGTGAGGATACCGAAGGCTTCGGTTGATCCTCACACTGTATGTCATAAATGTAGGGGGTTTCAGTGTTCTTCTGCTAATACCTGTCATGAATGTGAGGGATTAAATGCAGAAGAATGGAAGACTTTAACTTCTTATTTGAAGAAGTTAGAGAGGGATAGAGTTAGACGTTTGAAAGGTGTGAGTACAAGGCCTATTTTAGCCTTTTATGATCTTTTTCTAATCCTGATGAGTTTGGATTTCTCCCTATATGTCGACTTCACAAGCTTTACTTTCAGAATCGGCCTCTGAAATCGCCGATCTGAAGGCTACTATTCATAAGATGAAGTCCAAAATGGCGGACTTACAAGGTAAGGATAGTGAAAGTGAAATGTTCAGTGAAGTGAGTTCTCCCAGTGTTGTGGAGGGGGCGTTTGATCGTCCCTGCGACGCTCCCAGGCCTAGACCTCTTCCAAGCTCCCATGCCCAGAGGAGAAGGAAAGTCGAAAGCCTTAAGGAGGTCGTGGGGAATCCCCAACGGTCAGACGTCCCTTCAGCAGGCTCTGTTTCGATTCAGGCTGCTCAGGGAACCGCTATAGAAAAAGCGTCCTGCGAGAGTGTTTTCTCTCCTCCTCCCTCTCCCTCACCTAACGAGGGTGGAAGGATTCGGACCTTTCTAGGCCTCTGAAACGGCATTTGAGAGAACCTGAATTGGATTCAAGCCCGGAGCGCTTCTCAGATGAAGCTCCCTCGTCTATTAAAAAGGCGAAGGTGGCGTCGTCACCCTACATGGACGTAGCAGAACGCTTGCCTTCTACTTCTCCCCCGATTGAAGATGACGTGGGAGAAGCTTCAAGGAAAATTCTCCTGGCTGTACAAGAACAGCTAGCTTCTTTGGTGGGAGTGTTAGCGAGAGATCCTCCTCGTAAGAAGGACGTTTTGCTTCCAATCAAAAAGACTCGTCCTCTCTCTCCTGCAAAACGAGAGGCGTCTTGCAGACGTGAAGCTTCGTCTTCCAAACATACTGCAGAGGTTTCGGTTTCTAGATCGAGATCGAGGGAACCTTATGGCAGAGACGTGACGCCAGATAGACGTGAGGCGTCTTACAGGCGCGAGGCGTCTTACAGGCGCGAGGCGTCATACAGAGCGTCATATAAGCGCGAGGCTCCAACCAAGGTATTGGCGCCAGTCAGGACGCCAGTTGAGAGCGAGAAGCGTCATCCAAGCGTGAGGCGTCATCCTTTTATGGAGAGAAGCCTAGGCTTTTGGCGCCTACCAAGAAGGAAGCTTCTATTAAAGCTCAGACTTTGAAGAGGAAGGAGTATCATTCCCTTAGTCCCTCTCCTTTCAGGAGTTTGTCTCCCCCAGAGGAAAGACGTCCTGATTTGTCTACGGAGACTCATCTAGACCCCGAGTTGGAGGAAAACTCGGAAGACGAGTATCAGGGAAGAGAAGGACTATCGAACTATAAAGTTTTGACAGCCCTGCTTCTGGAAGAATATGGAGACGATTTGACCCCTGCCGCTCCTCCTTCTCCGCGCTCTCTGTTCTCGAGCGCAAAGGCGAAGAAGTCTTCATCTTTTCTTAGAATGAAGCCAGCCATTTCGATGAAGAGGGCTCTTCAGTCTTTAAATTCTTGGATGAAGTCGAAGAAGGAGTTGGTCAGAACGGTCTTCTGCATGCCCCCAGCGAGACTCGCTGGTAAACGGGGCATTTGGTATCAGACGGGAGAGAATATGAGCATTTCTCTTCCGTCTTCGGCAGAAGCGGACTTTTCAACCTTAGTCGATGCATCACGAAGGCAAGGTTTGAACTCTGCCCGTGTGACTTGGGGCATTTCAGAGCTGGATCATCTCCTCAAGGGACTCTTCCATGTATTAGAAGTTTTCAACTTCTTAGATTGGTCCCTTGGGGTGATGTCCAAGAAGGCCCATGATTCGGAAGGACTCGAACCAGAAGTCCTTCTGTGTATTTTGTCTTGTATTGACAAAGCGGTACAGGATGGCTCGTTTGAGATCTCGCTCTTTGGAGCAGGTCTTCTTAAGAAGAGGACAGTCTTTCGTGCCTTTTTGACGAAAGCTGTCTCCCACTCTCAAAGGGCAGCACTACTGTACTCTCATTATCGGACTTTTTGTTTCCTTCTCAGTTAGGAGAAGGACATTTCTCGTTCATTAACTGAGAAGGGCGACTCAAGACCTTCTTACTCAGTCAGCAAGGAAGAAGAAACCTGCTACTGCGGCGGAAAAGAAAGGAACCGAGTACATCGGTTCAGCCCTTTCGAGGTGGCCCGACCTCCAGAGCTCCCTCAAGAAGGAAGGCTCCTGAGAAGAGAGGTAGGTCTGCTTTTCGTCCCTTTAAAAAAGGGAAAGTGATGCTTCTCTCCTCCAAGCACAGTAGGTGCCAGGCTCCTGGATTTGTGGAGTCCTGGGCACGTATCAACACAGACGCTTCATCAATGTCTGTAATAAGGAAAGGATATCTTGTCCCTTTCCTGGACAGTCCTCCCCTGAACGTCAACACGCAGGAACTATCAGCCAAGTACAAGGATCCTGTGCTGAGGGATACTCTTCGATTGATGGTGGATCAGATGTGGGACAAAGAGAGCCGATAGAACTAGTACTGGATCAAAACTCCCCGGGGTTGGTTTTTTACAATCGCCTTTTTCTGGTTGCGAAGGCCTCGGGAGGCTGGAGACCAGTACTAGACATCAGCTCTCTGAACAAATTTGTTCAGAAGGAGAAGTTTGTTCATGCCACTTACCTGACAGATATATATATAGCTGTATTTTCTGACGTCCGACAGAAATTTCAAAACTCGCGGCACACGCAGTGGGCGGCCAGGTGGTAGTACCCATTCCCGCCGCTGGGAGGCGGATATCAGGAACCATTCCCATTTTTCTATTCATATTTTTTTCTGTCGCCGTGGCGGTAAACATCTGTTTACAGACCTCTGCTCAGGATTTTTTTGGAATTTGACTCGTTTCTAAGTATCTGATTGATTTTGTTGGTATTGAATTGGATTGTTGAATTGGCATGCGCGATAGTGGACCGTTTTTTTGATTTTGGATTGACTTTTCTCTATAAGATATGTCTGGATCAAGTGGTGTGAGTTTCAGAGTGTGTGTGAGTGCTGATTGTAAGGTGAGGCTATCCGAAAGCATCGGTAGACCCCCACACAGTATGTATGAGTTGTAGGGGGCTTCATTGTTTGATTGATCTCGGTGCAAGGAATGTGAGATTGACTGATGATGAATGGAGAGCATATGAGTCCTATCGCCTTAAATTGGAGCGCGATAGGATCAGGAGGTCTTCCTCAGAAGTTCTTCCAAAGGTAAAGACTAAGTTTCTCTCCTGCACTAACACCTGTAGTGTTTACAACCCCTAAACCTGTGTTGCCTTCGGGCTCTGATTCTGTGTCGGGAGGAGCGGATGCTCTCTCTATGATTTTGGAGTCCCTTCGCACTCTGGAGACCAAAGTGAAAGCCTTGGAAACTGGCTCGGTGCAAGTGTGTGATCGTGCCCCCAGTGTTGTGGAGGGGGCGTCAGATCGGCCCCATAATGCCTCTAGGCCTAGACCTCTATCAGACTCCCAAGACCCAGGGAGGAGTTATGTCGAAAGCCGCAAGAGGGTTACGGGGGCTTCCCACCGATCTGGCGTCCCTTCGGCAGACCATGTAGCAAAGACCCAGGCTGCCAAGGACCGTGCACGAGCACGCGTCTTGAAGGAGTGCTTTTCGTCCTCCGAAGCGTCCTCCCCGCGCAAGGGGTGGAGCGCTCGGAGAGACTCTCGTCCGTTAAAGAGGACGTTTCTTGCGGAGGACGCTTCACGTCCTCTTTCGCCGCTTTCGTCGGAAGACGCTTATATGTCTTTCCGCCTCAGAAGAGAGGTATGGATCTCCTCCGATGAGGACGCTAGTTGCGCGCACAGGCGCGTACACCTGAGAAACAGGTAGCTGTTCCTTTGAGAAGGAAGGAGGCGTCCCCTCGCCCCTCGTCTTCTCACAGGACCAGTCCTGCTTCCTCGACTCATTCTTCTCCAACGAAGAACATTCTTTTGTCCCTTCAGGACCAGCTATCCTCGCTTATGGCTCAGAGGACTCGCCCAGCAGCAGTCGAGCCTAAGCGGAGGAAGGACCTTAGACTGCCTGTCAAGAGGACTAAGCAGTCTCCGTTGCCTTCGCCTCCTGCGTCTCGTTCGCCGATCGCTTCTCCTTCAGCGATTCGCCGATCTCGTTCGTCTTATAGAAGGACGTTACGACAGGGCGCTTTTGAAGACGCTTGTACAAGGACGCTCGGCGAGGACGTTCGGCAAGATGCTTGTCAGGACGCTCGTCAGGACTTTCGTCAGGACGCTCGGCGGGGAGGACGTTCGTCAGGACGCTTGGCAGGACGCTAGGGCAGGACGTTCGTCAGGACGCTCGCAGGACGCTACACAGGACGCTCGGCAGGACGCTCTCCAGGACGCTAGACAGGACGCTTGGCAGGAAGCTCGCCAGGACGTTCAGGCCTCCTTTCAAGACGCTTTCGGGGATTCTGAACAAGAATTCTTACCCCCAGACACTTTGTTACGCGCTCAGGCACGTATGCCAGCGAAGAGAAGTAAAGACGCTTCTCGGGCAGGTGAGACTGCCGCGGAAGGCGCGGAAGACGCTCGTCCGCCTCAGGACGCTCTGCCATCAACGAGCAGTAAGCGTCAGAAAGAAGACAGCCGTGATAAGGCTGAACCCTTGCAAGGATAGGGGGTCCTTTGATCTTGCTAGACCCGCCAATAGGACGCCTTCGCCTGACAGACGTTCTCCTCTTCCGTTGAGAGAAGAAGGAGAACTGGGTAGTTCGGCTGAATCGGGTGAAGATGAGCCTGCTACAGCCCCTTCTACCTCGGATTACAAAGTCCTAGTCAGACTTTTGCGTTCTTCTTTTGAGGACAAATTTTCAGCCCGCAGCTCCCAAGTCTCCTCCTTCACAGTTTTCTTCATCGAAAACGGGGAAAATCCCGGAGTTCGTAGAGATGAAGACTTCTCTATCGACGAAACGTGCTTTCAAGAAGCTCCAAGACTGGATGATAAGAAGGAGAGACCAAGGCAAGACAACTTTCGCCTTTGCCTCCTACTAAACTTAGTGGTAACAAGGAGGCATTTGGTATAAGACCAAGGACGAAGTGGGAGTTCGTATCCCTTCGTCGGCTCAAGGAGATTTCTCCAGCCTTGTAGACTTACAGAGGAGGTCACTTTTACCCTCTGCCAAAGTAACTTGGACCGCGTCGGAGACAGACCATCATCTTAAAGGTCTGCTTAGGACGCTGGAAGTCTTCAACTTCCTTGATTGGTGTTTGGGAGTTCTGGATTTACAAGCGAGAAGCCCAGAATCTCTTAGTCTGGGGGAGCTGTCCAGCGTGTTAGCATGTATGGACAAAGCCGTCAGGGATGGTTCGGAAGAGCTAGTATCTCACTTCGGGACAGCTTTGTTAAAAAAGAGAGCTTTGCTGTGCAACTTCACAGCTCGTTCAGTGACGCCAGCTCAGAAAGCGGACTTGTTGTTTTCGCCTCTTTCGAACCATCTCTTCCCCCAGACTTTGGTAAAGGACCTGACGAACAGCTTACAAGAGAAAGCTACTCAGGATCTTTTGGCCCAGTCTACAAGACGGTCGGCCGGACCTTCAACTTCTTCGGCTGCAGTTCGTCCGCCGAAGAAAGTAAAGCCCTTTCGTGGGGCTCCCCCCTCGAGAGCAGCTCCTCGGGAGAGGGGTTTTCACGAGAAGAGCTTCTTTTAAACCAAAACCTTCCAAGTGAAAAGCATGTCCTTCAGACACCAGTCGGAGCCAGACTGAAGTATTTTGCGGGAGCGTGGAGAGAGAGAGACACGGACTCTTGGTCCCTCAAGATCGTGGAGCAGGGGTACAAGATCCCCTTTTTTAGATCTTCCTCCTCTTTCTACGACTCCCAGAGACCTTTCTCCATCCTACCAAGGAGAAAAGAAGAAAGTCTTGTTCGATCTCCTTCAACAGATGATCGACAAAAGAGCGGTGGAACAAGTCGCGGACCTGGGGTCTCCAGGTTTCTACAACAGAATCTTCCTAGTACCAAAGCAGTCGTCAGGTTGGCGTCCAGTTCTAGATGTAAGCAGGCTCAATCTTTTCGTGGAAAAGATCAAATTCACGATGGAGACGCCTCATTCTGTTCTGGGAGCGTTGAGACCGGGCGACTGGATGGTATCTTTGGACTTGCAGGACGCGTACTTCCACATCCCGATCCACCCTCTGTCAAGAAAATATCTAAGATTTGTCTTGAACAACAAAGTTTGGCAGTTCAGAGCGATGTGCTTCGGACTGACCACGGCTCCGATGGTGTTCACAGTAGTGATGAAGAACGTAGCGAGGTGGCTACACTCTTCGGGAATAAGAGTTTCCCTATATCTAGACGACTGGCTGATCAGAGCGTCGTCGAGAGAGAAGTGTCTGAAGGACTTGCAGTTCACTTTAGCCTTAGCGAAGTCCCTGGGACTTCTTGTCAACCTCGAAAAGTCGCATCTGACCCCAACACAGTCCATCGTGTATCTGGGGATTCAGATGGATTCAGTGGCTTTTCGAGCGTTTTCCGTCCCAGGAACGTCAGCGGCTAGCTTAGAAAAGATCTCAGCCTTTCTAAGGAAAGAGACTTGCTCGGCGAGGGAATGGATGAGTCTGCTGGGGACCATTTCCTCGCTGGAAAGGTTTGTTTCCTTGGGAAGAACTGCACATCAGGCCTCTCCAATTCTTCTTGGCAGAAGAGTGGAAGGCAAAAGACGATCTCGATGCAGTATTGAGGATATCGATTCCGATCAAGAACCACCTAAGATGGTGGCTGGACCCTCAGAAGCTGCAAGAGGGTGTGTCCCTAAGTCTTTTGAGCCCCGACCTAGTGTTGTTCTCAGACGCTTCCATCACAGGATGGGGAGCAACACTAGGGGGGAAGGAAGTGTCAGGCTCCTGGAGAGGGGAACAGGTAGCCTGGCATATAAATGTAAAAGAACTGGCAGCAGTGTTTCTGTCCCTGCAGTTCTTCGAGAAGAGTTTGGAGAACAAGGTTGTTCAGATAAACTCGGACAATACACACACACTCGCTTATTTAAAAAACCAGGGAGGTACACACTCCAGAGCGTTGTACTCCCTAGCGAGAGAGATTCTGCTGTGGGCAAAAAGGAAGAGGTAACGATCCTGACGAGATTCATTGCAGGTGTGCAAAACGTCAGGCAGACCTCCTCAGTCGTCGGGACCAAGTCCCTTCCGACGGAATGGACCTTGCACGAGGACGTTTTGTCGAGACCTGTGGACGCTGTGGGGACGTCCACCCTGGTCGACTATTCGCAACGTCAAGGAACAAGAGACTTCCTCTTTACTGCTCCCCGGTCTGGATCCAGAGGCATCGCAGTGGACGCGTTGCTTTTGGAATTGGACGGGCCTGGACCTTTATGCCTTCCCACCATTCAAGATTCTGGGGGAAGTCATGAGGAAGTTTGCGGCCTCGGAAGGGACAAGGCTAACCCTGATCGCTCCGATGTGGCCAGCAAGGGAATGGTTCACAGAGGTCATGTCTTTCCTGGTAGACTTTCCAAGGACATTGCCCTGGAGGAAAGATCTACTCAAACAGCCCCACTTCGAAAGGTTTCACAAAACCTCTCCGCTCTGAGTCTGACTGCGTTCAGACTATCGAAAAGTTTGTGGCCAGAGCGAGAGGTTTTTTCGAAGGCAGCTGCGAGAGCAATCGCACATGCGAGACTGCTTCCACAAGAGCTGTCTACCAGTCGAAGTGGGCTTCCTTCAGGGCATGGTGTAAAAAGGAGGGAGTTTTCCTCTTCCTCGACCTCTGTGAACCAGATAGCTGATTTTCTGCTATTTCTCAGAAATGTGCAGAAATTAGCGGTCCCTACCATCAAGGGATACAAAAGTATGTTGTCAGCGGTTTTTAGGCACAGAGGCCTAGACCTGTCTGACAACAAGGATCTTCATGACCTTTTGAAGTCTTTCGAGACCTTGAAGGTTCCTCAAACAAGACCTCCATCATGGAACCTTGACGTAGTCCTGAAATTCCTGATGTCGGACACTTTCGAACCACTTCAGACAGCGTCTCTTCGGAATCTGACAAGGAAGGCTCTTTTCCTAACTTCTCTTGCGACGGCTAAGAGAGTTAGTGAAATCAAGCGTTTAGCAAGTTAATGGCTTCAAAGGGGACAATGCTGTCTGCTCGTTGAACCCACTTTCTTGGCAAAGAATGGAAAATCCTTCGAACCCTTGGCCGAAGACTTTTGAGATCAAAGGTATGTCAAGTCTGGTGGGCCAAGAACCAGAGAGAGTCCTTTGCCCGGTAAGGGCTCTCAAGTTCTACGTGCATAGAACTAAAGAGGTTAGAGGTCCCTCAGGTAATCTCTGGTGCTCTGTGAAGAGGCCAGAGTTACCTTTATCAAGAATGCAGTGGCTTTCTTTTTAAGGGACACCATTCGGAGGCTCATTCATCTTTTCAGAAGACTGATTTGAGCCTCTTCCGAGTAAAGCGCACGAAGTACGAGCCGTCGCTACCTCTCTTGCCTTCCAAAAGAACATGTCAATCAAGGACATCCTCGATTGTACCTTTTGGAGGAGCAACTCCGTCTCGCCTCACATTACCTAAGGGAGGTGAGACGATCATATGACGATTGACAATGCACTGGGGCCATACGTTTCTGCGGACACAGTATTGGGGTCCGGAAGTAGCTCTTTCCCTATTCCTTAGTTAGGTTAAGTTAGGTTGTTGTGTTTTTAGGTTGTGGTGAGTCTTATGTGAAGATCTCCCATCCGTTAGCTAGTTTTAAGGGGTTTGTGTATAGTTGGTCAGGTGGTGGTCAGTTGCTTCGTTGCCCTCATTTGTATGGCCTCGATGATCTTGTCACGCTGAGGTCTCGCACCCGTTGACAGATCATCCAGAGCGCACCAGCACTACAGGTCTCCACCTGGCTGGCAACTCTGTAATTAAGCAAAAGCAGCCTTACGTGACAGTAATCACATAGTCTACTTTGCAAACAGGTAAGGAACCAAGATGTATATCATCTACTTAATTTTAGTTTCCCAAAAATCCTATTCTGTCTTTCCCCACCATACCGAAGGTGTGATTCAGCTATATATATATCTGTCAGGTAAGTGGCATGAACAAAATGTTATTGTTATTATACAATTAAGTTTGTTCATACTTACCTGGCAGATATAATAAATAAATTAAAGCCCGCCCAGCCCTCCTCCCCTCAGGAGACAGTGGTTCAATTAATAAAAATATGAATAGAAAATGGGAATGGTTCCTGATATATCCGCCTCCCAGCGGCGGGAATGGGTACTACCACCTGGCCGCCCCCACTGCGTGTGCCCGCGAGTTTTGAAATTTCTGTCGGACGTCAGAAAATACAGCTATATATATCTGCCAGGTAAGTATGAACAACTTAATTGTATAATAACAATAACATTTCTCGATGGAGACCTGCCTCAGTTCTTGCGGCAATGCAACAAGGAGATTGGATGGTGTCTCTGGATCTCCAGGACGCCTATTTTCACGTCCCGATCCACCCTTCATCGAGAAAGTACCTCCATTTTCATGACGGGGGGGAAGGATATTTCAGTTTCAGAGCCTTGTGTTTCGGCCTTTCCACAGCTCCTCAGGTCTTCACAAGCCTGATGAAGAATGTGGCGAGGTTTCTTCACCTCAAAGGTGTAAATATCTCTCTCTATCTGGACGACTGGCTCATCAGGGCCAGATCAGAGAGACAGTGCTTGGAGGACCTTACGTTGACATTAAACCTGATCAGATCGTTGGGATTACTCGTAAACCTCGAGAAGTCACAGCTGACCCCCAGACAGAACTTAGTCTATCTGGGGATTCAGATGGATTCTCGGGGTTTTCGAGTATTTCCTTCGCAAGAGAGAATCACAAAAGGTTTGCAGAAAGTCTCTCTCTTCTTAGGGAAGGAACAGACTTCGGCGAGGGAATGGCTGAGCCTTCTAGGGACCCTTTCCTCGCTCG
Organism: Macrobrachium nipponense; assembly: GCF_015104395.2. Lineage (NCBI taxonomy): Eukaryota > Metazoa > Arthropoda > Malacostraca > Decapoda > Palaemonidae > Macrobrachium > Macrobrachium nipponense. Next base: position 52,991,726 of record NC_061107.1, on the reverse strand, counting down.
ACCGGTTCTTCCCACTAGGAAGGCTTCATTTACGCCCACTTCAATTCTTCCTCAAGAGGTCTTGGAGTTGGAAGACCGGACATCTTTCAGACGCCTTTCCCATTCCAGTGGAGATGAGACCGCACTTGGAATGGTGGTTGCCCCCTCTAAAGGAGAACAAAGGAATCTTCCTGAAAATCCAGAACCCAGACCTAGTGTTGTATTCCGACGCGTCGGAGAAAGGTTGGGGAGCAACATTAGGCTCGAAGGAAGTGTCAGGCACCTGGGAAGCAGCACAGGTGTCTTGGCACATAAACTGCAAAGAGCTCTTCGCCGTACACCTGGCTCTGAAGAGTCTAGAACCTCTTGTTTCGAACAAAGTAGTTCAAGTAAATGTGGACAACACCACAGCACTTGCCTACATTCGGAAACAAGGAGGGACTCACTCCTTGTTCCTCTACGAACTTGCAAAAGATCTTCTACTTTGGACGTCTCAGAGGAACATCTCCCTGCTTACAAGGTTCGTTCAGGGAGAAAGGAATGTGAGGGCTGACAGGCTCAGCAGGAGGAACCAGGTCCTTCACACAGAGTGGACCCTACACAAAGATGTGTGCCAAGATCTCTGGTCTCTTTGGGGGACTCCTCATGTGGATCTCTTCGCCACGTTCATATCCAAAAGGCTGGCAGTCTTTTGCTCGGTTGTGGAAGACCCCAGAGCTCTGATAGTAGACGCCTTCCTGCTAGACTGGTCTCACGTAGACGTCTACGCTTTTCCTCCGTTCAAAATCCTGGGACTAGTGCTGAAAAAATTTGTGGCTTCAAAGGGGACGAGGATGACATTGATAGCCCCCTTTTGGCCGGCACAAGACTGGTTCACGGAGTGTGGTGGTGGAGTGGATGGTAATAGATTTTCCCAGATCCCTCCCAAGAAGGATGGATCTTCTCAAACAGCCACACTTCCAGAGGTATCATCAAAACCTCCCCGCTCTCGCTCTGACTGCCTTTCGACTATCGAAAGACTCGTCAGAGCGAGAGGGTTTTCTCGTAAAGTTGCAAGCGCGATCGCGAGAGCCCGCAGAACCTCCACTAGACAAGTATATCAGTCCAAGTGGGAGGTTTTTAAAAGGTGGTGCAGAACTAAGAAGTTGTCCTCCTCCACTACCTCTGTAGCAGAAATTGCGGATTTCCTTCTATTCCTGAGAGAAGAATCTCATCTAGCTGTATCCACAATAAAGGGATACAGAAGTATGCTTTCGGCAGTCTTCAGGAATAGAGGATTAGATCTGGCAGATAACAAGGATCTCCACGATCTCATAAGATCCTTTGAGACTACGAAGTCTAAGGAACCGGTCCCTCCTAACTGGAACCTAGACGTGGTACTCAAGTTCCTGTCTCCATAAACGAAAAGGTTCGAACCTCCTCATCTGGCTCGTTTCGAGACATCACTAGGAAATGCCTATTCCTATTATCTTTAGCTACGGCAAAGAGAATTAGTGAATTACATGCTCTGGAGGATAAAGTAGGATTTAAGGGAGACTCAGCTATTTGCTCGTTTAAAACCCTGTTTTTAGCTAAAAACGAGAATCCCACGAATCCCTGGCCTAAGTCATTCGAGGTTAAAGGCTTATCGAGTCTCGTAGGCAGAGAAGCAGAGAGGTCTCTATGTCCTGTAAGAGCTCTAAAATTCTACCTTCAGAGAAAATACCAGATGGGAGGCTCTAGGCAAGGTCTTTGGTGTGCGGTAAAAGACCCCACAAGACTGATGTCCAAGAATGCTCTTGCATTCTTTGTGAGAAACGTCATTACAGACGCGCATAAGATCTGTCCTGACGAAGAGTTCCGACTGTTAAGAGTGAAAGCTCATGAATGAGAGCAGTAGCGACGTCTCTCTCGTTTCAAAAGAATATGTCACTTAAAAACATCATAGATAACGACATTTTGGAGATGCACTCAGTATTTGCATCTCATTACTTGAGAGACGTTTGTGTGACCTATGAGAAATGTTTTTCTCTGGGTCCTTTCGTATCGGCGGATACGATCCTGTATGGGAGCCAAACACCAATCCTTAAGTATATACTTACCTTCTTTTAGATATGTTCTAGAGTCTCTTCTAACAAAAAGGACTTGGTGCTGCACGGGCGGCCGTCTCTGTTGTTCAGTAAGAAACTCTTGTGATATCTAATTAGATGAGTATAAATTTTTTTTTTTTAAATTTATGTATGTGCGTATTGTGCTTTTTGAGTTATGGTTGTTGTGAAGAGTTCGGGGGATAACTCGGAACAATCTTTATTTCTAACATGTGGTTAGGATCAGGTGGTCGGGATTGGTTGTTTGCTCTTTCATAAGGTGTATTGTTCCATATACAGTCAGCGCCATTTGTATTGAGAATTTTTTGGACTTCTCCAATTCATTTTATTATTTTTTGGACACCCGTATCATATTTCTCGCAAAAAAAATCGGTCCGGGACCAAAATGACTGATTGGCAACCATTTTACTTATCCACCCAATGCACTACTGGTGACAATTTCAAAGAGATAGTACCCCCCAAATGTCAGCCATAAGGAGTGCATTTCTTTTGACGGCGGTCCACATATTTCATTTTTGTGCTTTGTGTGGAGTGAGTGTTGGCGTCTACCACGCCCTTAGAGTGATGTCTGGTAAAAATACCAGCCATGATAATATTGAAGAGTTGTTGAACTACATAAAGGTTGGTAAAAGAAACCGAGAAATTGCCGAAATTACTGGTGTTAATGAGGAAGTACAGTGTGCGTCTTGACTACTCCAAAAATGCGTCAGGGTGGATCTGGTGATAACGTTCCCGAACACAAACATGGCGGGGGTAAGGTCTTTGAAGATTCCTACGAAGACTTTAAGGCTTTTAAGGCATCAGTTGGACCTTAATCCTTCAATTACTGCAAAGGAATTGAAAGAAAAGAACCCTAAGCTCCTTAGAAACGTGTCTGTAAGGACAATTAAGCGCAACATCCAGAAGCGTCTAGAAATATTCCAAGGTGAAAGCGCGAGTCAAGCCCCTCAAGACTGCTAAGCAACATCGCCATCGTGTTCAATTTGCCAAGGACCATAAGGACTGGGACCTTGTACAGTGGCATAAGGTCCTTTGGACTGATGAAGCAACATTCTGCGTCAGTGAGAAACAAGAGCACAAAGGTTTGGAAGTCACGCACTTCGTCAGCGTGTACCCGCAGCTGACCGTGACCAGCGTTAAGCATCCACCCTACCTCATAGGTGTGGGGCTCCTTTGGCTACGGTGGACTAGGGAATCTTGTCATGCTTCTTAGATGCCAAACGCTTAATTCTGAGCATTATATTCAAACTGCTAAAGGACAATTTAGCAGTCTTTCGCCAAAACCGGCTGTGAGATCCTTCAGCAGGACAGCGCCCCTTGCCACACCTCAAGGGCATCCAAAAGGTGGCTCTCTGACAACGAGGTTGAATTTATGCATGACTGGCCTGGCCAATCACCTGATCTGTCCCCCACAGAAAACCTTTAGGGAATCTTGAAACGCCGCTTTCGTCAAGGAGGATATGTCGACAATCCCCAAGGTTGAGATTGCAATAAGGAAGGTCTGGGGGGAAATACCCCTTGCCCACTGTCAGAACTTGGCTGATAGTCTTCCACAGCGACTCCAAAAGGTCATCAAAGGTCCATCAAGTCCAAGGGACTTCCCATCAGGAAGTAGCAATGACGGCATAAGTGTTAAAGTATTTTTTATTTTATTTTTTAAATTAAATTGATTTTTTCTGCAAGCTAATTTGTCTTTTCTCAGTACAAATGGCGCTGACTGTAAGTGGATCAGCACCCATTGACTAAGTCCTTTCAGGCTCTGCCGAGTAAGCGGATAAGACCCCATCGGCAGACCCACAAGAACTCTTGGCCATAGATCATATATCTCGCTAAAGTTTCTTGAGGTGAGGCAGACTACTGGGCAAACACCCACGAAGTCTACCACCTATCAGGTAGGAACCAAGGTTTTATTTATACCTACAACATATGTTGTTTACCTGTCTATTCCAGAATTAGCTGTCTCTTACCCTCCACCAAAGGGTGCCAATCAGCTAAGTATATATCTGACAGGTAAGTTGATTGTATGAAATGATATTGTTATGATACAAGTAAAAGTTTCATACATACTTACCTGGCAGATATATACGATTATGGCCCACCCAGCCTCCCCGCAGGAGACAGGTGGAAGAGAGAAAATATGATAGAAAACGGGAATGGTTCCTAGTCCTGCCGCCCAGGGCAGGCCGGTAGATCACCTGACCTACCTGTAGCGAGTGGCGTGAAATTTGAATTTCTGTCGGGGACGACGGAGTCTTAGCTAAGTATATATCTGCCAGGTAAGTATGTATGAAACTATTGTATCATAACAATATCATTTTTCCTAACTATACAAACCTGAGGTCCTTTACATTAATACCCACATCATGCCATCCCTCAATCTGAAACGTGAGCCAGAAGGCAAAGTGGAGTGTTTACATCTGGACAGGCAGGTCTACCAGCCTACCAGACGGTAGTTACTGCCTAACTTCCTTGTTCAAGAAATTGACGGCCATGTTCCAGCTTCACCGTGAAATAATTCCTAATGTGAAGAACCTCAGGTTTGTATATTTAGAAAAAATGCAATTTACTTTTAAAAATTTTTATATTTGCAACAGCCTTTGTCCTCTGCCCCCAACCAGCGCTGCCCCAGGTTAGAGGGTGTGGTAAGATCTACGCCTTGGTGGAGATTGCTCCTCACTCCTCATGCCCTCTGCTCATCATGGCAGGGGCGTGAGTGTAACTTGGATATGTGTGGAGTGTTGCTTGTGGTATGTGTCGCAGTGGGGGAAGTTTACTGGGAGTGGAAAATACATTAGGAAGACTTAAATCCATGGCGGGAGGTAAATACACCTCCCACCACAACTGGTAGCTAACCTCTCCTCTTCCCTCCCAGCAACTTCCCTGTACTTGCTGTCATCACTTCAGGGGAGGCCTCCACTTCTTCCCCTTCCAATGAGTCGGAAAGGAAAGAGAAAGGGGGGGCCTGTGGTTGCAGACCTACGAAATGCACCTTTAGGGGCCTCCCCCCACCATTTAACCCGACTTTTGCTTCCGCAGGTGAGGTGTCAGGCATAGAGCAAGTGTAGACATCTCTGGGACTGGTTGGCACTCCTTCAATCCAAGCGTTGCTGGCACACATGAATAGAGGTGCCAGTAGCTATGCTCCTCACCTAGTCTGGTCACACCACTCAACCAATGTGTCTCCAATCATGGTGATGGGGACTAGACCCCATTTGCCAACTTAGCAAGTTCCAGCTCCTGTGACTGCAGTGCCCCCTCCTCCTGGATTTGGGATGGCACTGCTACCTGTCCAAATGGTTACCGCTCCTCTGTCTCCTCTGGTGGTAGCAGAGGTGACCCTGCCTGCTGTTCCCGCTGTTGTGCCTGCCTCTGCTCCCGTCCCTAGGACTGCTGCTGCCCCAGCTCCTGGATCTGTCAAGTCATCTGCCACCCCTTGGGGGCCCCTGAAAACTGCTGCAGAAGTTTTTAAAGAGGAAGGTGAAGAAGAAATCGAAGAAGGTGTTGTCATCCTCATCTCTGTCTTTGTCATCCTCGTCATCGTCGTTGTCTGCCGCCTCCTCACCTCCCCCTTCAAGGGCTTCACAGCCTAAGAAGGGAAAGGTAGCTTCTCCACCCCCTTCTGAGGGTCTGCCTCCTCCCTCTGGGGAGGAAGCAGTTGGCTCTCATGCTGGCTCTCTCTCGGGAGCTTCTGGAGCATGAACTAAGGTTCTCCAGCCCCTGCTCCATAGTGCACTGCTTGAGGGACGGACCGTTTCGGAGTCTTGTTTCCTAGTATCTCCGAATGTGCGACCACCTAAGGGAGGGCTCCCCACCGTGGCAGTGGTGTGGGGTGAGAGCAAGGACCAAGGTTTTTCAGCAGGTGCCATGGTCGATGTCACTGTTCTCTGGGACAAGGCATCTGGAGAAGCTGGGAGGAGGTCCTCTGTACAGCCCTCTTCACATGAGGTTTCGACCTTGAAGAGGGCTGGGATGTGTCATGAGGACGATGCATGTTCTCTCCAGGCTGCTAGCTGCATCGCTGGTAGCCCTGACGCTGCCAGCCAGGTTGCTGCTGCAGCAAGGCGAGAACCAGTGCATTCTCCTCAGGAAAGCGTCCCCCCAAGGCGACCACTCTCTCCTAGACCCACGTCCTTATCGTCACTGCTGGTTGACACCAGGACGCGACTCATTCCCTCTGACAGAAACGCTGTTAGAAGGAATGAGAGCATCTGATCCTCTCATATTCCCACTACAGGCGGTCCCTGGGTTACGACGGGGGTTCCGTTCTTGAGACGCGTCGTAAGCCGAAAATCGTCGTAAGCCGGAACATCGTCAAAAATCCTAAGAAAACCTTACTTCTAAACATCTAACTCACCTGGTAGATATATATATAGCTTACGTCCCTGACGTCACAGCAGAATTTCAAAACTCGCGGCAATTGCCGATTGGGTAGTCAGGTGTACCACCTGTGTGCCCTCTACCCAGGTACTTGGAACCATTCCAACTATTCCTCAGATCTTCCCTGGTGCCTTACCGGTGACATCGTTGGAATTTCGCTCGATTGACCCGTGTTTTTTCGCAGCTTATTTGGTGAAGTACACTTTGGCTTTCGCTTGTTTTTGGATTTGCTTTGGGTTTCTCTTGACCCTTTTTAGATATTGTTGGTTTGACTCTTGCTTGTTTTGATCTCTCTTTTGGATTGTTCAACATGTCAGACTCTTCTTCGATTGTGAGAATGTGTGTGAGAGGATGTAAGACTCGGCTTGCTAAAGCCTCGTTAGATCCACATTCGGTTTGTATGAAATGTAGAGGCAAGAGTTGTGAGTTGGATGATAGATGTGATGAATGTTTAGATTTACCTGAGAATAAGTGGATGGAATATTACCGCTATGTTCGAAAGCTTGAAAAGGACAGGATCAGGAGAGCCAAGAGTAGTATGTCTCTTTCTTCTAGAGATAGTCAGGGAGTTGACAGTTCTCTATCCCTTGCTAATGAGCCTATTGATCCTTCTCCCGTAGTGGTAGTTCCAGATCCCCCTACTGATACAGATAATGATCCAACTTTAAAGGACATGATGGCGGCCATTCAAGCCCTTGGTGAAAGGGTAGAATCCCTCGCAGAAAACAGGGAGAAGTTATGGTCAAAGGTGAGAGATTTAAGAAACACAAGTGCAGTGGAGGGTGCGGCCGCTCGGATCTGTCGTGCTCCTAGCCCTAGACCTCTTCCAAACTCACCAACCCCTGTGAGAAGGAAAGTCGACAGGCGAAGGGAAGCGAGAGGTTTTAGCTCCCGAGCGGTCGTCCCCTCGAGCGCACCTGTTGACGTTTCCCAGGACGCTCACCCTCGCCATAGGAAAGGCGAGGTAAAATTGTGCTCTTCTTCGTCGGACGACGCAGTTCCCAGACGGGGCTGACGTCTTACATCGGAGTCAAGACCCCACAAAAGAAAATATACCGTTGAGCAGCGTTGTGAAGTGACGCCTCAGGCCCCAAGATGTAGTCATTGGAGCAGCCCGGAGCGCTTCCCTTCCAGCTCCGATGGTAGCTCTCCTGCTAAATACAGACGTAAATTGTCGCACAGGCGGCTATCTGCTTCGGTAGGAGACAAAGAGATATCGGACGCTTTTCTGCCTTCGGTGCATGCTCCTCCTCCTCCTTCGGATTGGTACTCGTGACGTGGAGAGAGAGTTGGATGATGTTGCGGCTTCCCCTGTGTCCCCAGCAGCAAGAAGCTCCGCAAATAACTTTGCTGCAAGACATGCAACAGAAACTCTCCTCCCTGATGCAGGTCTGGCAGCCTGCAGCAAAGAAAGATGTCAGTAATCGTCCAGCTCAAGAGGTTCCAAGCGCTGTAAGTCATCCTGAGGAAGCTTTTGACGTGTGTCGCACAGGCGGCGAGCGTCCAACAGCAAGTTACCTCAAGGTTCGACAGGACAGCAAGCGTCAAAAGATTGGACGCCAGGACGCCCGAGTAGCTGGACGCCAGGACGTCATGCGTCAAGAGGTTGGACGCCAGGATGCCGAGCGTCAAGAGTTTGGACGCCAGGACGCCAGGCGTCAAGAAGTTGGACTCCAGGGCGCCAGGCGTCAAGAGCTTGGACGCCAGGACGCCGAGCGTCAAGAGTTTGGATGCCAGGACGCCAGGCGTTAAGAGGTTGGACGCCAGGATGCCGAGCGTCAAGAGTTTGGATGCCAGGCGTCAAGAGGTTGGACGCCAGGACGCCGAGCGTCAAGAGTTTCGATTCCAGGGCGCTAGGCGTCAAGAAGATAATAAGGAGACAACGACGAGGAAGCAGGATGTTGCTACTTCGGTTTTAGGACAATCAGAAGAAGGGAATGATGATATCCCCCCTTCTCCTGTTAATCCCGTAGATGACATTTCCGACAAAGAGGATCGGAAGGAACAGCACCCCTCGTCGAACCTAAAAAGACTCATGAGGGTCTTTACAGAAGTTTTTCCAGAGAACTTTATTCCGTCTGCCCCTCGTTCCCCGCCTTCAGAATTTACTCTATGGAAGGCGTCAAAGAAGGCCATATTTACGAAGATGGTTTTGTCCCGCTCGTCCAAGAGAGCGTTGAAAGTCATGAGGGATTGGATGGAGACTAAGAAGGACCAAGGAAAGACAGTATTCTCGTTTCCTCCGGCCAGATTAGCGTCTAGATCGAGTATCTGGTATGAGACTGGAGAAGCTCTCGGCCTGGGAGTTCCTGCCTCTTCCCAGGGGGACTTCTCGAGTCTGGTGGACGCCTCTCGTCGGGTGGCCATGGGAAAGACTAAGGTTTCTTGGTCAACATCAGGGATGGACCACCTCCTCAAAGGAATATTCAGAGCCTTTGAGGTCTTTAACTTCCTGGACTGGACTCTGGGAGCCTTGGGAAAGAAGATAGAGTCTTTCAAGACTGCTGACACCGAAGAGCTGGTACATCTGATGTCATGTATAGACAAAGCACTTAGGGATGGTTCCAATGAGTTAGCGGCGCTTTTCTCGGCAGGAATTCTTAAGAAAAGAGCCCAAATTTGTTCTTTCCTTGCTAATGGGGTCACGCCCATTCAGAAATCGGAACTGCGTTATGCGCCTCTTTCCGCACACCTTTTCCTGCAAGAGTTAATGAAAGAGGTCTCTTCTGTCTTAGCCCAAAAGGCCACGCAGGACTTAAACAACGAAGACAGCGAGGAAAGTTCTACCAGCGAGCTTCATAACACAAGAAAGCAAGGAAGAAGCTCCTGGGTCTCGGGTTTCTCAGCCCTTTCGGGGTAAAGCCCTCGGTAGAGGTAACACAAGACCTACGGGAAATAGGTCAAAGAAGAGAGGCTCCAGACAAGGACGAAGCAGGGTCTGACGGCACTCTTCTTCAGACAGCGGTAGGAGCCAGACTGTCCAACTTCTGGCAAGTATGGGAGAAGAGAGGAGCAGACCTTTGGTCCATTCAATTGCTCAAGGAGGGGTACAAGATTCCTTTCCTGAGAAAACCTCCTTTAGCAGTAAAACCAATAGATCTTTCGGCCAGATACAGAGAGGAATCCAAGGCCCAGGCGATACAACAGCAAGTTTCTCTGTTGTTGCAGAAGGAAGCAATAGAGAAGGTTCGAAATCTGGAGTCACCAGGTTTTTACAATCTATTATTCCTGGTTCCCAAGAGCTCGGGGGGATGGAGACCAGTACTGGACGTGAGTGCTCTCAACGTTTTTGTACAAAAAACAAAGTTCACAATGGAGATGACAAAATCAGTCCTAGCAGCAGTCAGACAGGACGACTAGATGGTTTCTTTGGATCTTCAGGATGCGTATTTTCACATCCCTATCCACCCGAGCTCCAAGTAGTACCTGAGGTTTGTTTACAAAGAAGTGTTCCAGTTTCAGGCTCTTTGCTTTGGCCTAAGCTCCGCTCCTCAAATTTTCACGAGGCTGATGAACAACGTAGCGGGAATGCTACACACGAGAGGTATCAGGGCCTCACTGTATCTGGACGACTGGCTCCTCAGAGCTCCTTCCTATACTCGCTGCCTGGTGGATCTTCAGACAACAATTCGTTTATCAGAGGAACTAGGCCTTCTGGTAAACAAGCAGAAGTCGCAACTGACCCCATCCCAAGAGATCCTGTACCTGGGTATGAGGATTCAGAGTCAGGCTTTTTGGGTTTTTCCGTCTGCGTCAAGGACGGAACAAGCCTTAATAAAACTACAGGACTTCCTAGGGAAATGGACGTGCTCTGCGAGGGAATGGATGTGTCTGCTGGGGACCCTTTCCTCGCTAGAGCAGTTTGTCTCCCTGGGAAGACTAAACCTTCGCCCACTTCAGTTCCACCTCAATCGGCACTGGGACAAGGGGAAGGAACTGGAGACAAAGTGCATTCCCGTGTCGGAGACGATGAAACAATATCTACACTGGTGGAACGACCCTGTCAAGCTTCAGGAAGGCCTTTCCCTAAAGCAGAGGAACCCAGACCTAGTGTTGTTTTCTGACGCCTCGGACTCGGGGTGGGGGGCAACACTAGGAAAGTTGGAGGTCTCGGGCTCCTGGACCAGAGGACAAGAGAGGTTCCACATAAATCAAAAGGAGCCGACTGCAATCTTTTTGGCCCTCAAAGAGTTCGAAAGCTCAGTTCAGAACAGGGTTCTGCAGGTCAACTCCAATAACACGATGGCGTTGGCCTACATCAACAAGCAAGGCAGAACCCACTCCGGGTTCCTGTACAAGACGTCGAGAGAACTCCTTCTCTGGGCGAAAGAGAAGAACGTGAGTTTAGTCACACGCTTTATTCAAGGGGAAAGGAATGTCAGGGCAGACATCCTGAGCAGGAAAGGTCAAGTCTTGGCAACGGAATGGACTCTACATCAGGATGTCTACAAGAGCTTGTGGTGGATTTGGGGGCGTCCATGCATAGACCTCTTCGCCACAGCACAAACGAAGAGGCTGGAGACTTACTGTTCTCCCGTACCAGATCCCGAAGCGACTTACATAGACGCGTTCCTCATGGATTGGTCGCATTTAGACGTGTACGCTTTCCCTCCTTTCAAGATAGTACACAAAGTTCTACAGAAGTTCGTGTCTCACGAGGGCACCAGAATGACTAGTGGTCCCTTTTTGGCCGACAAGAGAATGGTTCACAGAGGTACTGGAATGGATGGTGGACATCCCCAGAAGTCTCCCTATGAGAGTAGATCTACTCAAACAACTCCACTTGGAAAGGTATCACCAAAACCTCCAAGCTCTACAAGTAACTGCCTTCAGACTATCGAAAAACTCACAAGAGCTAGAGGTTTTTCGAAGGAGGCAGCTAGAGCGATCGCAAGAGCAAGGAGGTCATCCACCATTAAGGTATACCAATCCAAGTGGGAGTTATTTAGAGGATGGTGCAAGGACAACTCTGTTTCCTCTTCCAGTACCTCTGTGACCCAGATAGCTGACTTCCTTCTTTACCTTAAGAGGAGACGTAACTTTTCGACCTCAACCATTAAGAGATACAGAAACATGTTGGCAGCTGTCTTCAGACACAGGAACTTGAACTTGTCTGACAATAAAGATCTCCAAGACCTTCTCAGATCCTTCGAAACCACTAAGGAGAGACTACAGTCCTCACCAGCTTGGAATCTAGACGTAGTCCTGAAGTTTCTCTTGAGTGATAGGTTCGAGCCTTTGCATAAAACATCATTAAAAGACCTCACCATGAAAACTTTTCTTAGTCAGTTTGGCTACAGCAAAAAGAGTCAGTGAAATTAATGCCTTCAGCAAAACTGTAGGTTTTAGACATGGCAAGGCTATCTGCTCTCTACAGCTGGGGTTTCTAGCAAAGAATGAACGCCCATCTCAGCCCTGGCCCAAAGCGTTCGAGATTCTGAATCTATCGGATATCGCAGGTGAAGAATTAGAGAGAGTCCTGTGTCCAGCAAGAGCTCTTAAGTATTACCTGGAAAGGACGAAGGATTTACGTGGCAAGTCAGAGGCGCTTTGGTGCTCAGTTAAAAAGCCCTCTCTGCAAATGTCAAAGAATGCACTATCCTTTTTTATCAGACAATTGATAAGGGAAGCTCATTCGGAATGTATTGAGGCGGACCTCAAGCTGCTGAAAGTCAAAACACACGAGGTTAGGGCGGTAGCAACCTCTGTAGCCTTTAAGCAGAATAGGTCCCTTCAGAGTATCCTGGACACGACTTTCTGGAGAAGCAAATCAGTGTTTGCCTCGCACTACTTGAAACAAGTGGAAACCCTTTATGAAGACTGCTACACGCTGAGGCCATTTGTAGCAGCTAATTCAGTAGTGGGAGAAGGGACTACCCCTGCAACCCCATAACCCAATATTCTTTTTTCTTTCCTTGGAACTAGTATTGAATTTTTATGGTTGTTTGTGGAGATTGGACGCAGACTTCCACAATCATTGATTTTCAGTCAGGTGGTCATTTTGTTCCTTGGTAGCTGCCCGACAGGGTTATTGTAGGAGGTCTAGTCACATAGAGGTTATACACCGGTTGACAGCTCCTAGAGGTCTTCAGCCCCCTGGGTGGATCGCTGGATCTCTTAAGGAAGGCAGACATAATGAGGCAGGATATCATTGAAGTCAGCTTCCTTAACAGGTAGGAACCTTAAGTTGGTTTATTAACCCTTATGTCAATTCCAATGATGATAGCTGTCTCTGACCCGCCACCAAAGGTGTCAATCAGCTATATATATAAGTACCAGGTGAGTTAGATGTTTAGAAATGTTATTTTCATAATAAAATAAATTTTTGAACATACTCACCTGGTAGTTATATATAATTCAATTCCCACCCTCCTCCCCTCTAGAGACTAGGGGCATGGAAGATCTGAGGAATAGTTGGAGTGGTTCCAGGTACCTGGGTAGAGGGCGCACAGGTGGTACACCTGACTACCCAATCGGCGATTGCCGCGAGTTTTGAAATTCTGCCGTGACGTCGGGACGTAAGCTATATATATAACTACCAGGTGAGTATGTTCAAAAATTTATCTTATTATGAAAATAAAATTTTTAATGCTTTGGGTGCATTGAAAACTATGTAAACTGCATTCTTATGGCATTTTTCATCAAAAAAACTTAAAATATTGATTATTTGGCATTTTTGGTGTCATATTTCATCTGCCAAATGAGCGTTGTAGGCGCCGTAACCCTGGAACATGCGTCGTAACCCTGGAAATAATGTCTGATGAATATAATTGACAAGTGTCGTAACCTCGGAAAGTCGTAAGCCGAGACTGTCGTAACCCGGGGACCGCCTTACTTCCTCAGGATACATCGGGAGGGGTGAGGTAAATATAATAGGAATCCTTTGGAGTGTACTCCTTGGGATTCAGCAGTAGGACCTATGTTCCTGGAGGGGTTTTAGGGCCCCACTGGACATAAACCCGCATTGTTAAGGAGGGATCCAAAGGGTCTGGCGAGGTTCTCCCTCAGGGGAGAGTTGATCAGGAGAACTGGTCTCTTAGAGGGCTCGAGAGCCCTCTGCCCAGAGACTTGGACACCCTTGGGATTCAGAGGACCTTTGCAGAGATCGCAGCACTGATACGTCAGCATAACAATCTTGGGGAAGCGACCACAGCTCCTCTGCAGAAGAATGCTCCTCTCATCTCAAAGCCTTTTGTGGACCCAAGAGGGAACCCAGGGTCTCGACGGGGCTGCCATGGTCATGCTTGGCCGAAGGTGTATTGGACAAGGTGAATGGCCTTGTCTCCGGGCAAGAAAATTTTCTTCAAGTCCAATCGTTCGGACAAGCTGCTTCCCCCTCCTCTACCTCGCCAGAGGTGCTTTACATGCCCTCGGAGAAGTCATTACCATCTAAACAGGTGAACCTGGACCTGGTTCGCCTGGATCCTGGTCTGTTGCTGCAGCACCTGACTAGTGACCCTGTATCTCTCTCAGCAAGAAGCAGCGACCCTGGAGACTACCTCAATGGGAGCTCTTCAGGCAGTCTCCTGGATAGACCTGTGTCTATAGTCGCTGCATCTTCTGGGACCATCGTCCTGGGGAGGACTCAGCTTTCGGGAGACCAAGTCTTTGCCACCTCTCACCAACCACCAAGTCCATCTACCATCATATGTAATATGGTCAATGATGCACCAGACTCTAGTAGAAGAAGTCAAGATGATGCTGAGCAAAAACACTGCTACCTTGGCCAAAAGCAAATTTGAATATTCACACACATTGCCAGATCTTGCAAGATTCCTTGCTTTCATCTGCGATTTAACTGGATCCACCTAGGAGCTAGAAATTATCCTATTGTTAAGACCTCAGGTTTGTAGCTATGAAAAATACAAATTGTCTTGGAAAATTTGTCATATTACATCTGGTCAGAGGGGCTATCAATGATCGGACTAGTAGTTAACCACCAAACCACCTTGTTAAAGATTTCAGTGGCTGTGTCCATGCTATGCCATAAGTAATTTGTATCGTAAAGGACCTGCTGTTTGTATAACTAGGGAAAATACAATTTCCTTTTGAAAATTGTAAATTAATTGATAATTTGCTGGGGTTTTTTTTATGAAAGGATATGTATACCATTTGAGAGAGAGAAACTACGGTTTTAATTATACAACTTCCCCAGTAATTATATAGCCAAGAGTTTCACTTGCTGGCGTTAAAATTCCGAAATTCACAGGTTGCAGTAACCATCTATTTGTTTGGTTAGGTAACAGTGCCCTGCCCACTTTCAGGGCAAGAGAGAGGAACAACATGGCAAAGAGCTCAGTTTGTTTCTGCCGGTTGATGGCTAGGGTTGTCGGTTGCAGTTATTCTTGAAATTCTTTTGAACTTTCCATTTGTAATTGCAACTGGTGAAGTACTCTATTCTTGTATTAGCCATCTTAGCAAATCATTTAGATAGCGTTAGGTTCTGTGATATGAATATATATTTTTGTACATGCAACTTCCCCGGCAGATATATACTTAGCTTATGTCTCTGACGTCCGACAGAAATTCGAATTTCGCGGCACACGCTGCAGGTAGGTCAGGTGATCTACCCCCCTGCCGCTGGGTGGCAGGAATAGGAACCATTCCCGTTCTAGAACCAGATTTTCTCTGTCGCGGTAGTGTCAACATATGTTGTTGCTACCTCCTGACTTGATTTTCGTTTTTCATTGCCATCGATCTTCTGGGCTGTCTTTTGCAGGGAACTACTGGGTCTTTGGTTCGGCATACGCTTTTATTAACTTTTTAATGAATTTGGCTTCGAAAATTTAGAAGAATATATGACTTGTAACTACCGAAATTTTCGGTAGACACTCGCATAGTTTGCAAGAAAGGGAAATATTAATATTTATTCATTAATACTTGTAATAAGTGTTAGAATTGATTGAGGAAATAAACTGACTTCCTACTTTAGGGAGTCAGTAAAGCATGTAACTAGATACGTTTCTTTTAAAAGTTTTTTGGATACTCGTACTAACGAGCAATTAGAGTATTAACAGTACTAGTAGTGTTGCATCCTCATCACCTTCTTACTTTGCAGAAACTTCAAATTCATAATTGCAATTTGAAGACAAGGATTGTGGCTCAAAATGCGAGCTATTAAAAGGTAAGAAGTGATTACTAAGGTTCCCCATTGCAGTGGAGGGTGCGTCTGATCGGCTCTGTCTCGCTCTCAGGCCTAGACCTCTTTCAGGCTCCCAAGCCCAGAGAAGAAGGAATGTCGAAAGCCGTAAGGAGGTTTCAGAGAATCCCCACCGGTCAGGCGTCCCCTCGGCAGGTTCTGTAGAGCGTCCCAGACTGCCAAGGATAGCCATTGGAAAGGCATCCTTAAAAAAGTGCGTCTCTTCATCTTACATCCGAAAAGACGAAGAATGTATATGTTTGGAGTTTGGATGATCTAGCGCGTTCTCTGAAAACTAAGAGAACACTGAGCAAGAGCCAGCCAGAAGCCGCGTTCCAGCAAGCTAGCGTGAGCCACATTCCAACAGCCAGCAGCGAGCCACGTTCCAGCAAACAGACTAGCGCAAGCCGCGTTCCTACAACCAAACGCGAGCCGCGTTCCAGCAACTGAGCGCGAGCCGCGTTCTAGAAAATTTTTCTTGGCGCAAGGCGCCTTCAAAGAGACAAAGCGCCAGCCTGGCGCAAATTGCGCCAGAAAAACAGACGGCTAGAGCAAGGAGCCTTATAGTAGAGTGGCAATCATAACGATCCTTCCATTGAACGTTTCCAGGCAAGAGGCTCTTTCTAAAAGGGGTCTAGTAGGCGCTCGGAACTATCAGGGCGCACGGGACCTTCCACGCAAGCGGAACGTTCCAGGAGCGAGTCTCCTTTCTAGCGTGCGGAACATTCCAGGAGCGAGTCTCCTTTCTAGCGTGCGGAACTATCCAGGCGCAAGGAGCCAGGCGCCAGAATATTCCAAATCTTCTTATGAGAGAGAGGTCAGTCGCGAGGCTCCTCTTTGAGTTTTTAACTTTGAGCAACTTTCCCCTGGCAAAGGTGCAAGATGTCGCACAGGCGGCTGTCGCTTTTGTCAGAAGGATTCTGATACTAAGAGAAGCCATTTTTTCATTATTCAGAAGACTCCTGTGTTTGGCAGTTCCTCTCAATGCAGACTCTCTCCTTCATTCGTGCTCTTCCCTCGTTATGAAGAGGCAAGAGCTTTGGGAGTTTTATTATAACAATCTCATCGACGTTTGGGTATGATGGCAGATAGGAAATATCTATACTTCCTTCTGTAAACCTAACAGATGAACAGGAATTCTGTCTCTTCCGCGATTTATGAGGAAATCACGAAGATTTAAAGAGTTCCTGGTTTAACTTCCTTCCTTAAGGAGATATATATACTTTTTCTATCGTTCTATTAACGAAAAGAACGAAGATAGTAAAAATTTTTCCTTTCTCTATCTGCCTCGGAAGGGAAAGAAGGTAGTAGAGTATCTGCTGTATGAGAATACGATACGGCAAATCATAAGCACATACCGTAGTTACTTCTTAGCTGAGCAACTCAATTACCAGTATCCTTCCAGGAATTTCCTAGGAAGGACTACACTTAAAGGGATTGTTAAGACAACACCTACTTAGCTTCTAGATTTATCGAAGTCTTGTTTCGCTTAAATATGCATTAATAAGAACTTCCTGAAGTTCGATAATAATTTTATAAGATTCCTTTATTGAATGGAGTAGCTGGCAACTCTGGAAGAGTAAGGCCAGACGGCTAACGGAGATTCTATCAGCTTAGACCCAACGCAGTACCATGTAGGTGTCGGTCATGAGTGGTCGGTTACATGTCTCCTCACTTGCGGGGATGGAATTGACTAACCGTGTCTCTCCCCTACAATCGCGGTTTTAGCCTCGGATTGAGGGGATAGTTAAGCAAACATAAATAAAATATTGTCTGCCTTTTGCTAAGAAGCTTTCAATAAGAAAGATATTACAGTATTTCAATGCTGTTTACCGTAGGTAACATTATTAAAGGATTCTAACGCAGCGGAACTCTATATTATATAATGCTCTCATGCTTATGAAAGCATGGCTTATTAGAGTACATGCTTAGTGAGAAGATGAATGTAGTAGAGAATTCACTTTAAGACTACGTATGGTCAAGTCTTATGCGCATACGAGGTTAACTACAGAATTCCTAGTATCCTTACAAAGGTTCCTAGATTAATGCTGTTTACCACAATGTGACAGTATTATAAAGGATATTCTAATACGGCAGAGCACGATATAATATAATTCTCTCATCCTTTCGAGAAACGCACACAACCTTTTTAGAATCGGATATTGCTCAAGAGAAGATGGGTGAGATCGGATGGGAAACATTCTCTTAGTGGCAGAAGTTGTTTCCCTGAATGGACTATACTACGTATATAAAAGTTTTTTCCTACTAAGAACGGAATTAACATGTGAAGGATGTCGGGTACCATAAAGGCACAGATGTTCTGGCACATAACCTAAAAAGAACTAGAAGGAAGCGCCAGCCTAGCACAAAGCGTCCGAAGCGCCAGCCTGGCGCAAATTGCGCCAGAAGCACCAGCCTGGCGCATTAGAAGCACCATCCAAGATATTTTCTTGTTTTAGCGAGTTATTAACCTAAGAGTCCAGTAGCCTCTCGGACAGCAGGCTCGGTAAAGATTCGTTCCTGATTTCGTTACCCTTTTAATCGGAAAGGGGTCGCTTACAAGGAATGATGAAATGATTTATTTTAATCACTTAGGCCAATTCCACGACTCTCTCATATCTCAAAGAGCATCGAGAATCTCTTTTTTCGCCCCTGTTCGCGTTAACAAAGAGAACCTATTTGGGAACAGACACGGAACGTAACGATCCTTAAGAGGTTCGATGCAAGATTTTGCATGTCCGTGAGAACCTTCTCGATCGAAGATAATAACTGTTAACGTATGTCTAACATTTATTGAAAAGAGTTGTGAGAACCTGCGGAAAGTCTTCTTCATAGATCTCTTCGCAAGGTAGAAGACGAACAGGCTTCCTGTAGACTGCTTCCTTTTCTCGAACCAAGAGAGGTAGCAATATACGACATCTTTAATTTAAAGAAGGGGAATAAACTTTAGTCTTTTTCCCTAGTTATAAATCTTAACAGATATTAAGATAAATGGGCGTCAAAGGAAGAGAGGATGAATGCCTCATTTTGGCCTTAGAGAGGTTGGATTCACAGAAGTCACGTTCTTCTCACAGCATGTTTCGTAAGGCTTTTCCAAGAGTATCTGGATATTCTATCAGAATCTATTATAAATAGACCTGAAAAACCTCTCCACTCTGAGTCTGTCCGCGTGCAGACTGACCAGAAGTGGACATGAATGAGAGGAGGATTTTTCAAGGTAAATGACAATAGTCATGGCTAAGACATGGAATTGCTGCAGATCGTGCTAGATGGAATGAGGAAACTGTCCTCTTCCGATACCTCTGTGAACCAACATAGCAAGGTTTTTTCTTCACTTTCAGAGGGAAGAATCACCTATGTATATATCTGCTATCAAAGAACGCAGTAAAAGGCTATACTCTGTCTCTACAAGGGGAATTAGAGATAACAGAGGATTAAGATCTTCGGGATCTTATACGATACCGCAATATGACAAGAGTAGGATATCATGTACTTCGAATGGGATCTTTTTGTGGCCACAGATTCCGTGTTCCAACAAAATGGAACTGCTCCTCATCAAACTTCTTTGAGAAAGTTTATGAAGGAATTCTTTGTTTCTCTTAGCCCTAAACGACCAAGAAGACAAGTGAATTTTTTGTGCATTGGAATCTCGCATCAGATTCAATGGAGACTCGGCAATGGGTTCTTGCCAGCATAGTATGTCTGGCAAAAAACTAAAACCCTCTATTCCTGACGCAACGCTTTCAGATAGAAGTTTCATTGCCCAGGCAGGGTACTTACATTTTCATCTACAGAAGAAGAGGTGGTTTAAACGTTTGCCTACAGAGTCTTCGGGGTGCGATGAGGGCTCGAAATGCTTCCCAGAAGGTATTCAGAAGGATACAATAAGAGCTAGAAATCAGGGTTCCGCCCAATTTCAGCTCGGAGTCTCCTTCGACTTCCAGACTCCTTCCCTTCCTTCGGGCAAGGATAGGGAAGATTCTGCAACAAGGAACCTCATCAACATGTAAGAAGAGATCTCGTTAGCAAAGGAAGTATTCACGAAGGATCCTCCTCGGAGGAAGACTCTTCTCTCTCATTTTGTTAGATATCCTGTCGTATACTGGATGTAGCTGACTACAATCACCTCCCCTTGCCAGGGGCCAAAAGCTCAAAGGGGAAGAATTTCTTCCACCCTTCTCCAGTCTCCTGATAAACTATGTGGTTGTTCAGGACTCTCGGACAATGTAGCGCCAGCCAGGCGCCAAATGCCAATACAGGCAAAAAACACCAGAGGCGGACAGTTCCAAGGAACTCTGTCATGGTCGGATACTGAGAAGGAGCGGGCCACCAACCTGGCGCTGGCGCAAATGCGCCAGAGGCGAACAAATCGGACAGATATTAGAGTGTCCGATGTGGACATCGCCAGACAGCCTAGAGACTCTTCCAAGCTCGAAGCTCCAGCAAGTGTGGAGGAGCCAAGCCAGGCGTGAGGCGCCAGCCAGGCTCTAGGAGCCAGCCAGGCTCTAGAAGCCAGCCAGGCGCCATCCAGGTGCCAGGCTCCTTCAAGGCTAGGCTCCAGTCAGGATTGAGGATCCATCCAGGTGCAAGGCTCCTTCCAGTAAAGAGAAACCTAAAGCTCTGTCATGTAAGAGGGCTAGTCCCCACTTGTATAGATACAGGTAAGGCTCTGCCATGTAAGTGGGTCAGCCCCCATTGGCACGATCCGAGAAGGCTCTGTCGTGTAAGCGGGCTAGCCCCCATTGACATTATCCAGAAGGGTTTGTCAGTCATAGGTCCCTACCTCGCTGAAACTCTTGAGGCATGCAGACTCATAGACAGTAATCATGAAGTCTTCTGCCAGGCTCCAGGCGCCTTCCAGGCGCAAGGCGCCAGCCAGACACAAGGCTCCAGCCAGGTGCGAGGCGCTAGCCAGGAGGGAGGAGCCAATCAGGCGCCATCCAGGCGCGAGGCTCCAGCCAGGCTCTAGGCGCCATTCAGGCGTAAGGCTCCAGCCAGGCGCGAGGCGCTAGACAGGCGCTAGGTGCCTGCCAGGCACGAAGTGCTAGCTAGGCTCCAGGCTTCACCCAGAAGAGATCTATATCAAAGAACGCCCTGGCCTTCTTTGAGACAATGTGATCTCCTAAGCACTTGATAAGTGCATTGATGATTCCTTCAAACAGCTGAGAATTAAAAGCGCATGAAGTGCGAGCTTTTCCGAATTCTTGTTCTTTCCTTAACAATATGTCATAAGGACATATTAGCTGTCACATACGGGAGATGCAACTCTGTGTTGACTTCCCATTATCCGAAGGATGTCAAGATAACCTACGAGAGATCCTTCTCTCTTGGTTGATACGTGTCTGCGGATACATTGCTGGCATAGGGAGCCGATACTGATCCTTAACTAGTGAGTTAAATTTTATTTAATGTCGTGTTTTTTCTTTGGGTTGTTTGAAAGGAGTTTGGGGATAACTCTTTTCAACTTAAGCACTAACCCTCGTGTTAGGATCAGGTGATCGGTATCGGTGTTGTGCTCCTTAATTATGCCACTAGGCATAGGCATATTGTCATGTAAGAGGCTCTGTCGAGTAAATGGATAAGACCCCATCGACAGACCCACAAGAACTCTTAGCCATAGTCACATCCTCGCTGAAGCTCTTGAGGCGAAGTAGATTCCTAGGCATTAGCCATGGAATCTTCCGCCTGAACAAGTAGGAACCAAGGTTTTATTTATTTATTACCTACAACATATGTTGTTTACCTGTCTATTCAGTAAATAGTTGTCTCTTACCCACCACCAAGGGTGACCATCAGCTAAGTATATATCTGCCGGGGAAGTTGCATGTACAAAAATGATATTGTTAGAATACAATAAAGTTTTGTACATACTTACCCGGCAGATATATACTTAGCTTATGTCTTTGACGTCCGACAGAAATTCGAATTTCGCGGCACACGCTGCAGGTAGGTCAGGTGATCTACCCCCCTGCCGCTGGGTGGCAGGGAACCATTCCCGTTCTAGAACCAGATTTTCTCTTCCACCTGTCTCCCGAGGGGAGGCTGGGTGGGCCATTCATTGTATATATCTGCCGGGTAAGTATGTACAAAACTTTATTGTATTCTAACAATATCATTTTTTTTCCCCCTTGGTAACCATCAGGTCTTGGTGTTTTCGACAATGTCAGACACAGGTTCTGCTAGCTTTAGGTATTGCACTAGAGGTTGCAAGACCAGGTTAACCAAGAAATCATATGATAATCACACTTTATGTACTAATTGTGGAGGGCAAATATGTTCATTTCATAATGCATGTAATGACTGTGTTGATTGGAACAAAAGGAAGTGGAAGAGTTTGGAATCCTTTTAAAGAAATTAGAGAGAGACTGGAAGAGATAGGCTTTGATTAGGGCCAATTCAAAACCAGCTAGCCAGGATTCTTCTGAAATGAATTCACATCTGAGTACTCCTGTTATATCTTTAGCTCCCGCTCCCACTTGCTAGGCAAAGTTCTCCGTTTGCAGGCTCCCGCACTCCCGATTCCAACCACATCACCTGCCTAGAGGAAAAGATTGATATGGATTTTGCTCTGTTAATACAGACTATGGAGCAGCTTGGTGTGTCTGTGAAGGTCCTTATGGACAAGGCGAAAAGTGATAGTGTTGTGTCAGAGATGGCTGTTCATCCCACCAACGCCCCTAGGTAAAGGTCACTGTCACTCTCCCCAGTGCAGGGGAGGAGTCAAACTGGTATCCCAAGGGAGATTGGTGGGGTCTGCCCACGAGCAGTCCCCCCCTCAGTTCAACCTGTTGTCACTTCCTAGGTTGGAACGGAGAGCCATTGGAAAGGTCTCCTCTCCTTGGATGTGCATTAATTGTTGAGTTTGGAAGATTCCTCTTCACGATGACAGTGGCGTTCGGGGAGGAAGTCTTGACTGTTGAAGAGTCACTTCGGATGCAGCTCCTGTGGTTCCTACTAAGAAGCCTAGAGAACCACGCCCACTGGGACAGCCCAAAGCCTTTTTCTTCCCACTGCCTCTCGGAAGTTGCCACTCCTCCGGCGCCCAAGGCTCGTTATCACTCTTCAGCTCCTCTTCAAGCTCCTGTATGTGTCATGCAGGAGCATCCATCGGACGTAGTCAAGAACCCATTGCTGCCCGAGCTCCCTTCTGTCCCGCACCAGTTAGCGCCTGCTTGTGTCAGGCACAAGCTCCCTTTAACTCCCTCAGCTCCCGTTGCTGCTGCTTCTGCTGTTGAGACAGTAGATCCCATTCAGATGAAACTCTACAATATTCTGCTTTTACTGAATAAGCCTCTTTCTTCAGTTAAAGCTCCCACGACTCGGTTAGCGCCCGCGGCAGTCCAGAAGCGGCCACTATAATTCAACTGTCGCCAGCAGTGGTCGAAGCTCCCTCTACATTATCTCCTGAGATGCCTCGAGATGCTGCAGCACTGCAAGCTTCAATAGAGGCTGTTTCAACACAGACACAAGGTGATGCAGCCACATCTCAGGCTCCTCCAGATGTGGATCTCCCCTATTTCATCTGAAGACGAAGCTACAGAGGATCAAGAGGCTCCTTCTTCTGCATATGTGGCTTTATTGAAGTTCTTGCTCTCCACATATCCATCTTTTCTCAAGCTGACTTCCCAATCGTCTCCTGAATCGACTTTTGTGATGGATAGTATGCCTTCCTTGAACACCTCAAAGATACCGAAGATTGTTTTGTCTTCCTCAGCTAAGAAGGCTTTTCAAGAAATTGATGCTTGGCTGTTTTCTGCCTTCCCTCCTAGGGTGGTTGCACCTTTTTGCAGGGAGATTTTTCTGGTCTTGTAGACGCAGCCAGACGCTCGGCTTTTTCGTCTGTGAAGATTTTCTTTTCTGTCTAGGAGTTAGTGCATCTCCTGAAAGGCATTTTCAAGGTATTTGAAGTTTTCAACTTTCTTGGTTGGTCCGTTGCTGCTCTGGCCCACAAGATTAGGTCTTGCCCTTTGCTTTTGGAGAACCTCTTGGTGGATTGGATGGGAGTTCTCTTGTGTATCGATAGAGGATTAGGGATGGTTCCCACAACTTGCTCTCTCTCTCTACACGATGGGAACGCTTAAGAAGAGGGAGCTCTGGTGTTCCTACACGTTGAAGAGCATTACTTCCTCGCAGAAATCAGCTCTATTATTCTCCCCCTTAGATAAGAGACACTTTTTACTTGAAGCCACAGTTTTAGGAGTTGCTTCAGATCTAGAGAAGAATCGTACTCAGGATCTTATCACCCAGTCTTCCAAAAGAAAGAGTGATCCTCCAGTGATGGTTGTGGAACAACCTCTCCCCTCAAGAGGCCAGTCTTTTTGGGCTAGACAGAGATCCCTCACAAGATTATATCCATCAAGAAAACTTCTTCGAGGGGGTCCTCTAGCATGTGAGGACGCCGTTCTCCACACAAATGTAGGAGCCAGACTTCTAATGTATTGAAAGTTTGGCAGGGAAAGGGGCAGAACCTTGGATTGTCAAGGTTCTGAAGGAAGGCTACGTTATCCCCTTCCTCAGGAACCCGCCCTTAGTCAGCAAGCCAGTCATCTTAATGGCTTATTCAAGAGGATCAGAGAGGTTTTTGGCTCTAGAGGGCAAAGTAACTTCACTTATAAGAAAGGGAGCAGTTGAACTCGTTCAAGATTGTTACTCTTTGGTGTTCTACAATCATCTCTTTATAGTCCCCAAGTCATCGGGGGGCTGGAGGCCTGTCCTGGATGTCAGCACCCTGAATGTCTTCGTCGTAAAGACAGAAGTTCAAGATGGAAACAAACCAAACCATCCTGTTCTCCATTTGCCAGGGAGATTGGATGACGTCCATACATCTTCAGGGCACATACTTCCCTGTTCCCATACACTCCAAGTCAAGGAAGTATCACACGTTTGTATTCGAAGGAAAGATTTTTAAATTTTGTGCTCTGCTTTGGACTTACAACAGTGCCTCAAGTATTTACCAGTGTAATGGCTTCCATTGTGAAGTGGCTCCACCTTCAGGGGATACAAATATCCTTGAATTTAGACGACTGGCTCCTAAGAGGCCAGTCAGTGAGTGTGGGACCTCAAGAAGACTCTCTTTAATACAGGATTTAGGAATCCTTGTAAACTCCCAGAAATCTCAGGAGATTGACTCCCATTCAGGAGATTCAATATTTGGGAATGATCATAGTGAGTCAGAGTTTTTGGGTTTTTCGGACCCAGAAAAGAGTAGATTCTTGCATAAGAAAGATACAAGAAGTTCTGGCTTTAAAACGAGTGCTTGGCCAACAATTGGATGAGTGCTGGGGTTCTTTTCATTGATGGAGCAGTTTTTTACACTCGTTAGGCTACATCTCAGACCCCTTTAGTTCTATCTAAAAGTGAGCTGGAACAGGAAGGAGCTTCCAGACTCGCATGTTTTTCTTATGACACAGGAAATAGAAAAGGACCTTTGGTGGAATTCACAGAAGAGACACTCAGAAGGCAAGTCTCTCTTTCAGCTGAGCCTCTACCTGAACTTCTTTTCAGACGCGTCGGACCTAGGGGGGAGTGCTTACAGAGCAAAGAGAAATCTCAGGAATATGGTCCCTAGAGCAAAGGTCTTTGCATATCAGTGTGAAGGAGCTAAAGGCAATACACCTGGGCCTTCAGTCCTTCGCATCAGAAGTAGAAAACAAGACGATAGTGGTCTACATGGACAACACGACTGTTCTCGTACGTCAAGAAGCAAGGAGGGACTCAGTCTTTCTCTCTTTACGAAGCGGCAAGAGATCTCCTCATTTGGGCAGAACGAAGCAATATGCGTATAGTCACGAGGTTCGTCCAGGGGAAGCTAAACATTTCAGCAGACGTGGTAAGTTGTCTGAGACAGGTTCTGCCAACAGAATTGACACCGAATCCTCTAGCCCGCCTATACCTTTGGAAACTGGGGAAAACCGACAATAGACTTGTTCGCCACATCTCGGAACCATTGTCTTCCTCTGTTTTTGTACATGAACTTTCCTGTCAGATATATACTTAGCTTACGTCTCTGACGTTGCGACAGAATTCAAAACTCGCGGCACACGCGACAGGTAGGTCAGGTGATCTACCTTACCCGCTGCTGGGTGGCGGGTGTATGAACCAATCCTACTTTCTAGTCAGATTTTCTCTGTCGCCGGTTCTGACAACACCTGTTGTTGGTTCCTCACGATAGTTTGATTCGTTTCTCGTTGCCTGGATTGGTTTTTGGACTGACTTTCGGTGAAGTACCTGATCTTTTTGGCTTGGCATACGCGATTTTGGACTGTTTTTTTTTATTATTCTCTGGTTTTTTCCTAATAATGTCTGATTCTGAAGTTAAGAAATCGGCCATGTTTAGAGTGTGCTCTGTGAGTGAATGTAAGGTGAGGCTACCGAAAGCTTCGGTAGATCCTCACAATGTATGTATGAGATGTAGAGGGAATGATTGTTCTTTCATTAACCCATGTAAGGAGTGTGAAGGGTTGGATGAAGATGAATGGAAGTCTCTTTCTTCCTATTTGAGGAAGTTGGAGAAAGATAGGGTGAGGAAGGCTTCTTCAAGAAGCTCCAGTAGGTCTCGCATTAGCGAGCTAGAAGTAGAGAATCCTGTTGTAGAAGTAGAACCTTCTCCTGTTTCAGCACCTGCTCCCGGCATTGAACCTGAAGATACGCCTTCGGAGGTGGCCTCCATGAGAGCCACGATTCGTAGC
This sequence comes from Macrobrachium nipponense, assembly GCF_015104395.2. Lineage (NCBI taxonomy): Eukaryota > Metazoa > Arthropoda > Malacostraca > Decapoda > Palaemonidae > Macrobrachium > Macrobrachium nipponense. The sequence continues at coordinate 52,965,456 of NC_061107.1, read as the reverse complement.
ATGGAGAGCAAAATACGCTCATTAGAAGGTAAGAGTGACAGTGCCAGTGAATTGTGCAGTGGAGGGTGCGTCTGACCGGCTCCCTAATGCTTCCAGGCCTAGACCTCTTCCAGACTCCCAGACCCAGTGGAGGAGGAAAGTCAACAGCCGCAGGAAGGTTAGGGAGAACCCCCACCGATCAGGCGTCCCCTCGGTAGCTCCTGATGAACGTTCCCAGGCTGCCTTGGATCGCGCCAAGAAAGAAGTGTTGCGCCAATGCTTCTCTTCTTCATCTTCGCCCTCTCCTAAGTGCGGATGGAGCGCCTCGGAAGCCTCGCGCCCTCTCAAGAGAGCCTGGAAGGCGCCTTGCGCCCTTCCCTCCAGCCCTGAATGCTTTTCGGAAGAGCCTGGAGTAGACATCAAGAGACCCCGGAGATCTCAGGAGTACTCCTCTCCTATTTGCCCTCAAGGCTCGTCCCCAGTAGAGGCTTTCGAGAGATCACCTGATCGTATTTTAGCGAGTTTGCAGGCGCAGATTTCGGCTTTGGCTGACTCCTTGGCAGGGAGTTCTCGCCGTAAGAAGGATGTATCTCTCCCGGTTAAGAAGTCTAAACGAGATCCTGTTGACTTCCCGTCTCCTTTGGAGAAGTACCAAGCGCCTCGCAGGCGCTCCTCGGCCGATCTAGAGCCTGATAGACGCTACTCCCCGAGTAGACACTTTTCTCCAGTGGTCAGGCGCCAAGAGCCTGTAAGGATGCATGCTCCTGGAAGGCACTCTTCGCCAGAGATCCTCTCTCCTCTTGGCAGGCGCCAAGAGCCTAGTAGGCGCCGCTCTCCGAGCAGGCGCTACTCCCCAAGCAGGCGCTCTTCGCCAGACATCCTCTCTCCTCTTGGCAGGCGCCGAGAATCTGGCAGGCGCCAGGAGCCTGGTAAACGACAAGAGCCTGGTAGGTTCCGATCTCCAAGCAGGCGCTCTTCTCCAGGTAGCCGCTCGCCACTGGACAGGCGCCCAGAGCCTGGTAGGCGCTACTCAATTAGTAGGCGTCTTCGCCTGAGAGCCTCTCTCCTCGTGGCAGGCGCCCAGAGCCTGGCAGGCGCTCTTCTCCAAGCAGACGCTCTTCTCCAGGCAACCGCCCTTCCCCGGACAAGAACTTAGAGCCTGACAGGTGCGACTCTACTAGTAGGCGCTCTCCTAGCAGGCTCTCTCCCACAGGCAGCCACCCTTTGATGGAAAGGCGCCCCTCGAAGGATAGGCGCTCTTCTTCTGATAAGATGACCTTCCCTTCGAAGGATATTCATGGTTCTTCTTTAGAGGAAGAACAAGAGGCTACAGATGAGGAATTGACCAAGGACTCTTTGGTATCTTCCTACAAGAGACTTACGGACCTGCTTCTACAAGAGTTTGGAGATACCCTTACTCCTGTTGCTCCTCTTTCTCCTCTTTCGCTGTTTTCGACTGCAAAAACAACGAAGTCTTCTTCATATGTGAAAATGAAACCTACCATCTCTATGAAGAAGGCCCTTAGAGGTTTTGGGGATTGGCTTCTCTCCAAAGAAGAAAAAGGGAAGACAGTCTTTTCTTTCCCGCCTTCCAAGCTGACAGGAAAGATGGGTTTCTGGTATGAATCGGGAGCACCTTTGGGTTTACGTAGTTCTTCCCTCCTCCGCGGACTCGGACTTCTCTTCATTGGTGGATTCCTCTCATCGCTCAGCTCTTCTTTCTGCCAAGACGACGTGGGGAATGAATGAGCTTGACCACCTTTTAAAGGGAATGTTCAGAGTCCTGGAAGTCTTCAACTTCTTAGACTGGTCCTTGGGGGTTTAGCTAAGAGACTCAATCCCCCGGATTCCCTTTCTCCTGATGATCTTCATAGTGTCCTGACTTGTATGGACAAGGCAGTGAGAGACGGTTCGAGCGAGGTGGCTTCTCTTTTTGGAGCAGGAGTCATTAAGAAGAGGGCTGTGTACTGCTCTTTTCTAATGAAAGGGGTATCACACGCTCAGAGAGCCTCACTGCTATATTCGCAGCTCTCGCCCCTGCTCTTCCCGAAGAGGATCATCCAGGACATCTCGAGTGCCCTCTCGGCTAAGGCCACTCAAGATATGTTTGCCCAGTCGGCTAGGATTCCTCAAGCAGCCTTCCAGACTAAGACAAAGAAGGAGACACCCTCGAGGCAGGAGCCCTTTCGAGGGGGTCCTCCCTCCCGATCTTCTTCCACTAAAGGAACTAGACCCCCTAAGAGAGGGAGGACCTTCTCTCGATCGGTCAGATCGAAGAAGTAGCTTCCAAGTCCTCCAGACTACAGTAGGAGCCAGACTACTAAGATTCTCAGAGGTCTGGGCTCAGAAGGGGGCGGACAACTGGTCCCTCTCGATCGTCAGGAAGGGGTACCTCATTCCCTTCACATCAAGGCCGCCCTTGACTACAACTCCAAGGGAGTTGGTGGCCAAGTACAAGGACCCTTACATGAACCAAGCCCTTGCTCTAGCAGTAGAGCAAATGCTAGAGAAGGAAGGTATAGAATTAGTGAAACAGCCTCGTTCAGCGAGTTTTTACAACCGCCTCTTCCTAGTTCCAAAAGCCTCAGGAGGATGGAGACCAGTTCTGGATGTAAGTGCCCTGAACTTCTTTGTGAAGAAGAGAAAGTTCGCCATGGAGACGACGTCTTCAGTTTTGGCTGCTCTTCGCCCAGGGAACTGGATGGTGTCCCTAGATCTTCAGGACGCTTACTTCCATGTGCCTATCCATCGTTCTTCACGGAAGTTTCTGAGGTTCATGTGGAAAGGAAAGATTTTCCAATTCAGGGCCTTGTGTTTCAGCCTATCAACAGCCCCCCAAGTGTTTACGGGGCTCATGAAAAACATAGCAGAATGGCTACATTTGGAGGGACTGAGGGTTTCCCTATATTTGGACGACTGGTTGATCAGAGCCAAGTCAAAAGAAAGATGTCTGGAGGACCTTCAAAAGACTTTGACAATGGCAAGTTTGCTGGGACTGTTAGTAAACACCCAGAAATCACAATGAATCCCCAGCCAAGAACGGATTTATCTGGGGATTCGGATGGTTTCTCCGGATTTTCGGGCGTATCCTTCCCCAGAAAGGATAGCTCGATGCTACGAGAAGGTCACAACCTTTCTAGAGAATGATGTATGCACAGCAAGGGAGTGGATGAGTCTGTTGGGGACACTATCCTCGCTGGAGCAATTCGTTTCTCTAGGAAGGTTGCACCTGAGACCACTCCAGTTCTTTTTGCACTGGAACTGGAGCCGTCTCTCTCAAGATCTAGAGTTCTCCTTCAAGATCTCAAAGGAGATAAAGAAGGATCTTCTCTGGTGGGCAGACCCTCTTCGCTTTGTGGAAGGTCTATCCCTACACATTCCGAACCCCAACCTAGTGTTGTTTTCCGACGCGTCGGACACAGGTTGGGGAGCGACGCTCGGATAAAGGGAAGTGTCAGGCACCTGGGAGGGGGGAACAGGTGTCCTGGCACATCAACAAAAAGGAGTTGATGGCGGTTTGGCTGGCCTTAAAAGCCTTCGAGCCCCAAGTCTGGGATGCAGCAGTACAGATCAACTCGGACAACACCACAGCCCTGGCATACATCAGGAAGCAGGGGGACGCACTCCCTCTCCCTGTATGAAACAGCAAGGAACCTTCTGCTGTGGTCGGAGGTAAGGAGGATAAGACTCCTCACCAGATTCGTACAGAGAGAAAGGAACGTCAGGGCAGACTTCCTGAGCAGGAAAAATCAAATCCTTCCTTCGGAGTGGACTCTTCACTCAGACGTGTGCCACGAACTGTGGAAGATGTTGGGCAGACCTCACATAGATCTCTTCGCTACCTCCAAGAACGCGAGGATAGACATCTACTGCTCCCGATCTCAGACCCAAGGGCAGTAGCGATAGATGCTTTTCTGCTAGACTGGAAACATCTAGACCTTTATACGTTCCCTCCCTTCAAGATTCTGGGAGAGACACTAAAAAAGTTTGCGTCCTCAGAAGCGGCAAGGATGACGCTGATAGCGCCGTTCTGGCCCGCCCAAGATTGGTTCACAGAGGTACTGGAATGGTTAGTAGACATTCCAAGATCCCTGCCACAAAGGATCGATTTGCTCAAACAACCCCACTTCGACAGGTATCACAAGAACCCCCCCGCTCTCAATCTGACTGGATTCAGACTGTCAAGAGTCTTGTCAGAGCGAAGGGTTTTTCGGCAAAGGCTATTGCCACAGCAAGAAGACCTGCTACCCTTAGAGTCTACCAGTCGAAGTGGGATGTGTTTCGCCGTTGGTGCAGGAACCAGAAGCTTTCCTCTTCCAGTACCTCTGTAACCCAAATCGCAGACTTCCTCTGTTTCCTTAGGGAAAAATGCGGTCTGGCAGTCTCAACCATAAAAGGTTATCGAAGCATGCTTGCCGCAGTGTTCAGACACGGGCATGAACATTACGGAAGATAAGGATCTTCATGATCTGATAAGGTCTTTTGAGACATCCAAGAAAGTCTCGAATAGAACCCCAAGTTGGAATCTTGATGTGGTCCTTCTTTTCCTGAGGTCCTCAAGATTCGAACCACCTCAGTCAACTTCATTTAGAGACCTGACAATGAAGTCCCTGTTCCTCATGGCTTTGGCGTCCGCCAAAAGAGGAAGTGAACTACAAGCCTTAGAAGGAAGTGTAGGGTTCAAAGGAGATTCCGTGATTTGTTCCTTCCTTCCTTCATTCTTAGCCAAGAACGAGAACCCCTCCACTCCTTGGCCCAGGAGTTTTGAGGTGCAAGGCTTATCCTCCCTTGTAGGAGAGGAAGCTGAGAGGACTCTTTGCCTGGTAAGAAGCCTTAAGTTTTATCTTCATAGAAAGAAAAAACTTAAGGGCAATATGGACAACCTCTGGTGTTCTGTAAGAGATCCCAGTAGGCCATTGTCTAAAAATGCTCTGGCGTTCTTTATTAGGAGCATTGTAAAGGAAGCCCGTGTTGCATGCGATCAAGATCAATTTAACCTTCTTAAAGTCAAGGCTCATGAAGTTAGGGCCATCGCCACATTCATGGCTTTCAAGAAGAATATGTCGCTACAGAATCTCATGAAAGCGACTTTCTGGAGATGCAACTACGTATGATAAGTGCTTCGCGTTAGGCCCATACATATCGGCGGATTCAGTGCTGGGGCAGGAGCTGAAGCATATCCTTTGTAGTTATTTTCCTTTTGTTTTTGGTATTGTGTTTTTATGGTTGTATGGAAGAGGATGCGGGTAGGCATCTCTTTCATGTCGTAGTTCTAACATTAATTAGATTGGTTAGGTGATCGAGTTGGTGTTTGAGCTCCTTGCAATGGTAGTGGACAGGTTCTGTCATATAAGTGGGCGAATCCCCTTTGACAAGATCCTACTTGGATTCTACCAAGTAAGTGGATAACAAATCCCTTTGGTAGACCAAAAGAGTCTTTTCAGCTGTAGGTCATGCCCTCGCTGTAGCTCTTCAGGCAACGCAGACTAATAGACAGTAACTATGAAGTCTCCTGCCTAAACAGGTAAGAACCAAGGTTTTTTATATCCTACAACATGTGTTGTTTCCCTTTTCTATGTTATTGAGCTGTCTCTTACCCTCCACCAAGGATGTCAATCAGCTAAGTATATATCTGACAGGAAAGTTCAAGTACAAAAATGATATAGTTAGTATACAATAAAGTTTTGTACATACTTACCTGGCAGATATATACTTAGCTTACGTCTCTGACGTCACGACAGAATTAAAAACTCGTGGCACACTCGACAGGTAGGTCAGGTGATCTACCTTACCCGCCGCTGGGTGGCGGGTGTATGAACCAATCCTACTTTCTAGTCAGATTTTCTCTTCCACCTATCTCCTGAGGGGAGGCTGGGCGGGCCATCAATCGTATATATCTGCCAGGTAAGTATGTACAAAACTTTATTGTATACTAACAATATCATTTTGTTCGCCAGTTCCAGACTCACAGGCGTGGACAATGGATACTTTTCATCTTGACTGGTTGGACAAGGAACTACGCTTTCCCTCCATTGAGCCTGATAAGGCAAGTGCTGAACAAGTTCTCTGTACACAGCAACGTGTCTCTGATCTTGGTGGCCCCCTTCTGGCCATTGAAGGAATGGTTCCCCGACCTCGTAAATCTATTGGTGGACTTCCCGAGGGTGCTTCCTCAAAGGAGGCAGCTACTCAGACAACCACATCTCCACAGATTCCACCAAAACCTGTCTTCTCTGGCCCTGAAAGGATTTAAACTGTCCAGAAACTCCTTAGAAAGAAAGGGTTTTCTAAGGGAGCTTCAGAGGCTATCTCCGTGCGTAGAAGATCTTCTAGCAACATGTATCAGAATAAGTGGAGAATCTTCAGAGAGTTGTGTAAGAATTCCAACATCTCTTCTTCTAAGACCATTGTGATGCAAATAGCTGATTTCTTGCTTCATTTGAGGTCAGTAAGACACCTGTCTTCTACTACCGTTAAGGGCTATAGGGCCATGTTAGCCTCGGTGGTCCACCCCAGGGCTTGGACTTGTCCTCCAACCCAGACATCTCTGATCTCATTAGATCGTTTGATACTTCTTATCGTAAAGATTCTCCCATGGTGCCTTATAATCTGGATATTGTGTTAAAGTGGTTGTCTGGGTCTCATTTCAAACCTATGCATGAACTTAGTCTGAGGGACTTAACTAGAAAAACTCTCTTCCTAGTGGCCTTTAGCGACTGCTAAAAGGATTAGCGAGATTAATGCACTTGATGAGAAAATAGGCTTTTGAAAGGGAATGCTACTTTTTCATATTCCCTGGGATTTCTAGCCAAGAATGAGTCTCTCTCTAACCCCTGACCTTGCTCTTTTTCGATCCCTAGTTTGACAGAAGTCCTGAGTAATGATGATGAGGAAAGGACTCTTTGCCCAGTGAGGTCTTTAAAGTACTACCTTCACAGAACTAAAGACATCTGTGGAGATTTTGGCAGTCTTTGGTGTTTTTTTAAAAAACCAACATCTCTGGCTTTTAAGAGAAATTTATCTTGTACTTCTATTATTAATTCTACGTTTTGGAAATGCAATTCTGTGTTTGCATTGCATTTTCTCCATGACATTTAAACAGTGTATGAAGACTGCAGTACCCTGGGTCCGTTTCTTGCGGCTGGTGTGGTGTTGGGAAAGGAAGTGTAGGAAGCAACCCTTCCTAAAATATTTTTAAAACTCCTTGACACAAGGTGTGATGTTTTATGGGAAGTCTGAAGGTATGAAGTGCCTGGAGTACCCTTCAGTCCTTTGTTAGGGTGGTGGTGGATATTTTATTATTTTGGTTGTAGGTAACAATTTTTTCTGGTGATACGTTGGTACTGAGCTCTTGGCATAGGCAATGTTGATCCCTTGTTAGCCATCGGAATTGCCCATTGCTACAAAGGTCCCACTGTGTAATAGGTGCTACATGGCTTTACTGCCATGCCATTACATAAGATGAGTGGCAACTAGAAGCAGTATTTTCCTGCTACAACTCTCTTATCAGGTAAGGAGTCAGCAATCATTTTAATTAATGTTGGCAAAGTTTTTTCTATTCTCGGTCTATGTATTTTTTATGAATCAGGTAGAATTATCCATGCTTCCCACCTTCCACTATGTGGGAATCAGCTATATAATTACTGGGGAAGTTGTATAATTAAAGATTACATTGCTCATATGCAAACAAACCTTTGGTCTTAACAATAGGATAATTTCTACTCCCTAGTTCGATCCAGTTAAATCACAGATGAAATCAAGGAATCTTGTGAGATTTGGCAATGCATGCTTATATCGGGCGAAAAGTGGTCAAGAACCACGCACCCATGCCACAGCGTTCACTCTTTTTGTTAACCGCCTGGGCGAGAGTTGTGGTTGACCTCTCTTGGCCTTTACCCAGTTCATTGCCCATTTTTGCTTGTGCTTCTGTGTTTGTGTGTGCAGTTATTATGGCTTCTTCTGCTCCTTCTCGGCCTCGACAACGTGTGTGCCCGGCTACTCCAAGTTTCTTGTGTTCTCGTTTATTGGTTTCTTCAGCGACTGATCCTCACGTCACTTGTAGTAGGTATCGTTCTAACAGTTGTACAATAACGAATTCCTGCACGGAATACCATGCGTGGCCTAGAGAGCCGTGGAAGTTATTTTATAGTAGAGGGAACATCGTAGAGTTTCTACTCTTCCTTCATGGGAGGGATTTTCTTCTCTTCTTCCTGATGCTTCGTCTCCTGCCTCTGTCACACCCCATGGTAGTGTTGTGTCTTTGTCTCCATTTTCTTCCATCAATTCATTGTTGGAAGTATCGGGAGGCCCTCTGGCTGATTTATTATGCAATGTTGCCCCCTCTTCCTCAGGAGTTAATTTAATTCCCGAGAGGGAGGAGGCTTTTTCATCAGTTTCTTTTGTTTCAGAATTGGAGGCGCCCAAAATGGTGGCGCTGTGGGTGTCGCTTCGGCTACGGAGTCCACCCTTCTTGGAGGGTTTGCCGACACACTTCTTGAATGCTCGCCGCCCCCAACCTCATGCTGTACAGGCTCCCCCCCCCCTCTCCTCCTGGCCCACTGGTGATGTCACAGGGTCAGCCATTTTATATCCCTCCGCCAGTGGCATCTGGTTCTCTTTCGGATCAAGGGGAAGCCAAGACGTCATCGCCGCTAGTGACTCACTTCCATCACTGACGTAATCTCCCCTAGTGACTCGCTTCCATCACTGACGTCGCTCCCAGCTGCCTCCACTGCGCTGCCTTGCTTGTTTGTGTCGTCATTGTTTGCTGCTGTGACATCACCTCTGCCATCCATTTCGCTGCATCTCCCTTCCATGTCGTCAGCCCCTTCTCTTACTGAGCTGTTTGAGGCTTTATGTCAGGCAGTTCTTAAGAGATTGGACTCTGTTTTAGAAGAAAGGTTTGTTGCCATGTCTGCTGGGAGGACTGGAAGGAAGCGTGTTGCGTCGGCTCCGCCTCTTACGAAGAGATTGTATAAGGAGCCAGTGCTGTTTTCTCCTTCTCCCCCATCTCCGCTGCATCAGCGTATCAAAAGTTGGAAGGCTAAGTACTTTGCCCTTTCTTCGTCTGTGAGTTTGGAGCGGCACGCCCATGTTCCTGCGAGTGTTAGTGTTTCTTCCACTGTGCGATCTGCAGTTGCTACTTAATCCTCTGCATTGAGTCGCAAATGTGTTGCAACCTCCCATGTTTATGCACAAGTTGCAAATTCTTCCACTTCTCCATTTCCAGGGCCTGTTTGTTGCCGTAAGGATCTCAAGGCGCCTGTCAAGAGGTCGAAAGTTGCGAGCGCGGAGATAGTGCATCAGGAGTGTTTGCCTGCCCCTCTCCCTGGGACTTCCCTGGGTTCAACTCCGAGGGATTCTCGTTCTGTTTTGAGTATTCAAGACACTTCACCTTACACGTGCGTGTGTCCACCTTGTGCATACACGTACATGGCCACGTACGCAAGTCATCTATTGGCAGTGTGCTTAGTGATGTCCCTAGTGTTGTGGTTGGTTCATCGCAAGAGTTGGCGCTTGGATCCAGCCCAGACAGGTTGGTTGGCGTTTCGGGCTGTTTGGCTGCTGGCTCTTTTGTTGGTTTACACGAAGAAGGCACTTTGGATAAGCCTGCACATTCTTCTCATCGTTGGTCTCCGTTGCCAGAGCAGGAGGGAGACACGCAGGAGTTTTTGTCTTCCTTTGCCGAAGTTGTCGATCTTATTCGTGGGTTCAACAATTTGGGGAGTAGGACTCGGTCTTGGTCGTCTTTCACTCCTTCCTGCTTGGAAGCCTTGCTAGGAGCTACACAAGATCCCAAGTCGTCATTTCAACTTCCCTTATCGGGGCATGTCCAGTCGATCTTACATAAGGTAAATGCCTCTGTTTTAGATCATGACAGATCGCTTTGCTTAAGGGGCTCTGCCAAGTTCATAGAAAGTACTATGCTACAAACTTTGCCTACTTGACGTCATTCATCTGAAGCCTGGGTTGACTTTGGAGCAGGTGAGGTCGATGGCTCTTTCATCGTCTCTGCAGGGTGCCTCAGCTTTGAAGTCTATGGCGGCCTCCATGTTGCAGATGGTTTCTTGGCTGGTCTTCTGGTCGGCGGTCATTGCCAAGATAGCTTCTGACAGGTCCTCAAAGGTGCTAGTGAGTGCTTCCTCTCTTACCAGTTTTTTGCAGTCTGGAGGCAAGGTGTTCTTGTATCTTGTACACCTCAGTGTTAATTTATGGGCTAACCTTCTCCTGATTAGAAGAGATGCAGCTTTATCCAGGAGGGAAAGATCAGTTGACCCAGAGTCCTTGCTGGCATTGAGGAATGGAGATCTTTTGGAATCTCAATTTCTGTTCCCTCGGACTGAGCTGGAGAACGCGATAGACCGGCACCGGGCTGACACGAGGACAGATTATTGCACCAAGCTGTGTCTAAGTCAGAGTCTCATCCTTGGAGACGTCCGGCTCTTCCTCCTCCCCCTGCCCAGCAGCAGTCACGAAGGTCATCGCCTGGTAGGCCGTCAAGGAGTTCGGTTTCGGCAGGGATTTCCCGTTCGTCCCAGCCTAGGTCAGAGGACCAACGTCCCTTTTGCTCCTGCTCTTTTAAGTTGTCAGTAGGTTAGGCAACTCTCCCTCTCCTGTGCCACTCTTGGACAAGCCTCTGCTCAGGAGGGTGTATCCACCAGATTCTCTGAAGTTCTTGGCTCTCCAAGGGGAAGTGCAAAAGATGGTGGACAAGGATGGGATAGAGGAAGTGGTGCGTCCGTCTCTGGGGTTTTACAGTCACATCATCTTGGTGCTCAAGGCAGTTGGAGGTTGGAGGCCTGTAATCGACTTATCCATCTTGAATCATTTCATCAGGAAAACGAGGTTCAAGATGGAGACCCCGCGTTCAATGTTGGCAATTGTGAGGGAAGGCAACCTCATGCTGTTGATAGATTTGAGGGACACATACTTCCAGATCCCTATTCATCCATCGTCCAGGAAGTTCCTTCGCTTCCCTCTCGGAGAGTTTAAAGTCCTGTGCTTCGGGCTGGCCATAGCTCCTCAGATGTTTACAACGGTCTTCTCTCTTGTCTCAAGTTAGTCTTGGCAGGTTCCAGGGAGAAGCTGCTGCAGGATCAACATTGTCTGCTTTGGTTTTGTCTGGAACTGGGCATCGTGGTCAACCATGAAAAGTCAAAGCTCGTAACCAGTTAAATGATTCTCTACCTGGGCATGGTCATTGATACGGCAGTTTCAAGGACTTTCCTATCAGATCAGAGGTTGGAGAAGTTGCGAGTGGTGGTGCGCGATTTCCTGTCACAACCACATCAGTCAGCTCATTAGTGGCAGGTTCCTCTGGGAATTTTGTCCTCTCTGGAGAAGCTGGTCCCTCATGGGTATCTTCATTTTCGGTCTTTACAATGGAGACTGAGGGAACTCTGGTCTCTGGCAGGGGACTTGCCCCCTATTAAGGGTTCCTCTGTCTCTGGAAGTAAGAAAAGACCTTCGTTGGTGGTTGGACAACCAATTACTCTTGAAAGGTGTTCCTCTGTGTTCTCTCCCCCTGGACTTCCTTCTGTTTTCAGACGCCTCCCTCGCAGGTGGGGGCCTCATTTAGGCGGCCTCATTGCCTTGGGTGTTTGGAGTTTGGAGGACAAGCAGCAGCATATCAATGTCTTGGAGTTGAAGACAGCCTTTCTGGGTCTGAAGGAGTTTGGTAGAGCTTTCAGCCAGGTATATCCCAGGCAAACGGAATGTGGTCGCAGACAGGCTCAGTTGTCAGGCTCAGATCCTAGGCACAGAATGGTCTCTTCCAGGCTTGGGGGAGACCCATACTGGACCTTTTTGCGACCCGGTTCAACAGGAAACTGGAGATATTCTGTTCACTGGTTCACAATCCTCTAGCGTTAGCAGAGGACGCGCTCCAACATCCCTGGGTCAACCTGGAGGTGTATGCCTTCCCTCCGTTTTGTTTGATCCATCAAGTCCTGAACAGGCTGATGAGTTTGCAGTCTCAGGATGACTTTGGTAGCCCTTCTGTGGCCTCAGGCAGAATGGTTTCCAGATCTGCTGTCGTCGTTGTCGGAGGTTCTGAGGGAAATTCCCCCTTGGCGGCATCTCCTGTGTCAGCCGCATATGGAAAGGTTCCACAAGTCAGTAGAATTCCTGTCTCTTCACAGTTGGAGGCTATCAGGTATCTCCTCTGAGCGGGAGGCTTTTCTCAGAGGACAGCAGGGCATATGTCCAGCAGTCTCAGAAGGTCGACTACTGCAGTTTATCAAGGCAAATGGGCAAGTTACTGTGATTGATGTTGTAAATGGGGTTTTTCTACACTCAGAACCTCTATTCAGCATGTAACAGACTTTTTAACCTTCCTCAGAGGTGAGAGACACTTCTCTGTTTCTGCCAATGGAGTCTACAGGGCAGTCCAGAGTTTAGTGTTACGTCTTAGAGGTATCGACAGCTCCTCATCCTGGGAACTTTCCTTGCTAGGTAAAGGGTTTGAGTAATCGAATTCTCCTAGGGAGCTCAAGCCCCAAACTTGGGATGTTTCCTTGGTCCTGAAAAGTTTCACTAAAGCTCCATATGAGCCTTTACGTCATTCATCAGACAGGGACTTGGCACTCAAAACTGTTTTCTTCCTGGCCTTTCCATCTTCAAAGGGAGTTGGGGAAGCTGCACAGTCTGAGCTATAATGTGAAGCACACCAAGGGTTGGGTGTCAGTGTCCTTCGAATTTGTCCTGGAATTCATGGCTAAGACCCAGAATCCCTCGGTGCACGATGATAGGGTCACCTCCTTTTCCATTCCATCACTAAATGACTTTGTGGGCCGTGATGCTCAAGAGCTTATGTTGTGTCTTGCCAGGGCTCTGCGTTGCTACCTTAAAAGGACAAGGCACCCCAGACCAGGCTGTCATAGGATTTTTGTTAGCATGTGGCGTACAAATAATACTATTTCTTTTTGGATACAGGAAGCCATCAGACAGGCATACTTGACTCTTGATGATTCCGCCACCACGTCTGTGCAGGCTAGAGTGCATGACGTTAGGGGTATTGGTCCCTCTCTGGCTTTCAAAAAGAACTTGGATGTACATAGAGTGCTGAGCGCTGGCACTTGGTTAGGCCAGTCCACGTTCACCTTCTTCTATCTTAAGGATGTTGCCCACAGATCTATGGACACATTTTCCCTAGGTCCTGTGGTGGCTGCCCAGCAGATTGTGTAACTTCATCATTGCCCCTAACAGGGCACATTTGTACCTTACCTAAGATGATTGTGTGGATGAGGGAATGAGTGAGTTGGCTGATGTCTTTCTTTCTCTTGTACCTTTCCTTCTTCCTTCGGGCCGGTTGAGGAATAGACGCTTCATTTGCTGGACTGGTCTGATACAGGTGAGTTAGGTAGTCATACTGATAGTTTGGTTGCTTGATATGCAAATAACCAACCCTCTATTCGGTAGCATATGCTCCGCTCCTTGGCAAGGGGAAGTAGGGAGTGGTAACAAACCCTGGTGTGTTGTTTTGTTATTGGACAGTCAAAGAAAGCAAGGTTGGACATCTACCTGGAACTTACGCCGATAGTGTAATGTTCTATGTACGTCAACTTAATGTCGTTACCACGCCCACCGTTGTGGGGCTGTAGGGTGCAAAATGGCTGGCCTGTAGACAGAGCAGACTGTAAGGTGATGGAACAAGCTGAGAGAATGTAAAAATATTGCATTCTGAAAATCCAGGTTGTAAACTGAAAATCCAGGTTGTAAATTCACTTTGGTAGAATTCTGCATGTACTGTAAAATATTGTATATTTTCAAAAAAAAACAAAAAAAACAATTAAGTCTGACATTATAATATACATACCATTGGCAGTCCCAACATCTTGGGCTTCTTCTGACGGATGATGCGGGGCTTGAGGAAGTAGAACATGTTCAGTATCCACTTCTCCCCGTCCGTCAGTCGCCTTCCGTGTCGTCATCACTGTATCTTATCCAACTCTGACTCCTGTTGGTGGAAGATGACATTTCCTCGACCTGAGTGTCCGCAGGAGTGGCTGTAGGAGTCCTCTCCTGGCCAAAAGAAGGTCCTGCAAGAAGATGTGACGTTGATGGTCCCTTCCTTCTTCGTTTTAGGAGGTTCGGCATCTTGAAGGGCGTTGTGGAGAGTACTTGGAGGAAACTGCTGGTCTCGGGAGACGGAAACAACAGCTGACCTGAGGGCGCCGACGTGGCCTTTTATACCATGCCACAGCGTTGCTATGTCGTACAGGGTTGTAAATGTGCGAATCGGTTTCCCTGTAGGCTACAGCACAATTAGGAGGCCCATGTGCTTCGCGGCGGAAAGAAAACTATGACGGCAGGTGACCCTAGCACCTACCCTACAGTATTCACCATGGGTCCCACGTGCAATGCCTGGAGCTATGTCAGGTGACATTCGGGGTGACCACCCACGACTTGTTTTAAACATTTCAAAACTGGAGCGGGCTACGGCGCCCTAGTGGGCGGAGCTTAGAGCACGGACGACCTGTCACTGTATGTCTACGTATGTTTTACGTTACATTTACGGTTTACTGACGTAAGCTGTTGTCAACTACCAATTTCTGCTCATGCGTGGGCGTGCGTGCGTTGATACGTGAATGTGTGACCTTAGCATAATGCTACATCATTATCGTGGGAGTAATACCCATTGGAAGTAGGGCCTCATAAATGTATTCCTTTAAAATTGGAAAGAATCCCGATATTAAGGATAACTGGGGAACTATCGATATAGCAAAACCCTTTAATTTGATTATAAAATACTAACAAGAAAATATTGTGCGTTAGTAAACAACAAGGCTCGAAGTCAAGTATGACTGAGAACTAAGAATTATGAGCATCGTAAGTCAAGCGAGACTGGGAATTACGAATAATGAGCAGACTGCAAAATGTGTTGGCAAGCAAAAGGACTGACTGTCTGAAACTGACAAAAACACACATGTAACATTTCATTTAAGGTTTATAAATAAAGTAAACGTTTATAAATAAAGTAGCTGCAATTCTTGAACCCAGCTTTCTCTCGTAAATTAAGTTCCATTCGGCATCTAAATGCAGTCAGTGATCATATCAGTAAAATGAAAGCAGCTGATATTTTAAGAATGTAAACAAAACCAGAATGCAATTGGCAAATCGCTCTGTTCGTATTATAATTCAATAATATGGTAATAATACATGCAATATGATTATATACAGTAAAACAAGGGTTTTATTAAAATAATTATTATTCTCAGTATTATTCGACTTTTTTTTTTATTAGATATCTGTCATAGTAACAGCCTCACCAGGGCAACAGTCTCTCTCTCTCTCTCTCTCTCTCTCTCTCTCTCTCTCTCTCTCTCTCTCTCTCTCTCTCTCTCTCTCTCAAAAGCGCACACATTCCATGGCAATAGGAAAAGGAGAGGGGACTAACGAATAGGAATGGTCGTCTTCAACGTTATTGTGTAATGAGGTGAAGGGGAAGCATTGACGCAGCAGCATTGTCAGCAGGTGCTTAGGAGCTGCATCCATCCTTTGTTCACACCGTTTGTTGTTAATCCCTTCCCTGTACACTAATTAATAGTTTGAAGAAGACAGAATTTTATCTTTAAATAGCATTCCTCTTGGTCACAAGACCTCCGTCGAATTTAGTTAGTGGTGGTTCGGTTTTCTGGTGACTTGAGAAGGTGAAGATGAAAGGAAGGAATAGGTCTGAGATTTTCGGTGTTTGAATAGTCAAGCCAAGAGAAAAAGACGATGTTTCCATCAGCAAAAGGGAGGAGGAGGAGGAGGAGGAGGAGGAGGAGGAGGAGGAGGAGGAGGAGGAGGAGGAGGAGGAGGAGGAGGAGGAGGAGGAGGAGGGGCTGAGAGCTGGAGAGCTTCAGGTATACGCAGCTCTTCCCCTTTAACGCATAAATATTGGTCGTCCCTATTTGCCGACGTACCCTATCTCCTCCTCCTCCTCCTCCTCCTCCTTCCTCCTCCCCTTCCTCCTCCTCCTCCTCTCGTTTTCCCCTTCTGAAAAGAACAATCGGATTGTTGCTGATCGACGGACATATAAATGACACTAGGGGAAGGGCGGGGAGGGGGGGTGGAGGGGGAACCTAGAGATTGCCTGAGTGAGGGGAGAAAAATGTATTGTAAGGAGCGGACTACGTCGGAATTTTTAAAATATTTTGCAGATCCACTTGTGACCAAATTCTAGGAAGAGGGTACAAGTTATAGTTTCTTTTTTTTTTCAATAAATTTGAGTACTTGTACAGACTATACATGCGCAGAGAATATTATACTTGACAGTACATGACACACGCTGCTTAGGACAGATGTCTGCAGGCACGAATACTTATCATTGTTTTTGGTGTTCTAATTTACAATGTTTTATTCGAATTTTGTTATCCACTCGTGAGATATTTTATTCTATTTTATTTAGGAGGTTCCGAGCACTTCTCATGGCTTCAGGTCATAGTTACTTCCGATACGATACTTCCTTCTATCCCTGGTGATATTATAAACGTTTTCAAACTCACTCCTTTGTCCACGTTGTGGATGTTCAGCTTGCTTCTTCCTGACTTACATAAAGTGCGTTGCACACTTTGTCTCTCTCGGTAAGATTGAAAGAAAAGCAGTTGCTCTCTGAATGACGTCCACTTGATGCCAGGTTTGTGTGGTTTGCATCGTTTCGGTCTCGGCTCAGATTAATATTCAAAATCGAGAATTCACCTTGGAGTGGTCATGTAGCATTCATTCGGCCGCTGCGGGTACTACCCCTCATTCAGTGTTATTCTGTGGACGTGGCACCAGTTTCTACGGTTTCTCTTCACTGAAATCACTGAAATATTATCTTGGACTCATTTTCTCATCCCACATTGTTGTACCTACCTGGACGTCTCGATTTCCTTTCTCCAGCCAGAGGGAGACAATATTCCCTTGTTTCTACGCACTACTTTTACATAAAACCCGTCACTCTCCCGTGTCCATAGTGAAAAATCTTTCACTCCCCTCTATGTTTTCTTCTATATTATTATACATGGACTATTTTTTTTTCTTGACTCGCAACTTGAACCTTCTCATGTAATGTCGTTTTTGTCCTCACTATTTTCCTCTTGACAGGAGGGTGGTGCTCGGTCAGTGTTCTGATTGTCAAGAATTCTTAGGGAATAAGGTTACTAGACTCAGGCTCATTCGTAACTTGTTTTGACCACCTTAGTCGCCTTGATAGTCATGAGGTCCACAGGGTCGACTAGAATCAATAAGTAAATTTAACTGTACTTTGGCTTTGTATGGAAGGTAACAGTTTTAATAAGAAATTGTTTCTCTTGACTTGAATTTTTCATAATTCTTTGGTTATTTTTATTTAAAAAACCAGTCAGTCTGTTATTTATGGATGTATGGTACACCTCATGGGAGTTATAGATACACGGAATCCTCTCCCGAATAGTTACTGGGGGGAGGGGGGGGGGGGGGGGGGGGGGGGCGGGGCGATTGACAGTGCCAATTGATCAGTCAGGGAGAAACGATGACCAGCAGTCAGTGAACACTGGTTTGTCTGGGTTAAGGTTTTTGATGTAGATGCGCTTCCAGGTTTCGGGTAATGGAGCACTATACAAGCCAATACTAGGCGTTTCCAAGGTTTCACAAAGAAGAGTCCTTGGTCGGCCCTATTCTTTATATTCTTGATTACCATAAGAGATCTTTGCAGTAGCCTGTAACTCATTTATACAGTACTACCTGTATTCGCTGACACTTCTGGAATATCATCCATATCACACACTGGAAAACTGCGAGAAGGTAAAATAATATGAATCAAATGTCCTGTATGATGCGGTGGTATCCAAGGGCTCTGAAAAACAAACCAGCCTGAATTGGGTAGAGATTTAAACAGTTTTGTGACAAATAATGAAAGTGAAGCTTCGGGTCAAAGGGTTCTCATGACCTGAAGTAGTCGTTTCAGCGACCCTGTCCAGGGAGCAATTCAGTCGTCATCTCGAAGTCAGGTTGAAACCCTTTCGGTAACTTCCAAGCAAGTAATATATTGCTCCATAGGTAATCGGTTCAACGAAATGTTACCCCACCTATAGAGATATGAAACAGAGGAACCAACCTACAGTCTCTCTCTCTCTCTCTCTCTCTCTCTCTCTCTCTCTCTCTCTCTCTCTCTCTCTCTCTCTCTCTCTCTCTTTTAAAGAAGATGGTCTATTGCTTTCTTGAGAGGCTGTTGTCTTATTTTTTGTTCTTTTCGTTCAGAAACTGGTCAGAGAAGAAGGTGAAGTTGCCGAAGCGTTGGAAAAACCGTTGGTCAGGATTTCAGACGCTTTTTTGTTAATAAGCCAGTCACTTTATTTTTTCACCGGTCATTCATTCCCGATGCATTCCTGTATGTAAGTCATTCTTTCATTCATATATTTTCCTTTGGTGTTTATTCATTCATGCATATGTATAATTATATATCTATGATATATACACAGTATATATTGGATTTCGCCTTTTAATGTTTGGCTGGAGTATTGTAGAACAGTTAAGAAGGTGGGCGCGCATTCCAATTTTTTTCCCCCCCCCCCCCACCCCCCCCCCCCACCCCCATGCCCACCGCACTTCCTTTAAATGCACGATTTCTTTACTTTTCTGCGTTTACAATTTTTGTGTGTCATTGTTGAAAAAGCGTATACATATATGTACGTCTCCCCCTCTCTCTCCATCTGTGATAGGTTGACAGCATGTACAAAAGAAATTCGCCGTACAAATGAACTTGAGAGTCTGTACATATACATACTATTATATCTGCGTTAGTTTTATGGTATGTACAAGAGAAGTGGACTTGAGTTTGTACACACACACACACACACACACACACACACACATATATATATATATATATATATATATATATATATATATATATATATATATGTGTGTGTGTATGTATGTAGTATGTATGTATGTGGGCCACTTTCAAATCTCTTCTCTCCAAGTATATATGATTCTGTTCATAACTTCG
Organism: Macrobrachium nipponense; assembly: GCF_015104395.2. Taxonomy (NCBI): domain Eukaryota; kingdom Metazoa; phylum Arthropoda; class Malacostraca; order Decapoda; family Palaemonidae; genus Macrobrachium; species Macrobrachium nipponense. Next base: position 52,946,519 of record NC_061107.1, on the reverse strand, counting down.
ACCCTTGATTATAACAACCTTTACAGTTGTATATTGTTAGATAGACTGATCTTTAGGCTTTCAGAAAATGCATAGTTTATTGTATGTATCACAAGAATATGTGAAATAGGGAGAAGTAGCCAATTTCATACAGTTATACACTATACATAGCATAAGGTTATTTGTTTATGAAAATTTCTTATTACCGTCAGCGGACTTTATAACAGACAAGTTTACTGAGATTAGAAAAAATGTCCAGTTTTTCAATAAATTTGTAATCCTTTTTTTGTTGGGCCAAAATATGCACACAATACATGAAAATTAAACTGCTATTTTGTGTGTTGGAGAACTTGTTGTACATATTTACAAAAGACAGTAAGCTTTACTTATTTACATTCATTGCCTTAATAAAGGAACCTTATGAATTAGCAAAATTTTAGTTGTCCGAAGCGTCACACTTTTTAACTCGATTATTTTGTCTTTCACAAAACTTTCGTGACTTCAGATTTCTGGAAAATAAATCTGAAATCCCTTTGAGTAACTCCTCTGGAATTTGTGACAAACCATGAACTTTGTAGCATTCAATAAAACATTCCTTTATTGGTTGAAAATGAAAGTAATGAAATGTCCGAAACATCACACATTTTTCAACCCTTTGTTTCATGAAGAATTTCCTATCTAGCTGTTCAATAACTGATTTGTTCCACCCAATGTGTCGTTGAGAGAGTGGAATTGGGTCAAGTAACGGGTCAATCATGGTCTCTGCTGATATCTGGAGGGTATCCTCTTTATGTGGCCATCTCAATTCCCCCAAATCCCCAGTGCCTGCTGCCTGCCTCCATGCACTTCGCACTTCACAGTAAAACTGGCTTCATTTGGCTTTCCAATCACTTGCCCTGAAATTTTGAAAGCAAAGTTGTTGCGTGTTGAACATTTGAAAAAATCTAAAAAGTGTCATGATGAGTGTGACGTTCCGGATGAAATCTCAGTTTTAAAGAATGACATCTAAGCTACCCGTATGGGTAAGTATTACACTGCATTCAAATTAACTTAATAGCCTCTGTGACATAGGACAAATACAATTTTTTATGAATTGCAAGATTCTCATTCCAGCACCATATATTAACATACAAATGAATAAAACAAAGTATGAAAATCACACTGTTTTATGTAGAAAATAATAATATTGCCTGAATACCAGTCACCTAGTTACTCCACTGCAATCAAGTGGCCGATTTGGAGATGATCATGAAATGTATCTTGAGATTCGTCAGCATCTTCCTGCTCTGGTGAAGGAAGTTGCTTCAAGTTTCAAGTTGTGTATATCAAAGTAATTGGAACATTGGTCAGACTTGAAGTTGAGACAATATTTTCTTGGGCGCCCCCCCCCCCCCCCCCCCTTACCTTTCGGGGTCGGAAAGAGTAGTTATTTCATTGCAGATTTACTCTTTGGAGTTAGACTACCAAATGCAGCCTTGGTCCTATCTTCTGGACTATGAATGTACGATACCACATCTCTTATCTTGTCTGCTTCCGTTTCAGTGTCCACTCTGAAGTTGGGCACCACGTCTTCACTGTCTGCACCTTGATTTGTTTTACTTATTCTCTTCAGTCTTTTCCCTTCATTTGTCATCTTCCCCTTTGTGTTGAGAGCAGCGTGTCTTTCTCTTCCTTTTAGCATCTGCTTCCCTGTCCTCTTGAATCTTCTGATCTGTTCTTTTCTGTTCTGTTCTGTGAAGTGTGTGCTTTTGAACTCTTGCCTGTGCTTTTTGGCTCCTCCTTGCCAATCTTTTGATCGTTTTCACGTTGTTTCTGTTTTTGAATCCTTGCCAGCTCTCGTTTTCTTTCAATTCTTTCTCTCTTTTCATTTTCAGCATTTTTCTCCTCTGAAGATGGATAACTTCTCAGTTTTATTTGAAATTTAAAGTCTGGCGTTTTGTTCTCACTATGCACTTATATTGGAAAATACCCTTGAAATTCACTTTAACTTTCAAACTTTCTTAAAATGTCGATGATGAAGGAGACACTAAGATACGAGCATCTTATCCCAGGCAGAGTAACTCTGCAACTGGTTGTACTGCTTAATAGCCTCAACACAGTATAACTAGGTCAACATGTGTCAAAATGTTCTGCAGTCAATAGCCGTGTGAAGATTCATGTTCAAACGATAGAGCGCCAATCACTGGAGTGGCGATCTGCCTGCCTAACGTGACCTCGAGCGGCCATATTGAAAGGTCTCGTACTATACTTTATTACTTTTATTATTTTTAATATTTTTATCTATTATTATTATTATCATTATTATATTATTATTACTATTAATATTATTATCTTTATTATTATTATTAGTGGACCCAATTTCACAGACAAAAATTACCCTACAAAACCAGGTTGGCCTAGGCTCTGCAACCATTTACGGTCAAGGCCTAAGCACTTGCTCTTGGATCTAATCAGTGTCAAGCATAAATGGTTCATGTATTACAGGACTTCCTTAGCATACAGTCACTAAGCACCAACTAACCAGTAATGCGTATGTACTAAAGAAATTCGCCGTACAAACAAATGAACTTTAATATTTCCATACGTATGTGTACACATACGCATTCATGTGTATCCACATACAATATTTATTTTCGCTTAACATCAACCTTTTCCAGTCTATTTATGATTTTCCTGTGATTGACTTCTGCCGACTTCTGCCTTTCTTCATTCTTTGAATTCCGAGCTGTCTACTGATGATTGCACTCGGCGTTGAATTAATTGTGCTGCGTAGTTAACTCTTCTGATCTCGAGAACCAGTCTAGAAATAATCTGGTAGGATTGGAAACTTTATAAGGACAACAGCTTCCAATGTATAGCCTTTCGGCGCTGCCCTCACGTCGGATTCCTTTATGCTCTCTCAAGTCAGGGGCAATTGAGCCCTTCACTTCTGTCAACATGTAGTCTATGTAATGCCCCGGAGACTACCTCAAGACTTGGTTTGGGCAGATCACGGTTTACTTGTCAAAATTTCCGTCTAATAAATAAAGTCTCTTTCTGGATATATACGGCCTTATCTAACTCCGCCGTTGTATTCATTCATCCATAAGCAAGGAATATTTGCGTATACTTCAACCTTAGTTTTGCTCAAAAGACCGAATTAAAGTAATTTTGTCCATCAAAATCCCGCCTAGTTATTTTCTGAGGTCGGCCTCTCTCTCTCTCTCTCTCTCTCTCTCTCTCTCTCTCTCTCTCTCTCTCCCTACACAATGGAATCTTTTCCTTCTCTTTTGTACCTTTATTTCGGCCAGTATTTCACTACCTTGGAGGCAAGCCCCTCCTTGCTGGCTGTGGAGAGTAGCACGAGAGGTGGGTCTGTTAGGTGGTTGAAGTGGCAAAGTAGGTGGCAGTGAAACAGACCAGATTATGGGCAGATGAGGCGATTTTGAATTTGATGAGAGCCCAAGTCATTTTGTGGACCGGGCATTATTAGAAATATATACAGGGTTCCCAAACACAGCGTGCGCAAGTACTGCTGGGAAAGAAAACTTGGTGAGGGAAAGTTTGGTAGCTCGCGGTGGATGGAAAAGCTAGCTAATGGCTGTCATGGTGAGAAGAGGAGTGGCTGGAGGTGTAACGTCTGATCATGACTTACCTGAAGCGATCAGTAAGATAAACCGAAGAGTAAGATGGAGAGGAAGTGATAAATACTAGCTGTAAGGGTAATCAAGGCAGGTCATTTTGATTAGGGGGGTTGGTAAGTTAAAAGTTAAGTATATCGTAATTTAACCAGACCACTGAGCTGATGAGCAGCTCTCCTAGGGCTGGTCTGAAGGATTAGATATTTTTTATGTGGCTAGGAACTCAGTGGTTACCTAGCAACGGGACCTACAGCGTATTGTGGGACCCGAACCACATTATATCGAGAAATTGATTTCTAATCACCAGAAACAAATTCCTCTGATTCCACGTTGGCAGAGCGAGGAATCGAACTCGGGACTACCGAGCACGTAAACCGCTCGTCCAACAAGGAGTTGGGGGGGGGGTGTGGGGAGGTCATTCAGCGATGGAAAGGAAACAGATTAAGTAGGTTTGAAAGGGGTATCTGGAAGAAAACCTCGAAGCCGTTGCACTGTGAAGCAATTGTTTGGAGAGGATGGGAAGCGAGATGGAAGAAAGATCATATGAATGGAGTTGCTGTACCTCCATTCATAATTATGATCTTTCTTCCATCTCGCTTCCCATCCTCTCCAAACAATTGCTTCACAGTGCAACGGCTTTGAGGTTTTCTTCCAGATACCCCTTTCAAACCTACTTACTGCCAGTTTCCTTTCCATCGCTGAATGACCTCATAGGTCCTAGGTGCTTGGCCTTTGGCCTAAAAACTATATTCCAATCCATTATGGATTGAAATGTTGATGTTGAATGCAAATGAAAGGTGAATGGGTTGGAGCTTTGAGAGTGTGTGTGTGTGTGTGTGTATGTGTGTAGGACATGAATTGAAAGGGTTAGAAAGCTGGACGTCTTGAGGAGGGGTCTGAGGGTGGATTGTGGGCGAGAGGACGGAGGTGGTCAAGACATGCATCCGCTTTGCAACAGGAAGAAAAACAGTTTATATGTAAGGAGTACAGAAACGCGTAGAAGTTGAAGGTAGATGGCGCAGTTTATGCAGGGTGTTTGACGTACTGCTGAGGCTTCTTTGTGATCGCGTGCAGCGCCAGATCATGCTCGGAAAGCTTTCTAAATAGGGAGCTCACCTGTATGAGATCGAACATACCCTCACATTTGGTTTTTTACTCGGGCGCCTGCCACCTTGTGGTGACAATATGTCCCAAAGTTCTCTCTCTCTCTCTCTCTCTCTCTCTCAATCCTCTCTCTCTCTCTCTCTCTCACCCCCTCTCTCTCTCTCTCTCTCTCTATATATATATATATATATATATATATATATATATATATATATATATATATATATATATAGAGAGAGAGAGAGAGGAGAGAGAGAAGAGAGAGAGAGAGAGAGTGTGTGTGTGTTACAAGAAGACATCGTGTGCTCTCTTAACTCTAGGAAACTGGTATCATATGTTAGGCCCTCTCTCTCATGTGTATGTATATATATATATATATATATATATATATATATATATATAGATATATATATATATATATATATAATATATATATAGGATAGATATAGATATATGATATATAGAGAGAGAGAGAGAGAGAGAGAGAGAGGCCTAATATATGATTTACCAGTTTCCTTTTTTCATTAAACATTTGACAATCTTTTTTCATTTGTTTACATGCAGTCAATTTAAAAATTAATAACAAGAGTTATTTTGAGGATAGGTAAAACATGATTGTTTCGTTCTTTTTACTTTTTTCATGAAAAATGATGGCGAAGGAACGAAACTATGGTAATGGCACTAAAATTTGAATCCTTCTCCCCTTCCCCCCCTTTTGTGGGTAGGGTCCTGTGTGTGTATGTGCGCTCAGAAGGTCGATGATTGATTTGTCGATGATTGATTTTCATGGATTGTTTTGCCAAGTGATAACGCGTGCAAGTCTGTTGGTAGCAACATGGAGCTAGTTGCTCCTCATTACCCCGAGGTAGGGGAACTTCCATACAATGAGGGGGGTGAGGGTAATGGATGATGGTGTTGAGGGGAAGCTTGCATAGGGAAGAAAGGGGGGAACGAGGTGATGGGGTCGTTGCTATGGTTACTGCTGTTGTTACCTCGTCTGGAAGCTGTACGCCCTCCCCCGTCCCCTCCATATTCCTCGGAACCCCCCCTCCTCCTCTTCCAGGAACCTTTGTCTTCTCTCGCTCTCGTTCTTCTACAATCGTTGAAGAATTGGTTGCCCTCCTTTGTAAATCCTTGGAGGCCTTTCATCATGGGAAGATGCCGCTGACGTCCCTATTCCCCCATATCATTTCTTGGGGAAACAAATCCCATTCATTTAATGCTTAGCCTAAACGGAAGACGATGCCGTGGCCGCTTCGTCTTGCCCGAATGGCGACACTGACTGAGGTAGACTCGTTCGCTCCAACCGGGATGTATCTGACCAACTTCCCTTCCCCTGAAGAGGCCTGGCTCTCTGCCTGGCCAGCTAGTTGCTGAGCCACCCCTTTCTCTCTCTCTCTCTCTCTCTCTCTCTCTCTCTCTCTCTCTCTTGTCACAATATCCATTCCCTTTCCAGCAGACTGTGCGCTCTCTCTCTCTCTCTCTCTCTCTCTCTCTCTCTCTCTCTCTCTCTGTCGTTTGCCAGATCAGCTCTACTGTATGCCGTTATCGCGCCACCGTCTCGGTCCTTTGAATGGACGAGGAGGTTCTTTAGCTTTCATTTAGAGAGCGATAACTGTTTTATTGGTGTCGATTTGACCCAAAGAGCCCTCGGAAGCTCTCTCTCTCTCTCTCTCTCTCTCTCTCTCTCTCTCTCTCTCTCTCTCTCTCTCTCTGGGCAAAAGATGATGACGATGAGTCGAAGGCTTATACGGATTTTGCCATTGAGAAGTGGCAGTGGAATATGACTAACAGCAGCATAGCAGCAGTCGCCACCGAGCGGTTACTGGTTCGTAGTTGTCCTTTCGTGGCGATTTCCCACTCGCGTAGAAGTCGGATAAATCTCGCCACCCGCTGTGGTGGATGCTGCAGCGGCCTTCTTCCTCTTCAGTGCTGACTTCAGTCAGAATAAACACGATGGCGATTGGTGGATCCTTTAAAAATCCGCTCGTGCTGATAAACGCGTAGAACTAAAGCACAGGCAGTACTGGAATGGGATTGATTTTGGAATTACGCACGACGAAGGGCCTCCTGCTGCTGCTGCTGCTTCTGCTGCCGCTGCTGCTGCTGCTGCTGTGCTGCCGACTCCATGCATCAGGAGATGAACAACAACAACGCAGTAGGTGACGGCCTTATCTCGCGAGTGGTGTGGGCTGGCGTTGTCATGTTATGAGGGAAGGAAGAAGAGCTTCCCCGAGAAGGAACTGGCAGTCCGTGTGGAGGGCGGTGACATTAAGAGACGCCTTGAGAGAAGAAACAGGGCAGGGGGATGCTGCCCTCTCCGAAAATTATTAAGAGGGTCACCGGGACACCGATCTTGCAATGGCGGAAACGGAGAGGCGTGGTGCTTCTTCCTCCTCCTCCTCCGCCTCCGCCTGTCTGTCTCTCTCTCTGTCTGTCTGTCTGTTGTTGAGGAGATTTGATTTCGGAAATTGATCCGAACCGGTTGTGATTTTTTGTTTGTTTGTGCTACGACCATGAATTATTACTACAGATACGGCACTGTTGGCAGGAGCGGAAAGAGGGTGGTGGTGGGCCAGACGCCCGATTTTGAGGTGGTTGGCCCGCCCCTTTTCTATAGGGACAGGTCAGTCGCTTTTCTAATGACAGTTCTGTGTGTGTGTGTGTGTGTGTTTGTGTTTGTGTTATGCATGTTTCTGCTCTTCTGAAATGCATACTTCGTCACTTGCGAAGAAATCATGTATTTTTTTTTATTCCATCATTTTAAGGAAGTCTTTATTCTTTGTTTAGTCATATAGCATTTGATTTGCAGTGTTCATCATTGTTATTACATAGCGATAACGTGATGATAGGAATATTTAGAAAACGAAATTTTAGCTTCCTTCGACTAATATTACTGTATTATAATGCGTCATGTTGGTCGGTAGTGCATTTGAACTTTCATGGTTTTCTCTTGCGTCATCTTCGTCTCTATTTTCCCTTTTGCAATGACAAGCAGTCCTCTGAAGAAATGAAGTGAGAAGAGTCATGTTGTATTGCAATCCAAATGTTTTTACATTGCATTGTGTTGCAGAAAGGAACGGGGACTTAGGGGATGGTAACGGGAGGCTGGCTGGTGGTTACCCAAATTCTGCTCGGTTCCTAAGCACAACTGGGGCGGGGACGGGGAACCCGGTTCTCTTGCAAGCAAAAGGCAGTGTTCTGTTTGGCCCCTTCGTGTTTGTAGGCATAATATGGATGTGAATGATATCAGCTGGACTTGAGAATATTAGGTTGTTATGCTCTTAAGGATATCATTATCCTGGGATCTCCCCCCCCCCCTCCCCTCTACCCACCACACCTCCCAGCCCAGAATGTATATGCGTAATATATTGGAGAGTTGAAGATGCCATGTGATGGTCCTGGGCCGTCCGTCCCTTTGTCCGTCATTCCCCCCTTGAGCGAGCGCCATACAATGTCTTATTATTCCGTCCTGATTTGCTCACTTTTTTTTTTTTTAACTCAAATCCACAGATACCTTTTTAGTCATCTGTCCATTTATTGAATGACTTTTTTGTAATCGTACGTATTTTCATTCATCTGCGCCGTGAAATAGAGCACAAGTCAAGACAGTAGTACTATTCATTTTATTCTGACGCTTCTCGTTCAATTGTTCGATTTGACGACACCTTTTTCTGTCCTGTTAATCCGCAAATGTCGTGCTTATTTTTATTTATCTTGCATTTTGCTCAGTAGGTTTATTTGTTATTTCCTCTCATCATTCTTATCGCCCATATCTTGTACTATTGTGTGAAGGCTTCAGAACATTGGTCATGTCTGAACAGTCGCTTCTTATTTCTGTAGAGAAATGGGAACGAACAATTAGCCGCTCGAAGAAACCACTAGCCATTGATTCGTCAGTATGTACTACGTATTTGTTCACCGTCTGGACCTCCGAAATTCGTGCCCAAGTTAACCTGTTCGGCCGCCGAATGTCAGTGCTCACATAATTATGCTTTTTCTGTAGCGTTCCTGTTTCAAGGGAATGCTTGCGCTTTTGAATATCTCACTGGCAGGTTGGTGTGATCAGTGTTTTTTGTTATATATATAGTTATGAAATGATAGAGCCATAAAATAACCAAATAAGAGAGGTCTCTGGTGAGAATAATATAATTTCATTTGTTTATAGTTATCACTTTTGACTTTGAGTATTTGTTCGTTTCATCAGCGTTTAGTTTAGTTTAATTTATTTCGCTAAGAAATCAGTCGTCAAACAGCATATTTGTGTAATGACATAGTTAACAGGATTTTCAAAGGAAGTCAGTTTCGAACAACGTTTTGTCATGTTCCTAGAAAACTTTGCCTTGTGACCTTTTGGCGAAACCTTTAAAAGTGACACTTGCTCACAGCAGTTGCTGGAATTAACGACATTTTTCCAAGATTGCTGCGACGCCGTCATCTTTTCAAATTTCGTGGCTGTTGGTACCTGGGACGTAATGCCATGCTCTCTCTCTCTCTCTCTCTCTCTCTCTCTCTCTCTCTCTCTCTCTCTCTCTCTCTCTCACACACACTCTCTCTCTCTCTCTCTCACACACACACACACACACACACACACACACACACACTTACCAGAATCCTCCGACGCACTTGAATGACTGCTCGCAGTTGAGCCTACCTTCCTTGTTTAAATGCGCCAAGTCCGACGGGTTAGGTATATGTCTTATATAGATATAGAGAGATCTCTTAAGGCATAAACATAAATATTGGTTTTTAGATGTCATTTTATGTATGTTTGTGGTGTCATCAGTATTATTATTTACATATTTATTTATTTGTGCACAAGGCCCAAGTAATGCCTTCAGTCACCCCGCAGATTATTCCGTGTGTAAGTAAGGGCAACAAAGGTGCTCTGTGGTCACACTGGCCAAGTCGTTTAAACCTGACGGATGACCTGATGACCTGCGCCATTGCCGTCATCACTGATGTTGATGCCAGAAAAAGTAGAGGAATGGCAGCGCCTTGAGTTGCACGAAAGGCCTTTGGCTTGGCTTATGAGTGCACATTGGCAATGCTGCAACTTCAAACGTTTTATCTTAAGCCTGATGTCATCACCGAAACGTTTGAGTAGTCTGACGGTGACGCGTTCCCTATGTCAATAAGTACTACGTCGTATGGCTGCTGCTGCTGCTGCCTGCTGCAGGCAGAGGCTTGTGAAAGCCTCGAACCATGTGCTTGCAGCGAGCGATCTCCCAGGGGCCGAAAAGGAGGCTCCAAAAGATCCTTTTGTTTTAAAATGTCAAACGTTCATGGCCACATGGAAAGTGCTGTGCGCTGTTTGCTTTTCATGTTGATTTTTAAAAAATGTTGACTGAAAAGTGGGAGATCACAAAAAATAAAGAAGTTTTGTTTTTTCATTAATGGCCAAAGCCTAGTGGGACCTATGCTCTTCTGGCTATTACAATGGAAACATGAAAACGTACAAATGGAATGATATTCTAAAAGCTTTGTGGAAATTCTCTTTGTGTTCACACAGTCACCTCGCTCAAATACTGTTATGATTCCTGACAGTGGACTTGGTGCCAAACATATATCTTAATTAGGTATCAATGAGTTGGACATATCTTTTCTGAATGAGGTACCAATGAGTTGGACTTCTCTTTTGAAAGAAACTTGACACGAACAAAAATTGTGTCGTTATCAACGAAAACATAAAGCGCCTTCTAGATCGGACATTTCCGTACATACCAGTGCCTGTCTATGGTGGCGAAACTTGTAAGTTCTGTCATGTCTTCAGAACTGAAATGTGTTTCACGACAAATTTATTTAACGCTCCGATTGCAGATGGTCAAGTTTCCCTTGAAATGGTGACATCAGTGGTTAGCAGAAATCACAGTCAATGAAACAAAGGAATTCTAGGTGTCCATAGCAAGAAAATGAATTTAACGTCATCGAAAAAGTTCATTTCATTTGGTAGTCATTGAAAAGTTCATTTTAGTTTGTGACGTTCGTTAAGGATGAAAAATTTGTCAGTGTCCAAAGTTAATGTGGAATGAGACAGGTGTGATTGTAGAGAACCAGAGGGCCGTGGATACTCGGTATAACGTCAATATGTATCGCCAATCAAAACTCCTAGTGCAGTCGGAGAGCTCTTATGTTTCAGTACTGATAATATTTCGCCCAAGCCGAACCTTTGTTATAGTTGATGAAGCATAGTTCGTTGCGAAATTACGACGCGGTTAACAAGTTGATTCCAGTAAATGTATAAACCTTTTTTTTTTTTCATACAATTAGTTGTGTCACAAAAGAATATGGCTGTTAGTGTGTTGTCCAGTAAGTACTTGTATACTTCGTGCATTCGTGTGCCGTATCGTAGAAAATATAAACAGGTATAGTACGACTGAACGTAGTGCAAACGAAAAATGTATGTGCCGATTTAAAAGTATTCACTTTCCCTAAATATTGAGACAAATCTATACGCATACATATAGGTAAACGAGCAAATATATCTCCGAATTTAAATGCTTTCGTTTATGCGTTGATGAAAAAATCCCACGTACTTGATATTTAATTCAACTCGATTGTCAAAAACTCCATGAAGGGCAGATGCGCAGCGGAAAATCCTTTGATCTTGATGATAAGGCAGGCACACCAGTACCAGTAGTAAGAGATCTCGGGAGCTTAGCAACATGCCATCGATCAGCCGCCAGTAGTGAATATTTGAAGTCTTCATATATTATTGAGACAGAGAGGAAAGTCATGCTTACTTTGTTAGAGCTGTGTTGTTTTTTCCATGGAAAGCTGAACATTTATGGTTTGTCTTTTAGACTTCTAGTCATCCCTTTAAAATGTCGTGTGAATTTGTTTTATGTAGTAGTGTAAATTAATGTCACGTGTTTACTTGAAAACAATGTCACAAAGTTATTAGGTTGCTTATATGATGATTATCAGATATGCTGTCTTAGAAATGATTAGTTATGTCTCTCTCTCTCTCTCTCTCTCTCTCTCTCTCTCTCTCTCTCTCTCTCTCTCTCTCTCTCTCTCTCTCTCTCTCTCTCTCTCTCTCACACACACATAAATATATATATATATATATATATATATATATATATATATATATCTATATATATATTATATATATATATGTGTGTGTGTGTATGTATGTATGTATGTATGTATGTATATGCACATACATAGTACATATGAAAGGCTTTGTTCTAGTGAATGTTGGGCTGACATTTGATGCACAGTGGCAGTTACCGGACTCTCACATCATCCTTAAAATGGGTCCAGGGGTTAGGGAGGTAGGGAGGGAGAAGCAAGTGTGATATGTGGTTGGTTGACAAACATTGAATATTTTTGAGAACAGAGAAGTCGAGCATGAGTTTTGTAGCAAATCGTTTGCTCCTCATTTCAGTGTAATTCAGCAGTGTGTGTAAGAGGTTTTTGTGTGACAGTTTATATGTGTGTGTGTATATTTATATTTATATATAATATTAATATATTATATATATAGTATATAGATATATTATATATATATATTGATATATATATATAGATCTATATATATATATATATATATTATATTATATATTATATATAATATATATATATATATGATATTATATATATATATATATATATATATAATATATATACATATACATATACATATACATACACACACACCCACCCCACACACACATATATATATATATATATATATATATATATATATATATATATATATATATATATATATATATATATGTGTGTGTGTGTGTGTGTATAGTTCTGTACTGTACATGTGGTCTGTATTTATATAAGTGTGCTACTATTGGTGTCATAATTTACAACTAAATAATCAGTTGAACTTATTTGCTGTTTTCTCATCTACCCCAAAGGTGACTGTGCATGAAGAGGATGGGGGTCAACGCATCATGTCAGGCTGATGCGGGGGTTGGTCCTCAAGCCATCTTCAGTGCGTAAGTAGAAACAAATTGAAACAAATTTTTCATCTGCTAGTGACAGATGGTCTACTTAAAATATTTTTATGTGATGGGAGGTATTCTGTAATTTGCATATATGGAATTGATATGTGTGCATGTAATATAGCTCACAGTTGTGATATTTATTAACTGGGGTATATTTATTTGGATTTTTATGTATACTGGATTTGTACATGTTGAGTGAAATGAGTCTTACATATCTAATTCCTTATTATGTATTTGTACACGATTAATGCAGTACATTGCATCATATACTATGTATGTAAAACATTAAATGCTTGTTTTCCAAAGAAGGATTGATATTTAGGAAAGAGAGAAGGTGAGGGGAAAAGCATCATATATTGTGGTAGGAAAGAGATGCAAGGGGAAGAGCATCCTAGATTGTGTTAGGAAAGAGAGAAGGTGAGGGGAAAAGCATTCTAGATTGTGTTAGGCCAAGCCAAGAGTAGATGGAAGTGCAAGTTGAAGAGAATGGTGTGAAAATTGGCTTGGGCATTATGATAATTTATTTTTGACAAAAACATTGATTTTGCTGTAAGTGGGAGAGCAATTGAAGTGTGATTGTAAACAAGACAAGTGAGTTATATAAGTAAGTTGAAAGATCTTACAGTGAAGAAGTAGATGAATTGTTGGCCATGGTTAAGACACTGAGGCAGACGGCGTGAATGAGGAATCCCTAGAAGAAGAGTGAGTCATTGGGACAGCAGCGTCTAATTGTGGTGCATACATATAGGAGACTGGGAAGAGGGAATATAAACAGTAAATAGTAGTATGAGAAAATGTAGATGTAGTGAGGGGATTAAAAATATTAGGTAGTGTAGTTTTATGACAGAAGAGCTCATATACAGGTACTATACCGGAGAATGGATTGGTTAATTAAAAAGGAAGAAAGAAAAAAACAAGTTGGGGGAAAGTGAACAATACATATCAGGGAAAATGAAATGTGTCTTTAAGAGGAAGTAAATGCAGAAAGGTTTATACACAACATATCTTAGAGTAAAAGGTGGAATTTTAAGAGATACTGTTTGAAACAAATACAGTCCTTGGTTGGTGGATTGGATAGTTAGTTTTAAGATGTATATAATATAGGGGATGGAAGAGAGGCAAAGAGCTGAATAGTAAAACCGCAAGGGTTACTGTAAGGTTCATGATTCTTGTGGAAGTGACTGTTGAGAATGAAAAAAGAGCAATTGAGAGGCTTGAGAATTGAAAGACGCCTGGAATTGGTGGGATTAGAAGGAAGATAACAATGCAGTACAGTTTTAATGATAATTTAGTGGTGTGTCTGAGAAAGGTTATGTAATGATGGGTAAGAGGGTTCTTTGTTAGTTTTATAAAGGTCAAGATGATAGACACAACTTGAAGAATTGTGATTGGAAGTTTATGGTAGTAAATTATTATGCAAGAGAGTAGGATGAGAAGGGAGCGAGCAAAGAACAGGCAAAGCAAGAAAGGTAGTAGGGTATGTGCAAACGATCAGAACAAACTGAAATGTACACAGAACACTGTAATGATAGTGAAATGCAGTTGTTGAATGTAAATGGAAGGAAAGAAATTGAAGATGTTGAGATGAGCTGTTTACCCGAGACAGAGAGAGAATGGATAAGGAAATGCGAGAATATGTAGAAGTGGTAGAATGATTAGCATAAGTTATCAGTGCAAATTTGCGGCATTAATTGGTATGGAAAATATGGATATGGATTCAGAGGAATCCTGGGCAATATTAAGTTTCAGATACTAGGACGTAGCAACAGAGGTGTTAGGTTATAAGAGAAGTAACAGCAAACCTTGGTTTAGTGATGAAGCAAAAGTTTAAGTGAAGAGCAACAAAGGTTGAGAGTTCAAATGGACGATGAACAAGACCTAGAGAAGAAACAACAACTAAAAAGACGAAGAAATAGAAAGCTGAGAGAACTAAGTGATAGGATGAAGCATGACCAAAACATGTTTTGGAAAGAAAGAGCTACCGAAGTTGAAGAAGCTATGGAAATTGCGAGAGCAGGGCTATGTTTGCAGCTGTGAGATTCTTGAGGACGCAAGCCAGAAAAAGTTTGGAGGGAGTGATGGCATGTTGGATGAAGATGGGAACTTGGTCACAGACGAAATGGAGAAAAGGAATCTGTTTGCAAGGTATTTTGAAAGACCTAAATGTTTTGATACTACCGGTAGGGATGAGTGCATTGCAAATTTAAACGAGGCCCTGGAGGTACAAGAAGAAGACTTAGTGCAGAAGAGGTGAAAGAGGCCTTAAAATTTGTAAAAAATGGAAAAACTGCTGCGTGTGCGGGATAACTGCAGAGATGCTAAAAGCAGGAGGACGAAGGATGATAGAGGCATTAAGAGTTGTTTTAGCATAGTTTGGAAGAACAGAGGTGGTACCAAGTGATTGGAAAAAGGCAATTATGATACCAATATATAAAAATAAGGGAAGCAAAAGGGAGTGTGGTAACTATCGGGGCATAATTTTACTGTCAGTCCCAGGGAAGATATTCATGAGAGTAATACTTAACAGAATAAGACCTATAGTAGAAGAGAAACTTAGAGAACAGCAGTGTGGTTTTAGAAGTGGAAGGTCAACAGTGGATCAATTTTCACCTTAAGACAGATAATTGAGAAGAGATGGGAGTATGCAAAGCCAATATTCTGTGCTTTTATAGACTTGGAGAAAGCGTATGATTCAGTATGGAGAGATGGAATGTGGAGAGTGGCAGAACACTATGGTATACCACTGAAAGTGATAAGGATACTAAAGAACTGGTACCAAGGAGTGTGCAGCTGTGTACAGCTGGATGGACAGCAAAGTGAATGGTTCCCAGTTGGAAGTGGGCTAAGACAGGGATGTGTTATGTCACCCACCTTTTGTTAATGTATATATTGACCATATAATGAGAAGAGTGATGGAGAATGAAAACAGAGGGGCTAGTATTGGTGGAAGAAGTTTTTTATGGATTTGGACTTTGCTGATGATGTTGTGTTGTTGCTATACGTGGCTGGTGCTGGTAGGTATGGGTAATGAGGATGGAGACAGAGACACAGAATTTTGGCTTGAACATCAGCACAGAAGAGCGAGATCATGGTTGTGAGTAAGGATGATGATTGGGCGTCAACATGGAGGATATGACAATCAGAGGACAGGAACTTCAAGCAAGTTGAGAAGTTTGTTTACTTGGAAGTGTGGTAACAGCAGACGGGAGGCAAATTGAAGATATACAAAGAAGAAAACTAGGAGCAGCAAGAGCTTTTGAGGTTTCTGAGAAAAAACGTTTGGTCGAGGCATGAATCAGCTTGAGAACTAAGATGAGAATATTCAATGCAATAGTACTACCAGTCCTGATGTATGGCTCGTCCCACCTGGGCACTGACCAGAACAGAGGAGAAAAGGTTGGATGCTTTTGAGATGAAGCTGCTGAGAAGAAATACTTGGCATTAAATGGGATGATTATGTTAGAAATGAAGACATCAGGGTGAGATTGAGGCAAAGGCCAGTCAGTACCAGGTTGAAGAGGGGAAGCTGAAATGGTTTGGACATGTTTGAGAGGATGGAAGAGAATAGAGACCCCAGGAGAGCACTGAGAGCAGTACAAATAGGAAGAAGACCGATGGGTAGACCAAGAACGAGGTGGATAGACATAATTGTCAGGGATCTTGAGGATGAAATCCAAAACTTAGAGGAAGCGAGGGAAATGGCTCGGGATAGAGACAGATGGAGAGAAACTGTATCAGCCTTATGCCACTGGCCAGTGGCGGGAAGATAAATCTAAAAAATCTAATCCATTAGTGCCATTAGGGCATCATAAATCACTGAGTTTCGGTTAATGGTGGTTTTCGGTTATAGGCTCACCCCTGGGAACAGAACCCCCGCCGATAACCAGGGACTGCCTGTAGTACTCAATATCCTCTAACTCTTTGACGATTTAAGATATTGGCTGAGCTTTCATATATAAGGTGTGTATGCGAGAGTGGTCCCATCACCTGACGTTAGTTTTCAGTAATTAGCCGTTAAAGTTAATTACAGTGGGCCCCCCCGTATTCGCATTCTCCGGATTCGCGGACTCACACATTCGCGGATTTCTCTTGGGAATGTTTCCCCGCATTATTCGCAGAAAATTCGCGCATTCGCGGTATTTTTCTATGAGAAATATCCACAAATTCCTGGTTTTTTTAATCAATTTCATCATAAAATGCATTTTTTGTGATAAAACTATTATAAAAACCAAGTATGAAAATTTTTAGTGGTTTTTCTTAAGTTTTAACTAACAAAATAGGCTGTTTTTAGCGTTTTTGTAGGGGTTCCAAACATTCGCGGGTTCTAACTATTCACGGGGGGGGTCTGGTACGCATCCCCCGCGAATAAGGGGGGACCACTGTACTGATTACATATTACCAAATAAAGAAAGTATAATGGTGAGTGCAGTGCGAAAGTGGACTAATCCGCCTGACGTTAGTTTTGATTAATTAGCTGTCAAAGTTGATCACTGATTACTACCAAATAAAGTGGTGCAGTGTACTATTATTATACATCAAATTAAATGTTCAGGCTAGATCTTTCATGCCATTGAGTTTCAATAAATTAAAACATTATTATTTAGGTTACGGTCGAATTTTTTATTTATCCCTCACCCACTATATTTTTCCCTAAGAAAGTCATGGTTTTAGGTTTATTTTTAAAGATTTTATGGAATTAGAAGAGTTATGTTAAAAAAAGAAAAAAAATTACACTCTAACCTCAGTTTTTGGATACATCTCTTTTTGTACGTTTCAATTTTCAGACTTTTAACCGAAATTGTGTCTCGTTATTGTATGTTTCCTCAGTTTTCGAAAACTCAGAAATGTTCCATCCAGGGCCCAGCACATGACTTGGCCCTATATTAACCCTTAAACGCCTAAGCGGTAAAAAAAAAAATGTCTCCCGTGTGCCGGAGGTGTTTCAGAGTGAGCGCGGAAGCGGAAAAATTATATTTTTTAAAAAATCACAGCGCGCTTAGTTTTCAAGATTAAGAGTTCATTTTTGGCTCCTATTTTTTTCATTGGCTGAAGTTTAGTATGCAACCATGAAAAAGGAAAAAAATTATCATTATCATATATAAATAATGCGATGTATGATAGCGCAAAAACGAAATTTCATATATAATTGTATTAAAATCGCGCTGTGCGCAAAACGGTTAAAGATAACAAGTTAATTTTTTTTTCGTTGTAATTTACACTAAATTGCAATAATTTTGGTATATAACACATTGTAAAATGATAAAAGCAACACAGAGAAAATATTATCACAATATAATGCATGAATTCGTAACGCGCGGACGTAAACAAATATTTTTTTCAAAAATTCACCATAAATCTAAATATTGTCCTAGAGACTTCCAATTTCTTTCAAAATGAAGACAAAAGATCGAATATTACTATACTGTAAGAGTATTAGCTTACAAATGCAGTTTTCGACCATACCTGACGAGGTAAAGTTGACCGAATGTCAATTTTTTTATATATATTTTTTTATATGCAATTATTTTGGAAATAAGAAAAGCTACAACCTTCAAATATTTTTCGTTTTATTCTACATGAAATTGCGCACATTTTCATATATAAAACTCTATGAAATGGAGCAAATATTCCGAGAATGGGACGTACGCATTTCAGAGATTTGTGGCGGAGAATCTGCTCGCGGAGGGAAGGAAAGTTTTTTTTTTTAAATTCACCATAAATCTAAATATTTTGCTAGAGACTTCGAATTTGTTTCAAGATTAAGATAAATGACTGAATATTACTAGACTGTAAGAGTTTTAGCTTACAATTGCGATTTTTTACCATTTCGGTAGAGTCAAAGTTGACAGAACGTGGTTTTTTTTCTATTTATCATGATTTATATGCAAATATTTCAAAAATGAGAAAAGCTACAACCTTCAATTATTTTTTGTTGTATTCTACATGAAATTCCGCACATTTTCATATATAAAACTTTATGGAACGGGTAATTTAAAAGTGATGCATACATTACCACAATCGCACGTATGATTTTTTCGGAAGAATTACCGCGTGGACGTAAAGAAAATGTTATTTTTTTCATAAATTCACCATAAATCGAAATATTGTGCTAGAGACTTCCAATTTGTTGCAAAATGAAGGTAAATGCTTGAATATTACTAGAATATAAGCGTTTTAGCTTACAATTGCGTTTTTCGACCATTTTGGTAGAGTCAAAGTTGACCGAAGGTTGAAAATTTGTCACTTATCATTTTTTATATGAAAATATTTCAAAATTGATAAAAGCTACAACCATGGGTTGTTTTTCGTTGTATTGTGCATGAAATTGCGCACATTTCCATATATAAAACTTTATGTAAAGGCTAATTTTAAAATGGTGCAAACATTACCACAATCGCATGTATGCGCGCGACGTAAGGAAAAAGTTTTTTCATAAATTCACCACAAATCGAAATATTGTGCTAGAGACTTTCAATTAGTTGCAAAATTAAGGTAAATGATTGAATATTACTAAAATATAAGATTTTTAGCTTACAATTGCGTTTTTTGACCATTTCGGTAGTCAAAGTTGACTGAAGGTTGAAATTTTAGCATTATCGTTATTTATATAAAAATATCTCAAAACTGATAAAAGCTACAATCATGAGTATTTATTGTTGTATTCTACATAAAAATTTGCACATTTTCATATATAATACTCCATGTAACGGCTAATTTAAAATGGTACAAAAATTATGTCAAAGTGACTAAATAATTTCCGAGATGTGTCACAGATACTTTTTAGTGCGGCAAGAAAGAAATTCGCACTTGCGCGCCTGTGTAACGATTGTAAACAAAACAACACCTCGATCCGTGAACTCCCAGCATCCCCCAAGGCGCGTGATTCAAAAGTTTTAGGCTGGTAGGCCTATAAGTATTTTTCCGCGAATTTTTTTTTAAAAAAAAAAAAATTTAAAAAAAAAAAAAAATTTTTTGAGTCGACGTATGGTACGTCCATTCGGCATACGGGAGACATTTTGACTCGACGTTTAATACGTCCATTCGGCGTTTAAGGGTTAAATGCCCAAACAAGCATCCCATCTTCCATGACCTATTCTGCTTTTGTGCTTTTTTGTTTTATTCCAGTGCAACTGCTAAATAAGCCATCATGGGACCAAAGAAAGTTTCAAGTGCTAGCCCTTCTGTAAAAAAAAGTGAGAAACACTGTAGAATTTAAGAAAGAACTCATAGCAAAGTGTTGGAGGAAGTTGCATGCCGATCTCAGTGTGAAAATGCCCACAACAAGTGCTGCTGTTAGTGAATTTAAGGCCAGCATAGGCTGGTTTGAAAAATTCAGAAAATAAATGAGCATACATAATGTGCCTACTATAGTGATTAAGGACATGTTTGCAAAGTGGAATGATGTAAAACATTTTGTGGAGACATCATCCCAACAAAGAAGTTGTACAGTGGTCCCCCCGTATTCGCGGGGGAGATGCGTACCAGACCCCCCGTGAATAGTTAGAACCCGCAAATGTTTGGTACCCCTGTAAAAACGCTAAAAATAGCCTTTTTTGTTAGTTAAAACTCAAGAAAAACCACTAAAAATTTTTGTACTTGGTTTTTTTAATAGTTTTATCACAAAAAGTGCATTTTATGATGAAATTGATAAAAAAAACCAGGAATTTGTGGATATTTCTCATAGAAAAATACCGCGAATGCACGAATTTTCCGCGAATAATGCGGGGAAATGTTCCCGAGAGATATCCGCGAATGTGTGAGTCCGCGAATCCGGAGAACGTGAATACGGGGGCCCCACTGTAATCTGTCTCTCTAACAGTTTAATGACAATGCCATGTTTAACTTTAGGCAAATTTTAAAGAACGCTAGAAACAAATGTCTCTGGACAGTTTTGTTGTGCAACAGGGGTCCAGTAACTCTCAAGCTGGTCCTAATTAGTCCTTGAGCCCAGCACCCAAATTTTGGATATTGGTACCACCTGGGGTGAATAATTCTCACTGTTATTTTTGACTTGCTCCATATCTCTGCTTTACATTTTGCTATGATAGCCTTTTCAAACAGGTAGCTTTATGGTGGTTATCATGTCTTAAACAAACATACCGCTCGTAACTAATGCTAAAATACGTTATCATATTTTGCCCTGTCAACATTACAAACTCATAAATGACTCAAAGCACTCAGTATTGTATTAATACATTATAAACAATATGCAACCATCTTTGTAAGGTTAACACATTACCACTTTGCTAAGCAAGGCATCCATATTTCATATTAAAAGAATTTGAATATGCCATACTTCATATTCTCCTGCGTCTTCTTAGCAAACCAGTACCACATAGCAGTCTATGCCTTGTTTTTGTAAAGATATTTAACAAGACCATTAATTAGTCAACATGTGATACTTAAAAAAAGCTATTTACTGATGGTGTTCACATGATCATACATTATTTAAGAAATTATTCATCGTCATCATCATCTGAGTCTATCATGTCTACTTCTAGCTCATCCTCACCGGCTTGGTTGGTGCAGGTTTGTAGTTTGCACATGTGAGTGCACTTCAGTGAATTGCTCAGGCAGGTACATTCTGGTAGCTTGCATGAACGCAGACACTTACAGGAGAGCATGTGCAATACAACATCAGGTGCCGGAGCCCCACGCATCTACTGTATGTCCAGCGTCCCATCCTCATTTGTTGTCCAGCCAAAGCCATTAGGGGTTGGTACAAAGGGCTGGCTCTGTAGACATCTCCTCCAGATTGCAGCTTGGTAGTTGGCACGGAGAGCATGCATGAATAGACAGTCCTTACAAGGCGGGAGTTGACTGGATTCTAGCTCTCCACGTCTGGCACAGAATAGTTGAAATCTCATCTTGTTCACTTCAGTGATATGGGTGGAACTCAGATAGATACGACAGGTGACCTCTTGAAGTTTCTGGAAGAGTTCTTCAGATACCTCCCATGAGCGACCTAGCTCAGTGAATGCTTCTTGTGCTGTCTTGTCAGACCTTTATTTATACTTTTTGAAGGCAAACATCTTTCCTCGACCTGCAAATGCACTAACAGTGTCACAGCCTGTAAAGGGCATGCATACCTATCAAAGCCCCACAGACATTGGGTCCCAGTGAATGAGCCAACTTAGTTATATCAATGAACCTTGTCCGGCTTTTTGTTCCACATTTCTGATACATGGGACATGGAATGTTATTGCTTACACTCAAGCACAAAATCAATACTCTGTGTCTTCAGCAGAATGACAACAGCTTTGTATTCAGAGTTTGCTGCATGATGAGCATGGAGTAGCATACGAGTGTCAGCTTCTTCCTGTGATGATGTTTAGGTCTGTGGACTCTTACATTGGGCTGTAGTTAACTTGAAACAGTGTTGCTCACAGGTAACATACAGAACCTTATTCCCAAGTTTCTCTCTGTATCTTGGTCCCTTCCATTCATCAACCAGAAACTTGACTAGGTTAGTCTTGTTGGATGAACTGCCGAGCAATTTTCTCCATTGCTGGATGTTGTGTCCCGGTGCCATGTTTCTGAACTGGATTGCAGTATCTGCACCCCTGTTAACTCTTTCTGTGTCTTTAATGGATGGCTCTTTGTAAACATCAAAAAATGACATCATGCGCTGGCTTTGGGCACCTTCATGGAGAACCTGGCACAAGACCGATTCTGCCAGTTGGGAGAAGGTTTTGTCATTCCCATTTAACTTTGGAGGAGACTCATGCCATCTATGATTGTTGCTGATGGCTTTGGGATAACCTCTGCAGGAGAGGCACTCTTCTCCACCTCTCTGGCTAGGGCTGCCTTGTTAGTCTTACGCAGAGATCCATCACCATTAGCCAGTGCCATGGTAAGGCCCAAGTGGATGAGCCAGTACATCACTCATTTGTAGTTTCTGCTCTCTGCAACAAGAATCCTCTGTCAAACAATTTCCTATCAGCAATTAGTACTACATCTTTGGTACGGCTTGATTGTTTGACTTCTTCCTCATATCAGAAAATGTTTTCAGTTTGTTCTTGGTAATAGTGTCATGGAACAGTTTTATGGTGCATTCCCTTCCATTCTTTCTTTCTTGAAAGCTTGATAGCAACTCTCTCCTATCTTCTGAGCTTAAAACAAAAAGGTCTTTGACTATGTCTGGTGGTGCAGCAGTCGCATTTGAAAGACTGACAAGCTTCTCCTGTTATGATTGAAAGGGTTCAGCCAGCTAACTTCCATCACCTGAACAAGGGACTGGACATCTGCCTCGTCTCTTCTGATTCTAGTCAGCAGTAGATCGGGATGGTTGAATTTTTGTTGGCTCACATGTATCATGTCCCGTAACTGTCTCAGATACCTGCTACGGTATTGGGATGTGAGATAGTATCTAGCTACTGCTCCCCCTTTTAAGCTGAACCCCTTTGTACCTCCAGGTGTCTGTGTATCTTTGTTGACTGTCTCCTCTATCGCTTCGTCAACAGGTATTCGACCAAAAGGATTTTGAGAACCAATTTGTACTGAAAACCCACCTTCCATAAAGTGTGCATGCACATCAGGATGATCAATCGACAGTCGAGACATCTGTGCATAGTAGTAAGTCAGATATCTGGCATAGTTTAATCTTGTCGTAGGCAAAACACCATGGAATCATCTCGGATGGCTGCAAGGTGAAGCATCCAGTCCCTTCTCTGGAAGCCCTAATGAGGCCCAACATGATCTCTGTCATATCTATGTAGGACATCCAAAATGCAGATAGACTGCTTTCATCTCTGAGTGACTCAAGGAAGTCTTGGAACAACTTCAAGATGCGTGTGCATGATTCATTTTCAAGTACCTGTGGAGGGATGGGTGACTGATGCTACCATGGAACTCATCTATGCACTTTAACGTTTCTTCTAGGTGGCATATGTCTTCTTTGTGAGTTTCTTCTATCCATGGAAGGAAGCTTTTCCAGGCAAGCCTCATAATAGTGCTTCATACATAAGCTTGTGCACTCTAACTGCTTGGTTGTACTTGTGGCCTTCCATCACTCTTGACACTGATCCTTCAGCTGTTACCCCTGATTCAATACACAGGTCCCTGAGCCCTGCATCCTGAAATCGCTTCCCTATTATGGAGAGGAGGTTGCAAATAGTATGGAATTCGCCCATCCTTGGAATGATCGCATTTTTGAATTTGTCTTGCTTCCACAGTATCTCAACAACTTTTGCAAAAAGTGCCTGGTCAAACACACAGACAATCTTGTCAATGTGTAAATCCTGCATGATGTGGAGTGCTTGTTCTAGTACTTCATTTGCAGTGGATAGTTCTGTTGCAGGAGCATTGATAGTTGGCAGATAGGCGATCGTATCCTGGATTACTGAAATATGACTGCGGATCTTGATGTTGAACCCAGTCCAGCTGATGACAGTCTGATTTTCAAGATCTGATATTCGAGCCAATAGCCTAGACAAGATTCTTGATCCTTTTTGCATCAAAGACTTCTCTGGTTGTTTTAGCATCTATTGCCTTGATTTGTGTCGGCCCACACGTTTCCCAGCATTGTAAGTTGGTAGCATTAGTGGAACAGGAGTAATGCTTCTTTTCTTGGATTTTGTGATTTCATTGGCAGGGATGTCTTTGGCATGGGCCCTGCCACTTTAGGCTGGATAGCAATGCCATTGACTCTGTGAGAAGTTCCTGCTCCACTGAGTGTCTCCTCAAGTCGATCAATATTGTCAAAGGCTAGGGTAGTAAATACACCCACGGGAAGATATTTCTTGGCAAGGGGATGCCATCTTTAGAGAGTTCCATTTTTTGGACGCATAGTGCAGTGTCAATCTCCTCGGCTTGTGAATAGGAAACGCTGTGCCCAACGATGGTTTAAGAGTTCTAATCAAATTCTGTGTTCCCTGTTAGAGACTTGACAAACCAAAGGGTAGAAGCACATGCTTGGGTGGTTTTGTCTTGCCACAGGTGATAGAAAAGACCAGATCACTGCCATATGAGACAGCTAGACGCTGTACTCTTTCTGAGGGATTTGCACACTCAGGCTCTCCTGTCAGCAGGGTATACATAAACCTAGTAACACACTCAGGGATGACAGCCTGCTCTGTATCAGGTGGCCATGTTTGATGGACAGCTAGGTTCTTTATTTGGTTCCTCAGTTCTATTGCTGCTTTGGTCAAAACATCTTCTGATATGACAGTCTTGGCCTCTAGCAGCTCCTGTTTCATATCGTAGGCATGTCTAGCGAGATGGGTCTAGCACCAGACTGTCTGGATAAAGTAGCAGTTTTCCTTTCTCATTGGAGACAAAGTGGACTGATCCGCCTAGCTCACTTTCTATTTTGCGACGAGCATGTTTCTTTGTTGAAGGTTTTATCTGAGTGATACCAAGAGAGTTCATGAATCTTTCAAGTCTGCTTGTAAGGTCTGTCATGGGCACTATATCAGGGTTATAGAAAAGCTCATTTCTCATATACAAGAAGAGATCTTCAGATGCCCTTCTCTCGGCATCCTCATAGACTGCCTCCTGGTTGTGATCTGGCTTCTCACTTGGACTATTTGAGGTCACTGTTTCTCCTTTTGTGTAGAGTTTGTAGCAGGATATGTGGTAGTGCCCTTCAGCAGCAACTAGGTCTCTGCTCGTTAAGGCAAGGATTCTTGGTCATGTTTTTTGGTTGCTGCACTACGGATAGTCTCATCTGCTCTCAACTCAACACACTGAACAAGATTCTCCCTAGTTTTTTGTCCTTTCAGGTACTTACTCGACTTGTTGCAAAAAATGCATATCTTATCATAAACTCTTGATGAACCTGGTGTATCTCTGCAGGATCTTCTGGGACAAAGCATTTCACTTTCTGCACTGGTGCTTTTGGAAATGATAGAGTCAAGTGTCTTTTTCATGGTGAAAATGCTACGGCATTTACGATGATACTGTATTTGGGGTACTTGTCCCTCTTTGAGGCCATTGGCTAATTCCAAAACTGGACCATGTTGCCTTATCTCTGCAGCCCGGAACAAAACCTTCCAAGACTCCAGGTCTTTCAGAGACACCAGGGGCTCAGAGTCTCCCAGCACAACATTGAAGGATACAGTCTTTGCGCTGACGCTTCTTTGGCAAGGTTTCTATCTTCATCACTACTTGTTGAATCCATCTTGTAGACTTTAGGACATCACATGAACTCTATGTACCTGCAAAAAAAAAACAATACTCAGATTAAAATCAAGATTCTGAAAACAGGGACGTTTCTGATATCAAATGAAAGAAGTTATCTTATGTAATGTCTGCCACATTGCTGCCCCTTTAGCATTGCATGCAAATTTTGAAATGTTTAGATATGAAAAGGAAGATTATATTAATCTTATCTAAATATTAGTCTTAATAAAAACTTAATTACATATTAAAATGATACTTACCCAGTAGGACATATCAAGGAATCGATCAACACGAGCTGAAAAAATTCTAACATCTACTTGTGAAAGCTGAAATGTAACATACGCCTCGGGAGGCATAAAGATTAAAAAAAAAACAATATTTGATAATACGTCCTGTTCATAAATGCATTTATTTTGTTTTAATGTTATTAACAACAGTAGAAAACACCTCCCTGTGCATATATGAATGATAATGATAATGGATAGGGAGTATATATCATTTCTAGCAACATATGCAATAATGCAATTAGGTAAAAAATTGAATTATTAAAAAAAAGTACTAAGCTACCAATATGAAGAGGCTATCATGCCTTAAGATACTTATATCAACCCTATAAACATTTTGGTACCACTCAGAATTATTCACCTCAGATGGTACTGATATCACATTTGGCTGATGGACTAAATGCCAGTAAAAAACGAAGTGGGGAAATAACCTCAGATAGTGCCAGTGAAAAACGAAGAGAAGTAGCCCCAAATAGGTCCTTGATACCTGAAGTCCTTCTGGAGGGAGATTCCCCCTCCAAACAATAACTTCTCCTCCTCCCTATCCCCTCCTCTCCATCCTCCATAGACTAACAAGTGTTTTCCATTAAGGTAAGAGTTATGATAAATGTTCATTTATTAATTTCATTAGTCATTTATATTTATTTCTCATTGTTTTCTGTATGTAAAACTGTCTTTATTCCCTAGAAAATGTATTTTTTTTTTATGTTTTTGGGGTCTGGAATGCATTAATTGTATTTACATTATTGCTTATGGGAATTATTGGTTCAGTTTTCATTCGTGTCTAATTTTGTTTGAGGTTCCGGAACGGATTATGTTGCTTTGCCTAATTCCTGATTTAATGCTAATATTTTAAACCAAAAAAATTATCTGATCATTGTTGAGCCTAAAAAAATATTGCTTTACATTATTAACATCCACACTTACCTGGACGTTTGCGAATCTCCCCCCCCCCCACCCCCCCCCCCCCCCCACTCAGCTCAGATCAGGAGGAAGAGAGAAAAAGAGAGGAAAATTGAGAGAAAAATGAAAAATTGAAAGAGAAAATCAGGGATAGAGAAAAATTGAGAGAAGATCAGAGAAATAGAAAAAATATATAAAAGAAAATAGAGAGAGAAATATAGAAAATGAGAGAAAAAGTGAGGTGAAAGAGGGCAAATAAGAGAATGAAAAACGATTGTTTACTATGGTTTAAAGTCCGTGTGCACTTTGATTGGCCATTGGCCCCAGCAAGCTGCAATACGCTCTGAGGGTAGAACACTTTTGCACCAATCTAAAGTTAGTCTGTACCTCTTGTTAGACCAAAACACACCACTTTAGACCTTAGTAAACCCTGCAGGATGTTCTCTTTTGCCTTTTCCGACATCAATACAAAGTTTTTTTAGTCTATGGACAACATGTTGCTGCCTATAACTCCAAAACACCATTTTTAAGGGTTAGACCACTTTCAGACGACACGCTCAGTATAATATGTCAGTGTATCTTTGATCTTGTGGATATTTCAAGCTAAGAATGTTTTTGTATATGAGACTTACCCAGTAATTATGTAGCTATTATAGTTTCTACAGATGGCGCCTAATTCAGATTTGGTGGGTAGCTCTTCAATTGCTCAGTGTAGGTGATAGGTATACAGTGTTGTCCCCCAACGGCAATACTAGGAACAACTAAGCAAAGCACTTCGTTCCGTTTCCTGCCGTGCTTGACTAAACATCAAGCGCTTTCAGCAGCCTGTTCTTATTTTCCAGTTGTATCACCGGATTTCGGTAGCATTACACAACCACTGGATCACAATCATAGCCTTCGAGCAGGATGAGTCTTGAACTTTGTTTGTTTAATTAAGATTATCATGAAGCCAGATAAGTGTATTCTCCCGGAATACTTCTTGAATGTAACACCATTCAGTTAGGCCTAATACTTTTGCATATTATGTTGTACTTACTGGAGCTTATGCTACGTGCAAGTTGTCGGTTAATAATTGCCTCGTGACCATTTTATTGACTGGCATGACATCTCAGGAAGAAGTATAGGATGTTCTCCCATTATTATCTCTCCACCTTTTCAGTAAGGTGCTGAGTTTGGAGAGCCAGGTGTACAGTGTACCTGGAGCACCCACCACTCTCAGTGGATGGGTGTGGACTTTATTTCAGTGTAGGTGTCAGTGTTTTCAGGTGATTTTATTTTGGTGCTGCACCCAGGGCAAGGGCGGGCACCTATCATACTTTGCTAGCCATAAGAGCATTCCCCTTGCTGCATAGTTTCCCTTAAGTAGGAGGCAACCCTTGGCTCTACCACCACACCACTACAAGTTAAGATGAGTGCCAACCAGAGTCGGTAGCTATTCATGTGCCTAGCTCTCTTAACTGATTGAAACGACAAGCGTTGGTTTTTCAATGCTAGTAACTCTTCTATTTTCAAATTCATTACATGACGTTATGCGTTGGAGTAGAATATGTCCATGATCCCAACTCCTTTCAATGTCGAATCAGCTATATAATTACTGGGTAAGTCTCATGGGTAGCCAAGGTCAGCCATTTTGTATTGCTCTACCAATGGCGATTGCCGCTTCTTTGAGTCAGAGGGAAGCCATGACATCATTGCCACTTACGACGTTGCTCCCAGTCGTATCCGCTACACTGCCTTGCTCGGCTATGTTGTCATTTGCTGCCATGACGTCATCTCCTCCATCCAGTTTGCTGCATCTCCCTTCCATGTCGTCGGACCCTTCTCTTGCTGATCTGTCTGAGGCTTTATGCCAGGCAGTTCTTAAGAGATTGGACTCTGTTTTAGAAGATAAGTTGGCTGCCATTTTGGCTGGGAGGACTGGAAGTAAGCTTGTTGCATCGCCCCCGCCTCTTGCGAAGAGATTGTGTAAAAGGAGCCAGTGCTGTCTTCCATTCCTTCTCTCCCATCTCTGCTGTGTCAGCGTAACAAACGTTGGAAGGCTAAGGATTTTGCCCTTTCTTCGTCTGCGAGTGAGGAGCAGCACACACGTGTTCCTGCGAGTGTTGGTGTTTCTTAGTGTTAGTGTATCTTCCTCTGTGCGATCTGCAGTGGCTGCTTCATCATCTGCATCGAGTCGTGAGTGTGTTGCAACCTCCCACATTCATGCACTTGTTGCAGGTGCTTCCACTTCTCCTTCTCCGGGGCCAATTCGTCGCCAAAAGGAACTCAAGGCGCCTGTCAAGAGTTCGAAGGTTGTGAGTGCGGATTTGGTGCATCAGGAGTGTTTGCCTGCCCCTCTCCCTGGTACTTCTAGGAGTTCGACTCCGAGGGATTCTCATTCGATCTCGAGTGTTCAGGACTCCTCACCAACACGTTCATACGTCTGCAAAAAACGTGCCTGTACACGGCCATGTTAGAGAGTCATCTGTTGGGAGAGTGCATAGGGATGTCCCTAGTGTAGTGGTTGGTTTGTCTCGGGAGTTGACGCTTGGATCCAGCCCAGACAGGTTAGTTGGTGTTTCAGGCTGTTTGGCTGCTGGTTCTTCCATTAATTTACACAAGGAAGGCCCTTTAGATATACCTGCACACCCATCTTGTCATTGGTCTCCATTGCCGGAGCAGGAGGAGGGAGACGCGCAAGAGCTTTTGTCTTCCTTTACAGAAGTTGTCGATCTCATTCGTGGCTTCAACAATTTGGAGAGTAGGACTCGAGCTCGGTTGTCTTTCACTCCTTCCTGCTTGGAAGCCTTGCTGGGAGCTACGCAGGATCCTAAGTCATTGTTTCAACTTCCCTTGTCGGGGCACGTCCAGTCGGTCTTGCACAAGGTTAATGCCTCTGTTTCAGATCAGGACGGCTTGCTTTGCTCTAGGGGCTCTGCCAAGCTGTTACCCCTGCGTCTCACGAGGCATAGGAAGTACTTTGCTATGAACTCTGGATTTTTTATGTTGCGCCATCTTAATCCGGACGTCATTCGTCTCAAGCCGGGATTGACTTTGGAGCAGGTGAGGTCGGTGGCTTCATCCTTGTCTCTACGGGATACCTCAGCGTTGGAGTCTATGGCAGCCTCCATGTTGCAGATGGTTTCTTGGCTGGACTTGGGTCAACGGTCATTGCCAAGATAACTTCTGACAGGTCCTCAGAGGGTTGGCGAGTGCTTCCTCTCTTGCCAGTTTGTTGCAGTCCGGAGGCAAGGCGTTTTCATATCTGGCTCACCTCAGTGTTAATTTATGGGCTAAACTTCTGATTAGAAGAGACACAGCTTTATCCAGGATGTAAAGATCAGTTGACCCTCAGTCCTTCTTGGCATTGAGGAGTGGAGATCTTTTGAAATCACAATTTCTGCTCCCTCGGATCAAGCTGGAGGATGCACTAGACCGGCCCTGGGCTGACACCAAGGACAGGTTAGTGTACCAGGCTGTGTCTAAGTATGTGTCTCATCCTCGGAGACTTCCAGCTCCTCCACCTCCCTCTGCCCAGCAGCAGTCATGAAGATCGTCACCTGGGAGGCTGTCAAGGAGTTCGGTCGGCAGGGCCTCCCACTTCGTCCCAGCCTAGGTCAAAGGACTAACGTCCCTTTTGCTCCCGTTCCTTCTAGCCGAGAAGGGGCCCCAGGGGCAGAGATAAAGGTGCTCCTTCTCCTGTGCCACAGGTGGGGGAGGGAGCCTGGCAGGCCATTGGCCCAAGTGGCAGAGTTATGGGGCAGAGAAATGGGTGGGAGATGTCCTTCAGGTGGGGTATCTACTGCCATTCGACTTCTCCCCCCTCTCTCGGACAAGACGCTTCCCAGGAGGGTGTATCCTTCAGATTCTCCGAAGTTCTTGGCTCTCCGGTAGGAAGTGCAGATGATGCTTGACAAGGACAAGGATGCGATAGAGGAAGTGGTGCGCCCGTCTCCAGGGTTTTATAGTCACACCCTCTTGATGCCCAAGGCGTCGGGAGGTTGGAGACCTGTGATCGACTTATCAACCTTGAATCATTTCATCAGGAAGATAAGGTTCAAGATGGAGACCCCACGTTCAGTGTTGGCAGTTGTGAGGGAAGGCAACTTCATGCAGTCGATAGACTTGAGGGACGTGTACTTCCAGATCCCTATTCATCCAACGTCCAGGAAGTTCCTTCTCTTCTCTCTCGGAGAAAAGGTCTTCGAGTTCAAAGTCTTGTGCTTCGGGCTGAGCACAGCCCCTCAAGTGTTCACAAGGGTCTTCTCTCTTGTCTCAAGTTGGGCCCATGCTCAGGGGATCTGTTTGCTGAGGGGCCTTGATGAGTGGTTGGTCTTGGCAGGTGCCAGGGAGAAGTTGCTGCAGGACAGAGATTGTCTGCTTCGGTTTTGTCTGGAACTGGGCATTATGGTCATCCAGGAAAAATCAAACTTCTTACCCAGTCAAAGAATTCTCTACCTGGGCATGGTCGTCAGAACGGCGGTTGTAATAGTTTTCCCATCAGATCAGAGGTTGGAGGAGTTGCAAGTGGTGGCACGCAACTTCCTGTCGGAACCACATCAGTCAGCTCATCTGTGGCAGGTTCTTCTGGGAGTTTGGTCTTCTCTGGAGAAGTTGGTCCCCTGTGGGCATCATCATCTTTGGTCTCTACAGTGGAGACTGAGGGAATTCTGGTCTTCGGCAGGGGCACTCGCCCCTGTTAAAGGTTCTTTTGTCCCTGGAAGTGAGAGAAGACCTTTGTTGGTGGTTAGATGCCCAAAATCTTTTGAAAAGTGTCCCTCTGTGTTTTTTCCCAACGGACTTCCTTCTGTTTTCAGACACCTTCCTCGCAGGTTGGGGACTCATTTAGGTGGCCTCATTGCCTCAGGCGTTTGGAGTTTGGAGGACAAACAGCAGCATACCAACGTCTTGGAGTTGAAGGCAGCCTTCCTGGGTCTGGAGGAGTTTCGGGCGACAGTAGAGGGTCATTCTGTCTTTCTCATGTCGGACAACACCATGGTGGTTACCTATGTGAACAAGCAGGGAGGCCTGGTTTCACGTCAACTTCACGCCTTGACCATCGAGGTTCACCAGTGGGCAGTCAGCAATTTGGTA
Organism: Macrobrachium nipponense; assembly: GCF_015104395.2. NCBI lineage: Eukaryota > Metazoa > Arthropoda > Malacostraca > Decapoda > Palaemonidae > Macrobrachium > Macrobrachium nipponense. The sequence continues at coordinate 52,914,464 of NC_061107.1, read as the reverse complement.
GAGCTCTCAGTCAGGTATATCCCAGGCAAATGGAATGTGGTCGTAGACAAACTCAGTCATTGGGATCAGATCCTAGGCACAGAGTGGTCCCTTCATCAGGTAGTAGCAGGAGATTCCAGGTCTCTTGAGAAGGTTGTGGAAGTGGATTTCTTTAAGAGGTTGCTGTTTTTCCACAAATATAGTAAGCTTCATCTTGATCTGTCTTTGCAAATTTACTTTCTGATTCAGGTGGTTCTGCTACAAAAATGGCTGTTCTTCTCTTGAGTGAAGAGGATCCTGGAACTACGTCACACATCTTATATTTTGAAAAAGAGACAAAGTTAGTTTTTTCTACATATTTCTTTTCTGACAAAAAAATTCACTGAACAAAAGATTTATATTTAAGTGATTTACACGCTTTATGAGAATATTAGGTCATTTGGTAAAAAAAAAAAAGGAAAATTTGTAATTCAGGTTTGGCCATCTCATTATGTAATTTTCTTCATAGCATCCAAAAGACGGGATTGCAAGGGAAACTCCCATCCTAAAATTCATCAGAATTATGTTATAAATGAAATCCACCCATAAAAAATAGGTCCCCGCACATTGCACATGGACCCACAGATTCTGACTGGTAAATAATCTAAGATTGATTACACGTTCAACCATCAAATAATTTACAGTTGGTATTTATGCTATAACAAGCGAATAATTGTTACTGGTAATCATCTAAACTCAGACTGGATGTATTTCCTGTTTTGGAGCATAGTTTTTACAAACATTTGCTGAGCTAAAAAAAAATAATAAAAAAATAAAGGCTCATGGAGCGAATTTTATCAGAGAAAGTTTGTGATCACATTCTATTAAATGAATTTTGCTATCATTCAGATAGAAAACTTTGTGATGAAAAAGAGCCTTACGTTCTACACAAGACACATACAGAAGTCGAATTCATGTTAATGGAACTTCATAGGAAGAAGTTGTGACGCATACTCTTGCCGCGACCAGCAGCATCAGCAATAAATAAAATGGTTTTAAATCTTTGTGAAAAGGCTAGTTCTTCTAGTGATGCTCCAAGATGAATAATCCAAGAGACTCAGGTTTCTTTGCCAGATGAAACCACAGTTTTAATACCTAAGTATACCTCATTGCAACGAAATGTTCAACATTGAAGGAAAAGAGATGGTGACCCAATTCCAGCACCTAATAGTATCAGTGATATTTCATTACCTGACCATTTACGTGTAACACACAATGGAGAACCTTTTTTTTATTGTATGAGTCTGGTGCTGAAGATACCAACAGAATACAGGCAGTCCCCGGGATATGATTCGGGTTCCGTTCTTGAGACGTGTTGTAACCCGAAAATCGTTGTAAACCTGAACATCACCAAAATCCTAAGAAAACCTTACTTTTAATGCTTTGAGTGCATTCAGAACTATGTAAACTGCATTCTTATTGCATTTTGCATAAAAAAAACTTCAAATATTGATTATTTTGCATTTTTGGTGTCAAATTTCTTCTGCCAGATGAGTGTTGTAGGCGTCGTAACCCTGGAAATAATTTCCGAGGAATATAATTGAAAAGCGCCTTAACCTCAGAACGTCATAAGCCAAACCTGTCGTAACCAGGGGACTGCCTGTATTCATTTTTTTGACTGCAAAGAATATTGAACTTCTCAAAGAACACAAAACCTGGCTTGCAATGGCACATTTAAAGTAGCCCCCCGCCTTTTCCACCAACTTTGTTATTCATATGTTATGTGAAGATGTATTGTTCCAGTGATATGTATACTTTTGCAAAATAAAACTCAGAATTCATATGAAAGGGCATTAAAGACAACTTTGAATTTAGCCCTGGATATGACACCCGATACATACTATGCTTTTTGATTTTGAAAAGGCCATTCAAAATGCATTTTCAAATGTGTTTGAAGGCATGCAAATAAGTGGTTGCTTTTTTGATCCGGCTTAGTGCATATGGCGGAAAATACGGGTTTCAAATCTTACACTGTTATACAGTGGTCCCACCGTATTCGTGGGGGATGCGTACCAGACCCCCCCATGAATAGTTAGAGCCTGCGAATGTTTGGAACCCCTATAAAAATGCTAAAAACAGCCTATTTTGTTAGTTAAAACTCAGGAAAAACCCACAAAAGATTTTCATACTTGGTTTTTTTAATAGTTTTATCACAAAAAATGCAATTTATGATGAAAATGATTGAAAAAAAAAAACAGGAATTTGTGGATAATTCTCATAGAAAAATATCGCAGTTGCGCGAATTTTCCGCTAATAATGCAGAGAAATGTTCCTGACAGAAATATGCGAAATTGAGAGTCCGTTAATCCGGAGAACGCGAATACAGGGGGCTCCACTGTATTATAAGCGAGGAGCATATTCGAAAACATTGCAAGATGTTGGTAGCCTTAGCTTTTGTGCCAGCTGATAATATTTGCGAGGTATTTGAATCTTTGCAAGATGTGATGCCTCCTGAATTGGAAGAGTTAACGAATTATTTTGAGGATACATGGATTGATCGTCCCTTCTAACACCGTAGGAGAGATGCTATATTTAAACCTGAGTTTTGGACTACTTTTGATCGGGTGTAGGGAGACCTATCAAAGACCAATAACTCATTAGAATGGTGGGACCGAAGTCTTCAGTCAACATTGGGTTATAACCACCCAACCTTTTATATGCTTGTGGAGTTTTTGAAGCTGGAGCAAGACAACACAGAAAAGGATACATACTGAGAATCAGAGTAGGACACGACGATTCCAGAAAAAAAAGCAAATTATTAGAGAACAGCTAAGGCAATAAAAACGCTAGTTGGTAAATATGGGAATTGAGCAAACAAACTGGAATATACTTACAAAATAGTATAAGCTTATCTTTACTCAAAAGAATCCAAAATAGTAAACATATAAAATATTCAATAAATATGAAAACCCAAACTACCCTAATTTGGTTCGAATATTACCAGGTTCACGAACAGATTTTTTCAAGGATTCTTTTCTGTTCATAGATCGAGAAATTGCGTTGTGTTTAAATATACGTCTTAGATTGTCATATTTTGTGATCGTATCAACCCATTAGTTTAACCAGGAATAGATATACTTATTACTAACCTTTAAACCATTGTGTCATTCCTATACCACGATCCGAAGAATAGCCTGATTCATTTACAAATGCCTGTCAGTAACAATATCTATCGTGCATGCATGCCCTTCAATATTATCACCTAAAACACTTATAAATTCTTAGACTTAGCTGTAATACATGATGATATTATTTCTCTGAAGTTGTGTTGATTCCTTTACCCCCCTCGCATGTTGAGCTACCGTAAGGCGACGATGACCTTCACACTTAAACAACTAAAAACCGGTACTGCCGGACTCTTGACTCAAATCAGTCGGAGACGACTGACGATCCACGCATGCGCGACCCGCATTCACCAACGACAATACTTAACTACTTGTTAAAGATTACGTAGAGTTAAACCACCATTTAACGTATTTAACCCTTCAAAACACTTAATATAAAGAAATATTATACTATAACTAACAATTCCACACAATATATATATAATAATCTACGCATCTTGCACTGCATAATGTTTACAATATTTCTCTTACAAACTAAAGATAAATGATTGTTTACTGGTCTTTATACACTATCGTGATTCCATCTCGCAGTCGCGATACACTCCCAGCAAACAAAAGCAATATTTACAAGTTATAATTGTCCTGCTTGAATGAGGGGCTCTTCTGGCCTCAGTAGCAGCCGCCCCTGTGCCGTTTTCCCCCTGTTCAGTCGGGTGCTTTTATCATCAGTTTTCTCAGATATGACAACATCAGTCTCTTGCCATAATTCTAAAGGATATAGCTTGACAACAGGTCTCATCACTTGACCTTGTGGGTTTTTTAAAGTAACCACGCGCAAGACATCATCCGGTCCCACATGTAATTTGACAATTTGACCGAGTTTTCCAACGACGTCTTGGTCCTTCATCGTGTAATCAACACAACATCTCCCATTTTGGGCCAAGATCGTGTCTGATTACCCACCCGATGAGTTTCTCGGAGAGAAGTTAAATATTCTCTACCCACCTTTTCCACAGGTCATCACATTTTTTTTGTAATGTACACAAATCGCTTTCCAACATCCTTATTTTCACCAACAGAGGGTCCTTAGCTTCATCTTTCCAATCTATGACTTCCCTAGGGAAAGATCTCAATCTACGTCCTAAAATCAAATGATTGGGCGTCAGAATATCCAACTGATCTAATTCTCCCGGTGTATAACTTAAGGGTCTGTCATTAATAATTGCTTCAAGTTCAGTCACAACACAGGAAAGTTCACCAAAACTGAGAAAGGCCTGACCTATTACCTTTTTCAGACATGTTTTTTTTTCAGAAGACCAATCAATCTTTCCCATATAGCTCCAAACCAAGGTGCTCTGGCTGGTATGAACTTCCATTTTACATTCTATAGCATTTAGGTGTTCTTGCACTAAGGAACTTTCTGCCATGCTTTTCAAATAATCTGAAGCCGATACAAAGGTAGTAGCATTGTCACTTAGCATTAAAGAAGGAAATCCCCGACGGCTACAAAACTTTCGGAACACCATAAGAAACGAATCGCAGGACAAAATCTTTTACTAATTCGATATGAATTCCTCTAGTAACTGGACAAGGTAAACAACACAATATAAGCTTTTTCAGGATTTTGATGTTTCTCCTTGGTTAACAACGCTCCTGTATAATCTACCCCTGTAACGCTAAAGGGTTGTTTTTTTTCTCTGCACCCGAAATTCTGGCAATGGTGGAGCAATATTCACACGGTAGGGTCTCCCCTGTGTTTTCTTACAAATTATACAATGATGTATTACACTTTTGGCTAATTGGCGAAGCTGTGGGACCCAGTATTCCTGTCTCACACTTGCTACAGTTGCATTTACTTCCCATGTCAGCTTGTAAACAGTGATGCTCCCTTACTATCAATTTTGTGAGAAAACAACCTTTTGCAGTAATATTGGGAATTTTATTTCTGCCGCCTGTGCGACATGTTCCAATCTTCCTCTGCATCTCATGATACCTTCTTCCAAGAAGAGATTCAATTGTACTAATAAGGTCAATTTTGAAACTTTATCCCCCTTTTCCAAAGCTTTATATTCTTTCGGAAAGTATTCCTTTTGTAAGAGGATAATCATTTTATTTTTAGCCTTTTGAAGTTCTTCCAGCGTTAAACTTCCAGTGTTTTTCTACAGCCAGTTGATTTACAATTGTCAATAAATCGTATTATCCAAGCTATAGTTCTACAAAATTTATCCACTCTACTAAATCTTTCCCCAAGTTCAGCAGATGGATTTTTTCACTGTTCCCTACAAGATGGACCTGAATAACTTCATCCTGTGATTGTGTTTCTTTCACCCATGTCCTGTCAATAGGATAGGTGTGGTTTTCTTTTTGATTTTAACCAGGGAGGTCCTCCCACCAAAGGAGTTATTTCTTACTTCTTCTGTCCTTTTTCCTCTAGTAATCCAATCACTAGGGTTTTCTGAAGATGGAACGTAAGAAAAGACAATCCCTGTAGTTATAGAGTTAATTTCCACTACTCTATTTTTCACAAATACTGGCAAATTATTCTTTGTCACTAACCATCCCAGGGCAAACTTTACTATCAGACCAAATTATTATTCTCTCAAATTTATTTTCTTCAAAAGTTTCAACTATAAATTTACACAATCTTGCACCTAACAACAAAGCCATTAATTCCAATTTAGGTACAGTCACTCTTTAATGGGTGCTACTCTACCCTTTGCCATAATCAGAGACGAAGTTTACCACTTGCTCGATAGGCCACACAACCATAAGCTGTTATGCTAGCATCACAGAAAATGTGGAGGTAATCCGCTTTCTCCAGATTAGTGCTTCTGGGGAAGGAAATACTGAGACTTTTTCTCTAAGTCTTTGGACAACTCATTCCACTGTTCTAATAAAGGAAACTGCAAATAATTCATCCCATTTCAACTGTTGTTTCCACAAATCTGTAAGAATACTCTAGCTCGTATCGTAACAGGGATAATCACATCCTAAAGGATCATAAATTTGGGCAATTGCACTTAGAATTTCACGTTTTGTTTGACCGGTCTTAAGATGATTAGGTGTTATTGTTAATTTATCACTAGAGATGTTCCAGTTTAGGCCTAAAACTTTATAGGTTTGTTTCTCTTTTGATCTTTATGCGATAAAGCATCCGCGACAGTATTCAAAAGATCACTATTACTAGTCCATTCCCTTAAATACAAGTGCGCCTGAGCAAAGATTTTGTTTGCACAAAAAATAAAACATCAATTCATCTTCACTGTTGGAGGTAAATTGAAGGTTGTCCACATATAATCCCCTCTTCATCATATCCACTATCTTAGTACAGCTTGAATCTTCTCTAACAGCTGCCAGATGTGATTTAATAGTGGCATTCAAAAGAAACGGAGAACACGTAGCACCGAACAACACCACCCTAAACCTATATATGATTAATTCGCTATTTGGATCCATTGGGTCTTGTAACCATAAAAACCGTGTGTAATCGCAGTCTTCTTCTCTCAATTGCACCATAAGAAATGCTTTTTCTATATCACTAATACAAGCGTAGTTGTTGGTCCTGAACTGCAATAAGACTTTGAGCAAATCTGTCCGTAATATGTGGTCCAGTCCACAGACAGTCGTTAAGGCTCAATCCATTTTTGCCTTGTCTCCAAGAACAATCGAACACTATTCTAATTGGAGTGGTGACACTATCTTTCCTTACACCATGATGTGCTAGATAGTGACAATTTTCAACCGAATTGTTTTTATCTACCCTTTCAATGAACCCCCTATCCTCCTGATCCTTCAGGATTTTTTGATAGTGGTTCAGATAGGTTTCATCTTTCTGAAATTTTGCACATTGTTGTTTAACCCGGCCCAACGCCATGCCAAAGTTGGATGGGGGCCCAACGCCATGCCAAAGTTGGATGGGAGCCTCGGCTTATTAGACTTCCATGGTAAGGCCACAACATATTGCTTCTCCATTTCAGAATATACAATGGTATTTCAAAGTCTTCTAGAACCTTTCTGTCATGTTCTTTCAATTCATTGCAGTCAATACCTACTTTATCTAAATTCCACAAAATATCCAAATCATTCTTTACATCATCAAATTTATGAGTAGCTTCAATTACTTCCTCTTTAGTTGCTAGCTTTAACACAGTTACTTGGGTTTCCTGTACTGGGGGAGCATTACAGGACCTGTTACACATATCCAAATATGGTAGGTAACAATATCAATTTTCCAACCTTTCTAAATCCGGGGTGTAAAATGTTATAGACATTATCAACACCTACCAAAATATCAATGGGTGCTTGCTTGTCCACAGGTAGATCGAAATCTTTGTCCGCTAGACCAATCTTGGTTTTACACAACGTTTTCAAATTTCGTTTAACATTGAATTTCTTAGCATACTCTGGTAATTCATCTACCACAATACAATCCATAATAATCAATCTACCCTTATAAGGAATAGAAACACTCACCGTTTCATATTCGTTCACAGGTTTGCTTGTCAAATAACCCCTTAAGGCAATTTTCTCCGTGCCTTTAGATCTATACTGTAGATCCTGAAGTGCTGACCTTCTAATAAAGGTTCGTTCTGCAGTGTCTAACAATCCCCGAAGACGTACCAAGTGTCCCTTCCCTTTGCCCATAACACATTGTGGCTGTTGGTAAAATAGACTTCAGTTTGGATTTTTGACCCTGATCACTTACGGAAAGTGTTCCAATTTGCACACCATTATTAGATTTATTTGCTGATTTAATTGTTGATTTACTTGCTGGTTTATTTGGTTCGCTGGTTTGTTGTTTATCACACAATACACGATGATGTTTTAATCTACATCCGTTTCCACAAATTTGTTTTTCACAATCTACACTAAAGTGCTTATTTGACGCACACACAAAGCACAATTCGTAAAAAACCCGGAGACGACTCAATTTCTTATCCCTACTGGCATAGGTTTTACACTGTGTCCACCAGTGTTCACCTTCACACAATGCACATTTTCTTGTTTGTTGAGAACTAAATTTATTCACAGTTCCTTTACTCTTAGGTCTAACCGATTGTGATTGATTCACTGTGAATGTAGATACTGTTGATAAAGTTCCAGGTTTATTTACATCTGTTGAGACGAAAGAGCCTAGATTGTGAATTTCTTCCTCTAGATATTTTTTAAATGTGTCAAACACCAGCCAATCATCTCCACATCTGCGTTTCACAGTTTCACTTACACTCTTAGGCAACTTACCATACAGTGGGGCCTCGTTATTCACGGGGGATAGGGCCCAGAACCCCCCCGTGATAAGTAAATACCCGTGTTATCCTGATACCCCCCTCAAAAATTGCTTAAAACTGCCTACTTTAATAGTTAACCCACCCAAGACCACTATTCCAATGTTTATAACTGCCTACTTTAGTTCAAACACCAAATATGTTTTCAACTATCACCTAAAACTAAATTCAAGACAGTTTTAAAGTTATTGTACAAAATTAGCCTTAAAAAATAAATGTAGTATATGTACTACTGTACATATGTAGCCTACTAGCCTAGGGATTACAGCTAGAAGCCTACATACGCATGGTGGGCCTCTTGTACAAGGAAAGAGAGGATGAGTGGTAAGAAAACTATCAAAATATGTAAATCATATGGGTACTCACCAACAATCTATGTTGATAAAAGATGGCGACGATTTTGCAGTGCAATCCAGTAATATAATAACGATAATGCTACCAACAGTATGCAGCGAAACATCTCTTCCCTTCGTCACAACACGTTAATACTAGTATATTCCACGTAAAAACCTTCATCTGACCTTTAGGCGTCTTTCCCATAAGAGTAAAAGAATCAGGGCTTTTGGATGCCACATAATTAACTCGTTTATATGGGTACAATTTAAAGAACGCGCCGCACACCACATTTCATAACAACAAACAAACGTTTGTAGGCCAGTGTTGCCAACTGGGAATGGCAATTTCTTGCTAGATTTTGTTCCATAAAAGGCTAAAAAAAATCACATACCGTATATACTCGAATAACGTGCAATCTCCCATATCGTGCAACCCCCTAATTTTCACCAATAAACAGTGGTTTTGTGTTTTGTCATGTATCTCATGTATCATGCAAGTTCATAAGGTTGGTGGTTTAGCCTGCTAATGGCCGAGTCATTCAGATGTGTGCTGATGCTAGTCAATTTACGGTAATTTTCTTATTAATCTCAAGAATTGAATAGAAAATCTCAAGAATTAAAAAAAATCCCAAGATAATAAAATAATTGTAAAAATAACACGCCTTGGAGTCCTTAATCCATTCTCTCTCCTCCTCTCTCTTCCTCTCTGTCTCTCTCTCTCTCTCTCGCTCTCTCTCTCTCTCTATCTCTCTCTCTCTCTCTACTCTCTCTCAGGAATAAATACGTACGTACTGTAATTTGCAGTAAATGTGTAGACATTGTGTGCGTGTTTAAAAAAATGTGCAGTACACACACATTCCGATGTTTCGGTTTTTGGAATTTTTCAGATTTCGGAAATGTGAGGTCAGATGCATAATCAAACAAACACCACTACTGCAGCAAAAACATTTTTTCCCTTTATGTTTTTCATTATTGTTATTTATTAATTACAGTTTATTTAAATAAATATTAATATAATACTGTTAAATGAATGTGAGATAATTAAGATCACCTATAATAAAATAGTAGGGACAATTAATACCATATGTTCACTAATAGGTATTATTTTCAAAACAAACATTCCGTAAAACACAAAAAATATATGTACATAACAATCAAAATATAATAATGTTTTGCAGTTCAACTTGTGAATTTTAACAATAAGTATGACTATATAATATATTTTACCATATCGATCTTAAAGTTGAAGTCGTAAAATTCTGAGGATGGTCCGGGAAAAGGATTTGTACTTTGTGATTACGTATCGCTACAAACACCATGTGGTATTTTCATACCACTATATTGATGACGCATCGCTACGACACACTGGTGTTTTTCATACCACTATACGTTAGTTTATAAAACATGACATAGAATCGACTTTGCGACTTCGTTCACTTTGATATTTTTAACGATACAATAACTATCATTTGTACTACTAAAACCATCTTCACATAAGTAATTTTTCGTAAGATATGTGTTGTTGCAAAAGCTAGCTTATACATAAAAGGCTTTTTATAATTTAAGTCATCTTAGATATACATATGCCACCCAAACTCATTGTGGGAAATTTACTGCGTGTTTCCTCGGATATTGAAATACTTTAGCATCATTCAAACACTTTAATAATATAATGCATAAATACTAGGCTATACATATTTACATCGTATACAAATACTACATACAGTTATATACACATACTTTTATATACAAAGTTAACAGTTATATACACATACTTTTATATACAAAGTTAATCATATGAGTAGTGATCAGACGACAGCTGTGCACTGGACTACGTACGCACTACTTGGAAGATAAAACGAACAAAAATTTTGTTGTTGTTAGTCGCTGGGATAGATTAACATTTTTCCAGAGATTAAAAAGCTGAATTTTGTTTTGAAGGTATGTCAACCGCGATATTATATTATTGTTTTCACGAAGGAATAATTATATAAAGAAAATTATTGAGTAATTTTTGCCGTCAGCAGTCAGAAAATCACGAACATGGTACGTTCAAACCTAGTGCCATCCATGGCGTATGTCTATAAATAGAACAGAAGCAGAGGGCAGTCATTGGATAACAGATCTCCATGGCTACCAACCAACCAATCAGGTGTTAGTTATACTACTCTGTAATTTCTTAGAATGAACGTTTACACACACGAAGCTAACGATGATGTATGTGTTTTGCATACAGTACGTAGTTTTAGTTTTTATTACACGTATTAGTGTAAGTATTTTACTGATTTCATGAAGAATAGAATGATTCCTTCTCATTACTTTGAATGCAAAATGGCTTGAAGATTCTTCCGCAAAAAGAAGAGAAAAAAAAAAAAATTCCTTAGAAGATGATACCTATTACTAACGCGGGGTTGACATACCTTCAAAACAAAATTCAGCTCTTTAATCTCTGGAAAAATGTTAATCTATCCCGCGACTAACAACAACAAAATTTTTGTTTGTTTTATCTTCCAAGTAGTACGTACGTAGTCCAGTGCACAGCTGTCGTCTGATCACTACTCATATGATTAATTTTGTATATAAAAGTATGTGTATATAACTGTTAACTTTGTATATAAAAGTATGTGTATATAACTGTATGTAGTATTTGTATACGATGTAAATATGTATAGCCTAGTATTTATGCATTATATTATTAAAGTGTTTGAATGATGCTAAAGTATTTCAATATCCGAGGAAACAGTAGTAAATTTCCCCACAATGAGTTTGGGTACATATGTATATCTAAGATGACTTAAATTATAAAAGCCTTTTATGTATGTATAAGCTAGCTTTTGTAACAACACATATCTTACGAAAAATTACTTATGTGAAGATGGTTTTAGTAGTACAAATGATAGTTATTGTATCGTTAAAAATATCAAAGTGAACGAAGTCGCAAAGTCGATTCTATGTCATGTTTTTCCTAAACGCGTTGACTTAAAGGAGAACGTTATTTTGGTTGTTTTATCACTGGCACAACCCCATAACAATGCAGTGTATGTATGATAATTCTAAACTATTATTCACTACCAAAATAACGATGATATTTTGTATTGAAAATTAATGTTACGTATATTCCAAACATTATTACTACGTAGCATGAATAGTACTATAAAAATTTCGAAAGATAATCTTGCTGTGAACGCTACCATAATTTGATTTTCATATACATACGTACATTTTGTCAGCTGGCTGGCCTCGCATAGATAAAATTGATTTCACTGATATGGAATTACTCCACGAATAGCCTTTTTATTATGAAGATATGACGATAATATAAGGTAAAAAATGCTTTTATGTATTTCGTTTACGCTTCGTCGCCAATAACAAACAGCAATACTTACGATAATCTATGACAAATAGCGTTTGTATGACTTCATTGTTCAGAGAAGTTATATACGAATACTGCCAAAATAATAATGAAGTTCGAATTAATTTTAGCCTTAATGTTATTACTACTGTAATTACACTACCACTACTATTAAAATTTCTAAAAGTTTATCAAAACAAAAAATGTCGCTTTGAACGCAACTGTATAACATAAACCATTTTCGTACGTAAGGTATATGCTTACATTTTGTGGCTGGCCACTCCGACGATAAGTTGAGTGCAATGATGTGGAATTATTCTTCGAATAGGCTTATTTTATTATGAAGATATGACTATAATATATATGGTAAGATGGTTTTATTACCTTTATTGTCAGTTAATAATCATAATGTGAATGTTGGTGTACGTTGGTGGTTATCACACTGCAACTACGCTTAGCCTACCAATGAACGTCTACATAAACCTTGAATAGGCTATTTATTTCGAAGATAGGACAATAATATATTAGGTGAGAATGGTTTTATTACCTTTATTGTCAGTTAATTATCATTATATGAGTCTTTAAATGAATGTTGGTAGTTATCGGACCACGGCCGAGGGTTAGCCTACGAAAAACATCGCATACGCAACACAACAAACCCTGATGCAGCGATTCATACCAGTGATGTTACATGACAAACGGTCCAAGAAAAAACCCGTGATTAACTGGATCCGTGAATACTGATCCGTGAATAAGCGATGCCCCACTGTATAGCAAAATGGTGTAAAGCTCGTTCAACTCAAGTTTTTCCCACTCCAAAGATCTTATAGAGCATTCAAAATTTGCTCTGAATGTTTGTAATGATTCTGAATTAGCAGATGGAGGCTCAATTTCTAGTAATCTTCTTACCAGAACTCGTTTAATTTCATCCTTTTTTCCATAAGTGGCTTGGAGAAGAGATATAGCTTGTGAATAGTTCGCAGCTTCCAACTTAAATCCTGAAATCAATTTTAGAGCATCTCCTGTGAGTAAACTTTGCAGATATGAAAATTTCTGAATCGGCTCTAAGTCCACTCGTTGGTGTACCGACACATTGTACAATTCCCAGAAGGAATTCCACTCCAACACATCTCCATTGTAATGTGGGAGATCCAATTTTGGCAATCTAACATTAGTCTTCGGTGTGGTCGGAGGATTTCCAGGAGAACCACTTCCTGACATCGCTGTGATGGCATTGATCAACTTATACCAATGTTCTCCAATTACTACTTCATATTCTGCTTGTTCTTCCACCTCATTCATTCGATCTTCTTCAGTGGTTAAAGCCAATATCTTTTCATTCAGGTCTTGCACAATCTTCATTTGTTTTATGAATAAATCCTTGATTGAAGACAATGTATTGACATTACCTGCGGCAATAGCAGAGTCTATCTTATTTATCCATTTGGTGATCACACCCTTGTAACCCCTCGTGACCTCACCAAAGCTTCTCTTCTCTGCCATTTTTTCCAATGATAATTATCAAACCAGCTAAAACCAACTAACTTTTCCAGACTTTCAACAATTTCATCCAACAACTGTTTATACAAAATACAAATATTCAACAATTTCAGCAAATTTTAATTTAATATATATATAACCACCCCATTAAATGCAATTAATCAACACACTTCAAGAGAAATTCACTTCAGAACTTATCACAATAATTATATACAGCTTATAATTAATGCAATGCAAGATGCGTAGTCCCTCATCCCCACCCCACTTGGTCCACTTGTGTTATTACCATTCTCCTGAATCAGCATCACTGCTGACTCTTTCATATATCTTTTTTGCTAGTGTTTCAGAGGCTTCTTGAGTCAAATGAACCCTCCATCATTGCCTAGATCCTCTTCAGTAAGACCATTACCAATGACATAATAACTGATTGACTTACGTAACCTTTGGTTCAACCTATTTCGACCTTTTCGATATTCATCATAGGTTACATATCTCAGGGTTTGTGCGGGGTTCTACAGTGACGATATTAGACTATCTTGACTCCATCCACATTGGAGATATCATTTACTAGTTCTATGATATTATTTCGAATATCACTTGTTGATTCAGCATCTTCACTATCTAGATCATTACTTCCTATAAAAAGTACAACTGCCTCTGCTTCACTCCCCTCTACTTCTTCAGATGAGATATCATAACAAGTAGCACCACCTTTTGAGCGTGTTATAAAATGAAGGTTTTCCTCTTCTTCATTTATTTCATCAAAGGCATTTTCCATTTTTCTTACCTGAGAATGTCCTAGGATCAGCACTATGCGTTTTTTTGTTTCTTCACTTTCATTATCTGATATGTCAGACATTCCTACGTCTGATGTTTCTATGTCCAACATTGTTAATAATTCATCAAACTGTTCACTAATGGAGAAAAATAGACCAAGCAAGGGTGTAGGAAGGAACTACCTTATAATTACTTAATGCATTATGTTCATTATTTTCAACAACACAACTAGATTAAATTCCCCCATAGGAATTGTTTTCGTTTTTTTTAAATTTTTTTTTTTTTTTTTTAAAAAACCTTTTTTCAAATTAACGAGCTGCTCGGTCATTAACAAGATGGCCGCCAGTGCGACTACGTTATTCTTAATTAATGCTGAGACTAGCTTAACCCAACAATGAATGCCCGATCATTGACAAAATGGTCGCCAGTGCGACAATATTATCAATGTCGACGCAAACTCACTAATACACAACTCGAAAATTTCACTTTCAACTATTAACGAATTACCAAAATTCAACAACTTTCCAAAATTATTATTTCAATAAAAATCACAACTAATGAAAATCAATTTTCATACTTAAATGTTCTCAATTAGTGGCAACGATTAACACTGATCAATTCAAAATGTACAACGCATATATGATTTTCAATCACTTAAAAGTTCATTTTTTTTTTCCCAAGTTTCAACCTTCGTCGTTGTAAATGGTTTAATAGCCGTTAAACATTTATGAATCTAAAGAGAACGAAATTACTAATTTAAAATTCACACTCGCGATTTCCTACTACGATCGATAAATACAATTAATCAAATAGAGTGCAATTACAAAAGGGAACGATAATATCTTACTCAACAATTTTCCTCATATGATTTACGGCATAAAGTTACGGCGTCAACGTTTTCTAAATTGCCAATACCAACATAGTCATAACAACCCGACGCAACGAACACTTTCTCACGAAGCGCAATACTGGTAAAACACCTATAAGCCTATAAACACCAATATCAAAGTTAAAATATATGCGTTATCAATCAGTTACCAATTATCAATCATCACCCACAATAATAATCAATCCTGGTCACGGCACCATTTATATCTTTACTCAAAAGAATCCAAAATAGTAAACATATAAAATATTCAATAAATATGAAAACCCAAACTTACCCTAATTTGGTTCGCATATTACCAGGTTCACGAACAGATTTTTCAAGGATTCTTTTCTGTTCAATAGATCGAGAAATTGCGTTGTGTTTAAATATACGTCTTAGATTGTCATATTTTGTGATCGTATCAACCCATTATTTAACCAGGAATAGATATACTTATTACTAACCTTTAAACCATTGTGTCATTTCCTATACCACGATCCGAAGAATAGCCTGATTCATTTACAAATGCCTGTCAGTAACAATATCTATCGTGCATGCATGCCCTTCAATATTATCACCTAAAACACTTATAAATTCTTAGACTTAGCTGTAATACATGATGATATTATTTCTCTGAAGTTGTGTTGATTCCTTTACCCCCCTCGCATGTTGAGCTACCGTAAGGCGACGATGACCTTCACACTTAAACAACTAAACCGGTACTGCCGGACTCTTGACTCAAATCAGTCGGAGACGACTGACGATCCACGCATGCGCGACCCGCATTCACCAACGACAATACTTAACTACTTGTTAAAGATTACGTAGAGTTAAACCACCATTTAACGTATTTAACCCTTCAAAACACTTAATATAAAGAAATATTATACTATAACTAACAATTCCACACAATATATATATAATAATCTACGCATCTTGCACTGCATAATGTTTACAATATTTCTCTTACAAACTAAAGATAAATGATTGTTTACTGGTCTTTATACACTATCGTGATTCCATCTCGAGTCACGATAAAGCTACCTCATTGAATTACAGAAATAAATTAGTATGAATATTTTTGTACAGGAATATTTTGTAGTACAGAGGTACCTCGAGATACGAAAGCCAATACAAAAAAAAAAAAAAAAAAAAAAAAAAAAAAAAAAAAAAAAAAAAAAAAAAAAAAAAAAAAAAAAAAAAAAAAAAAAAAAAAAAAAAAAAAAAAAAATTTAACGCCTTCTACGATAACGGCTCTACATACGAAAATTTTTCAAGATACGAAAGGTTTCTGAAAGTCCGAGATTCGCCCGGATAACAATTTTGAAACTCGTGCCGCGCGCCGCCATCTTAGTACTAGTAGACTCGCCACCATCCTCCTGCTCTCCCATTGGTTCTTGATGCTAGTCGCGGCCATGAGATCCTTCTCTCCTATTGGCCCAGCCCCCCCGTTCCCCCCCCCCCTCCCCCCATCATGCATCTATGTATACGTGGTGGTGTGCCTCGGCCACTCGGTACCAGCATTGTTATAGTACGCACGAGGTATTCGTTTCGGGATCGTCAATGTGTATTTAAAAAAAAAAATTTCTCATATCTTTTCACAGAAAATGGAAAAAGAAGAGCACCTCTTGAGTGACGATATATATGATATGATTGACCAACATCTCTCGTGGGATAAGTGACCAAGATCTCTCACATAGGATAAGTGATCAAGGTCTCTCTCATGGGATAACTGGAAACTTTGCAAGGTTGGTAGAATCTCCACTCCCTGCTGAACAGAGGTTGTTGACCAATCATTTACAACATGCATACCAGTATAATCAAGGCACTTCAGTTTATGTTGAAGGTCAGCAGCCGAACATTCAGTACCCAAATCAGTTGCAGAGAGAGTTGAACAGGGTTTTGATGGCACACCAAGGGTCCAAACAGAGTCATGAGGGTGCGAACAATTAGTTAGGATTAATTATCAAGAAGGGCAGGCCGTTAATGAACACTACGGCTGTTTAATAAAAAAAAAAAGTAAAAAAAAAGTTAAAAATAAAAAAAAACGGCAGAAATTAAGGAGGTATTAGCCGCTTTTCATAAAGTGCAATCATTTGTAGAAAAAAGACACCCCGAAAAGACTCACACAGGTCGTATGCTTGCGCAGTTTGATGACGTTTGCCCGAGTCGTTTCAGGAACATTGTGAAAAGTAGGCAGAAGCAATCTTCCTTGGATAGTTACGTATTTTTTAAAGTGTACGTACGTACATACGTATCTGCCGTTTGTCCTCCTCCTCCTCTGCCGCCACTTTCGGAGATAGCCTTTCTCGAAAGGTAAGCTTCCACATTTTACGTACAGTATATTTCTTGTTACCATGTACACTAATATACACTTTATTTGCAGGTTATATTTTGCATTTTTTTATTAATTTAGGTGTTGAATGGTCCAAATTGTTGTAGTATTTCATTGTTTATAGGTTAATTTAGCTTTATTATGAAATTTACTGGGGTGTTTTTGGAGCTTGGAACGGATTAGCCATTTTACATGTAACGTGGTCCAAGATACGAAAACCTCATGATACGAAGGGCGCCTCGGAACGGATTAATTTCGTATCTCGAGGTACTACTGTATGTCATTTCAATAAAAATTTTGTCTACATTTTAAAAGTCAATATGTTACAAATAGAAAATTAATTTGATCACTGTTTTCTTCATTTTCCATGTTTTTATTTTATTCCGTAAATTGTCTTTGTGCTGAATAGTCCTTGCCCTGAATCATGCGCCGAATTGTCTCTAAGCTGAAGTGTCATGCGCTGAATTGTCATATGCTGAATTGTCTTGCTCGGAATTGTTGGTGCACCTCCGTGAAGTATTATATTAAGCTCATTTAGAGTCTTGGCAAGATAATTGGTGCATGTCTCATGCAGCTTAGAGGAGGATATCATCATCACATTGTCTTCTTGTCCTAATACAATTTTTTTCCTGGAATATTTTTGTGGGTGGCATCTTGTTAGCTTACTCTAATTGTATATCTGAAAAAAGGTTCTAAGGCTAGCCTGCATAACTGAAAGAAAACGTTAGTATTGCTTTAGGAAAGAATATGAAAAATGAACATTTTTCCAATACTACCAATTAATACTCATTCCAACTTCCCTTTTGTATGTGCATACAGTTAGCTTATGCATATGTAAAGTTTTGTTTGTACTACGTTCATACAAAAGGTAGATTGAAATAAGTACTAAATGGCTATGAGGTACCCCAGGTTCAGTGGAAGGTCACTCATAACATTGTGAAAGGAAAGCAACTCTTTTGATGGAGGTATTTAGGTTGAGACCCAGGTTTGCTTTCAATGCTATTTGTTATCTTTTAAAACAAACTTGAAATATTGCGTACTAATTGGAATTTTATGTTCAGTGTCTTACAATTTGCACACAACAAGCCTCCCTTCCCATTTTCAAAT
The DNA here is from genome assembly GCF_015104395.2 of Macrobrachium nipponense. Taxonomy (NCBI): domain Eukaryota; kingdom Metazoa; phylum Arthropoda; class Malacostraca; order Decapoda; family Palaemonidae; genus Macrobrachium; species Macrobrachium nipponense. The sequence goes on along the minus strand of NC_061107.1, from coordinate 52,895,822 downwards.
AATTTCTGCAATTCTTGCTGTGAAATGTAGTTCATCTGTTTGGCCATCCACTGCAAAACCCGAGAAGAAATTAGAGTATCAGCAGTATGCTAAAACTTGCGTACCTTCCACAAAGTCACTACCCTTACAGTTTGTAAGAAATCAGTGTTTTTTTTTTTTTTTCTTTATACCATTCCTGTTTAAGATAAAGAAATGTAAGTTTATGATAATTGAGGTACGTATATTTTGTTAATGTTATTTTCACCTTTAAATGATATTTCTGGAAGAGGCAGGTGTTTTTCTTTAACTGAGTACTAATTGGACTAACTAGCCCTAGGAATAAATAGATATTTGTACTGGAAAGAATCCCTTTATACATTGGTGAAGCACTTGATTGAGTGCAAGTTAGAGGTATGTAAATTATTTGAGTAGGGAGGTTAAATTACTGCTGATGATTTCTCTTTGTATGTATAAAGGGCTAATTTTGTTTGTGTAAGTTTTACTACACTGGGGTTCATCCATAACTTAGTAGTAAAAGGGTTCATCCATAACTTGGCAGTATAAGGGTTCATCCATAATTTGGCAGTATAAGGGTTCATCCATAACTTGGCTGCAAAAGTGTGAATGTGGCAGCTCTATTTTCTTACTTTGGGGCCATTCTCCCTGTTAGGGAAAGGGGCTTCATGTTGAAGAACTTCTAAAATATTAGTAGTTTTGGTACGTACAAAGAAGGCAGGAGGATCTTTTCTATATGTTCCAGTAACTCTACTTGATTTCTCTGCCCTTTTGAGGACTTCTTTTTTCTGTCCAGTATTTCCCTCTCTTGAATTCATCATCATATCCAATCTAAGAACAACATACTGACTAACTACCTTATCCATCTCTTCATTCATCAGTGATTATTGCATTTAGATCACCGAATGAAACCCCCTTTTTTTTTTTCAACCTTGCTAGGCCAAGGTTCAGACTCTCTCCAAAACACTTTTCACTTATTATTTTCCATTTGGGATCATATACAGTGGTCCCCCCGTATTCGCGTTCTCCGGATTCGCGGACTCACACATTCGCGGATTTTTCTTAGGAACCTATCTAGAAATTATTCGCGGACGGATTTGCCCATTCGCGGATTTTTCCGACGAAAATAATCGCTAATTAGTGTATTTTGATGTTTATTTTCATGACTAAATACATTTTTATGATACAAAAATTATTTACTAATTTTCAAATATTAATTTTGATTAATACTGTATTAGTAAGTTTAATAAGTTAATGATATCACATAATAAAAATAATAATTCTCTCTCTCTCTCTTCTCTCTCTCTCTCTCTTACAAAGATGTATGTTTTTTTGTTTTTTTTGTATGATAATTAATGATTTACTATTTTCATATTAAAATATTAATTTATACAGCAATAATATCAATTCAATAAAGAAAATACCATAGTGAATTAGTAAGATTTTAGCTTATAAATTTAAAAAATTATGGAAGAATGAAGGAAATCCCAGTCTTCTTTCTCTAACTCCAGGTACTAAAACTGTCATACGTATCAAGTTAAGTGACAGGATGGGGGAAGGAGCTGTTGTGCTGTTGCCATCAAGTGCTCATGAAATCCCCCCCACTCTCTCTCTCTCTCTCTCTCTCTCTCTCTCTCTCTCTCTCTCTCTCTCTCTCTCTCATTTACTGAGACTCGAGATTTTTTTTATAGTACGTTTGTTACTATATGTTTTTAATACTTTCAAATAATATAATAATAATATTAAATAATAATATTAATAATAATAATTATAATAATAATAATAATAAGGATAATAATAATAATAATAATAATAATAATAATAATAATAATAATATAATAATAATAATAAACTGTAATTACAAAATTCATATTATGTGATAGTATTTTAAAGGAATACAATACTAATCTATCCATGTCACTTTTGATTAAGGCTAACTCTCTCTCTTTTGCCACACAAAATAATAATGTGTCATAGTGGTAACTCCCTCCCTCTCTTTCGCTGGAAGTGTTATAAGTATTTTTTGAGAGAACAGAGAGATGAACACACTCTCTCTCTTTTACCGAGATGAAAGAATTTTTATGGTACTAGTATGTAAAATGTTTATTGATAATTTCAGTTATTTAATAATAATAATAAAACTGTAATTACAAAATTCATAATGGTAGTATTTTAAAGAGCTGAAAATTACCTTTCACTTTCACTTGTAAGGATAACTCCTCTTTCTTACTGAGATGAGAGAATTTTTATGGTAAATGCACGTGTTTATTTTATTTTCAAATAATAATAATAATAATAGAAGTAGTAATAATACGATAACTAATTTCAAATGAAAATTCTTCCCTTCGTCTTTTTCTGTATTAATTTCCCTACCTCATAACTCCAGTGACACTCGGAGCTGGGAAAGTAACAATGCCATACAATGGTCAATGAATTTAATGGTTTTATGTAATCTCTCTCTCTCTCTCTCTCTCTCTCTCTCTCTCTCTCTCTCTCTCTCTCTCTCTCTCTCTCTCTCTCTCTTACTGAAATGAGATCATTTTCATGGACATGTATGTAATAAGTTTATCATTAATATTTTCCAATAATAATACGTACTATTACTGTAAGTACAAAATCAAAATTCATATCTGAGTATTTTAAATATGATAATCATTCCATTTCTCTCTTTTAAATACTGTAAGGACAACTCTCTCTCTCTCTCTCCACAAGATACTTGTCATACATTTGGTGTTTCTATTTCTTCCTTTTATCTCTCTCGCTCTCAGCAAAAGAATTGATAGACAGACAAACATAATTGCACAGTCCTCTCTTTCTCTCTTCTCTGGAGAAATATATGTATTTATGGGAGGGGAAAAAAGTTACCTACAGACGTTCATTTCAATCTTTTGAAACCGTAAGGAGTTATTCTCTCTCTCTCTCTCTCTCTCTCTCTCTCTCTCTCTCTCTCTCTCTCTCTCTCTCTCTCTCTCTCTCTCTCTCTGTGCTATTGGCTGTTTATATATTTCTAATGGTAAAATGTTTAAGATGACTTTAAAATGATATTAATAATACCAATTCAATGGTATATTTGATGTAGGATAATACTTTAAGTAGACATTTGGTATTTGTGATTTCACATACAATTGCTTCCTTTGTAAAAAGAAAATGGATGTCTCAAATAGTAACAGTATGAAAGAAAACGTGCATGACTGAATACTTATGGGGGGGACTGAATTATTTTCACATACATAACTAAGTCATGCAGTACGTACATAGTATGTATTTATGTATAACCATAAAATGTAAGATTTACTTTAAAACAGTATTAATAATATTTCAAAGATTAATATGAACCATAATAGGATATTTTATGTATATTTGATGAAGGATGGTCTTTTCAGGGATACTTTGGTGTTTGCATGTTCAGAATAGGAGTTTATGAGCATTTTTAGAGGGGGGTTCCAAACATTCGCAGATTCTAACTATTTGCGGGGGGGTCTGGTACGCATCCCCCGTGAATATGGGGGGACCACTGTATGTACTTCTATTATTCCCCCCCCTGTTGCACTCATGTTTTACACTCAAGTGTACCTATGCCATTTCTCTTTTATTACCCAAACACTTGTATTCTATGTCTTGAATGCTTTTGGTCATAGTATACTTACACTATCTTCCAGTCATCTCCATTGCAATTGTTTGGTACGTCCATCTTTTCACCTGATTAATACCAGCTAGGTCTCTCTCTCTCTCTCTCTCTCTCTCTCTCTCTCTCTCTCTCTCTCTCTCTCTCTCTCTCTCTCTCTCTCTGTTGAAATTACTAGTATCTCCATCTTTTCACCTGAGTAATACTAACTAGGGTTTCTCTCTATCTGTTGAAATTATTCCGTATTTCCATCTTTTCATCAGAATACTAATATACTAGACACAGTGTTCTGGTAGCATATGAAAGTTGTTTCTTTTTTCTTATGCTAACCATTTTTCTTGTTACTTTCAGTTTCAGCTAGAGAAGACTAGAGCCAGTATGTTTGTACTCTGTTTACATTTTGGAATTTGTGAGAGGGGAAAGGAGTGAGAGAAAGAGCATAGTTCCATAGTTATTTATCCTTTTGCAGGGAAAAGAAGAAAAAATTAACCAGCCTGGCAACGCTTCGCAAGAGGCTAATTCGGCGACGGCGGTCCTCGAAGTCGTGTGACCATGCCCGAGTTATCAGGGAGCTCGTCAGTGATTGGACGGTGCGGGAAGTGGCTGCCCTGTGGGAGGAGTATGAAGCTAGTGCTGCCCTCAAGGACCTTACAGTGCAGGTAAGTTAAGTGAGAATGGAAAACTTGAGGGGATAGTTTGTTTCTATCTTTTATGCTGTCATAATAGATTTATATACAGAGCATCTTTTATAGATGTCTAACGAGGTCAAATGACACTTGTTTAAACAAATGAAAAAAATACCTAACCTCTAACATGGCCTACCTTTTCATGTTGAATGCCATCTCTGAAATTAGCTGAAAATCAAAGCTTCAAACTAGGCTAATATAAACTCTTGCTGTTACAAAAATATACTTTTTATTTCCCAAAATAACCTAACATGAAAATGGAATGAAATGAGTTAAGAATGACCCCAAAAAGAAACGTTAAACTATCATATTCCTCTCAAAATCATATTTAAGTACGTACCCCCTTTTCTTCTTTCTGTCCAAACATTCATAGTTTATCAAAGTCAAAAATAGTCTAGAGAAAACCCATTTTTCTATATGGTGACTTTGAATCCATCTTTTCGATGGACTTCCAACGCCCCTCCTACACCGAGAACACTTGTTGTTTACTTTGACAGTTGGCGGCCATCAAGTTCCTCTGTCAATTCACATACCAGAGAGTATGTCATTTCCTGTGACATGAGTAATGAACTCAACACTCACCAATCGACGCACAGACACATGCATGAAACTCATGATCTTTGGAATGCGTCACTAACCTCCAGTTTGTTTTTTATCTCGCCAACTTCGAGGAATCCAGCATTTTGCATCTGTCTCTAACCGGCAAGAGATAAGGCTATCAACCCCACTATTTGATATTATAGATTGCTACTAGTGCCTTTAAGAGATGTATAAATGATCATGTATATTCTGTACTGTATGTAGCAAATTTGTCACAGCTTTTCTCTGGGAGGTCATGTTGATCGTGCCATGCCTTCCAAAGAAACATTTTGATTGAAATAATTTTTTAGATCTAAAACAATATCCAGAGCTGTCGGATAAAGGAATTGTGCAGGGGATACAGTGAGCCACTACAGTGATTAACTGATTGTTACCATACCATTTAAAGCAGTGGAGCCTCAAGAACTTATGGCACTACCAACTAAGGCTCATATTTTTAGTGTCGGCATTTGTTATGCCTGAGACTTAGGTGCATGTGTAATATTGTGTAGGAGCCACTATTTATATTTGTTAGTAATATTGTGTAGGAACCACTATATTTATATTTGTTATTTATTATTGCATCTTTAGTTTTGCAAACCAATATTTTGCTATGGTATCGAATTTCTATTTCTTTTTTATTATTTCCATATTGCTTTGTCTTATTTCTTTGCTGGTTTATGTTCAAAGTTTAGCACTTCATGATGGGTTCTGGTCATCAGGTTCAAACCTTTCTCCCCCCACTTGCACTCTTCATTGTTCTTCTGTTGGTGCCATGTTGCCACAATAAGTGACAAAAGACTGTGGTGAGTGACTTGATCAGGGCTAGCACTGGATGTTTGCTCCTTTTTTCATTTTCTTCTCAGCCTCAATTTGGATATAGACCTGATAAATGAATGGTGTAGTCAGTGGGGTATGAGGCTGAACTCCAGTAAAACGAAAACACTAGTAATGACTTGCAGATATCGTACAGACTTTGCTGGATGATTCTGGAGCTTTAACTATGCTTGCTGAATGAGTCTGAAGCTTAACTATTCTAGGTGTACCTTTTGACTGCATCTATGAATGCCACATTAAAGTTAGGTATTATAACAATGGTAAAATCAGTGCAACCTGTTTTAGATCATTTGTTCTTCCTTTACTAGAATACTGTTCTTCGGTGTGGGTGTCTGTTTCTGCCAGAGATTTATTAGATAGCATAGTTTGTGGTGGTAGGTGTCGGTTTCTTAATAGTAGCAGTTATAACTTGAACCATCATTGGATGGTCTTTTGTTTGTCTCTTTTTCATAAGTCATATTTTAAAAGAGATCTTTCACATTTACAATTGAGCCATGGTCCCTGTTTCCTGGCGAGAGCAACGACATTTGCCGAACAGCAGCACCAATATTTAATAAATGTGCCTCACTGCCGAGCTTCCCAGTTCCAGAGGTCCTTTAGTCCTCAGCTCTTGACTGTGGAACAGCCTCCCAGAGAATGTCATGCCATTGGAACTTAAGTTGTTCGTACATGATATACAAACACTCGGTCCTTTACATAAGGAATTACTTTCAGCGTAGGCTGGAATATGACCATTAAATTCTTAAACAAGTTGGTTAGGCAGTAACTACCGTCTGGTAGGCGAGTAGGCCCTCCTGCTTGGATGTACACACTCCGCTTTGCTTTCGGGTGTCATCTGATGAAGACGTATGTTTGTAAGCTCTTGCTGACAAGCCGTTAATTACGATTTTCCCGACTAACAGTGGTGATAGTTGATTACACCAGTAGATGGTTGGATATCTCCTTGTGTTGACTATCCTAACCTTGGAATTGTACCTGTGACTCATAACATGCTGTGATATTGGTCCACGAGTGTGTGTACTGTTCCCCTGCGGGAAATCATATTCATTTTCCGCTGCTTTCCTGGAGTTTCGTCACTGGACAAAGCCTTTGCCGTTGCCCTGTAATTATTAACTTTACACCTGCTGATAAATGTACCTCATCTGATAGAAGAAGTCTTGCAGAATTTGGAGAAGTCAAGAAGGAAGAGAGTTCGTCAAGTGTCGTCATCTTCCTCTTCAAAATCATCATCATTTTTCTTCAACCTCCATCCCTTTGACTTCTAAGGCTCACTGTCGAAGAAGGAGAAGGTAGTCTCCACCCCTAAGTTGGGTTTTCCGCTGGCTCACCTGTTCCTTCGGGAACAGGAACTGTCGCGCTGTCCTCAGGGCCTAGCGTGTCAGGAGCTGTAGAAGCGCAAACTTTGGTTCCCACTTCTGCTGCTAGTCCTAGAGGTTCTGCTCATAAGGCTAGTTCAGTTCTGTGTCGGGCACTCATTCATGAGTTTCCCCGAGTGCACATAAATCTACGGATTTGCATCCATCTAGAGTTGGTGACGCTGAGTCCGCTTACCTTCATGACTCGCATGAAGTGGAAGAAAGGAGTGAGTCGCTCAGGCGACTCAAGCCTTGCCAATGATCACTCTTGTGGTAATTGCTGTTTCCAGGGGCTTGGACGCATCAGGCGATGGCACCGGCCCTCTCTAGTTAGGTGCACGCTGAACTCCACCCAGACCACGGCCATGTTTGCGTGACCGACCGGTCACGGTAGCAGCGAACGTTTCTCCTGCCGTGCTAGAGTTTCGTAACCCTCCTTGGGAAAGCGTTTCTCCAGGATGATAATGCTTTCCTAGACTCACGTCACGGCCATCACCCCAGGCTGATGGCTGCCTGTGACTTGCTTCTCCTGCTAGTAAGGCGAGTGAGAGCATCCAGTCTTCCTCATCTATTCCCTCTACTTCCTATGGCTACACTGGAAGGGGCGAGGTGAATAGGAGGGATCCTGCAGAGTGCTCTCCTTAGGATTCAGTGTCAGGGGACTACATTCCTGGAAGGATCTTAGGGTCCCACTGGATGTACGTCCACGTCGTTGAGGAAGGATTTTGTCAAATCTGGAGACTGGTCTCCCTGGCTTTTTCTGTCCTTTGGACAGATTTCTATTTGCAGTCCCCTATGGGTTCTTGCATTTTGGGAGCCTCGCATTTCAGTCTTAAATGCTCGCATTTAGGACTGGTTTTTATGCCCATTCCTCCTCTATTTCTATAGGAGTGGAGGAGGGGCCCCATCCCAATAATCATTTGACAAAATTCGGGGGTCTTGCCAAGTGCTTAAATTCTATGAAATTTCTAGCACTCTCTGAGTGTTTTGGTCTTTTATCATCTGCAAACACTCAGGCGAGATGAGAATTCCTGATAATTGTCACTACAATGCCCAGGAATCTTGCTGAATGCTCAAATTTCTTAGAATTTCTGGCAATCTCGTAGTGTTAAGGTTCTCTATAATTTTCAAACACTCTGGCAAGACAGACATCCCTAGTAACTGTTATTACAAAAATTGGGAGTCTCACTAAGCCATTAAAATTCTTGGAATTTCTGACATTCACCGAGTGATTTCGTTTTCTGTGGTTTCCAAACTCTCGGGCACAGGAATTCCTGATAATTATTACAGTAATTGGGAGTCTCGCTGAGGGCCTGGATCCCTTGGTTTTGCTGGCGCTCACCGAGTGCTCGGCCTTATCACATTGCTGACTCCCCTGTTTCACCCAGTTGTTGTCTTACAAGAGTCGGGTTCCTTGCTAAGTGTGGAAATTCCTACGAATTCTAGCGCTCACTATCACAAGTGCTTGGATAGCAAGATGAGACTTTACCAGTACAGATGAGTTTGCTCTTCATTCTGGCCTGGAGTTATGCAGAGCTTGGAACTGCATGCAACACCTTCTAGGTGAATGGTCAAGTACCGTCCTCATGTCTCCATAGGGTCTGAACACCCATAGGACAGCAGACGCAGAATCCCTCTTTATTCTTCTTGGAGCTTCAGCCTTGAAGGAGAGCAGTTAATTGGGAAGAAGTGATAGGTCTTTGTTGATGATTACCACTCATAGTTATGTAGTAGTGATCTGCTCAGCTCACTCAGCTTGGCTCAATCAGACAGCTCTGCTGATCCAAGTGCTCGGCTGTAATAAACGAACTCTCTGGTCTTGATCAGTGCAGTTCCTTGCCATGTCATAGCACCTTCCCTTCCCTTGTTCCAGTAAGTTTTTCACGGGGTCGTCATCTTTCGTCTTCATCTTACGCCTCCTAACCTCCCTCTTCGAAGGCTTCCATGTCCTAAGAAGAGGAAGGTAATTCTTCGCCCCCTAAGAAGTCTCGCCTCGAGACTTCTAAGGGTTTACAGCCTTTTCCTAGGGAGGGAGCAACTGGCTGTCTCTTCAGCTCGCCTGCACCTTCCAGAGCGGGAGCCTGGACACTATCCCCAAAATATAGTGTCTCAGGAGCCCCAGGAGTTTGAACCCAGGTTTGTTCTCCTGTCGCTGGTTCCAAGGGTGCTGTTCGTGGAACGGGGGCTGCGTCGGCTACTCATGTACAACTTCCAAGGGGGGGTCGTACATCCACAGTCAGTGATAGGTAGTCTTCTCTCCATCATGATGGTTGCATGGGGTGAGAGAAGGGACAGAGCTGCGTTGGTGGCTCGGACCCACCTGTGAAAGCCAGGAATGGCTATTCTTCAGGTGCCAAGATCAATGTTGCTGTTCCTCGGGATAAGGTATCTGAAGGAGATAGGAGGAGGTCCCCTGTGTAGTCCTTTTCGTCAGGTTGTCTTGGAGAAGATATATGTGTAGCAAGACTTGGCAAATCCTGGCCAGCTGTTACTGCATTTAAGGCTGGTCAACTTTTACTCACGTCCACATGAACAAAATGTTGTTAGGAAATGGCTTTATTTAGCAGAGTGAGAACATCACAAGTTCAGAAAAGAGCAGTTATGAACAGTCAATCCTCCTCTTTTTTTTCTCTCTACTTCCTGGTTACACCGGATTGAACAAGGAAATCAGAGGAATTCTATGGAGACTACTCATCAGAGTTTGATTCCAAGAGATTATGTCTTTGGTTCAACCTTAAGATCGTTAATGACTGATGACTGGTATCATAGTTTTATCTGTAAAATTCAAATATATACACCAATTTTGACTGTATTTGATCATGACCTGTATAGGCGCTCTACTAGCCTGTCTAAGTAGCACGGAAAAAGCCACTACAGGCAGTCCCTGGGTTACGACGGGGGTTCCGTTCTTGAGACGCGTTGTAACCCGAAAATCGGAACATCATCAAAAATCCTAAGAAAACTTTAGTTTTAATGCTTTGGAAGCATTCAAAACTAAGTAAACTGCATTCTTATTGCATTTTTCATAAAAAAAACCTTCAAATATTGATTATTTTGCATTTTTGGTGTCATATTTCTTCTGCCAGATCAATGTTGGAGGCATCGTAACCCTGGAACATGCGTCGTAACCCGGAGACTGCCTGTATTCGGAAAATAGAGAAGAATCTCTGCAAGTGTAACACTGCTGAAGTAGCTGTTACTTTTAATAAAGTATGCTTGAGAGAGGGTCTGCTTCCTAAGTATTATTATTATTATTATTATTATTATTATTCTTATTATTCTTATTATTATTATTATTATTATTATTATTATTATTATTATTATTATTATTCTTTTTCTCACTATTATTAATTTTTTTGGGGGGTGGCTGTTGTCTATCACAGTCATCGTATTCGACTGGGTGGTTTTTATAGTGGGGTGCTGGGTTGCATCCTGCCTCCTTAGGAGTCCATCACTTTTCTCACTATGTATGTTTTTCCTTGTAGCACATTCTTGTGCATGAGTCCTGTCATCTAATTCTTCAGGTTCCTTTTGAGGTATCTTGGGATCATGCCTAATCTTCTTCCTATGATTATGGGTACAATTTCCACTGGCATATCCCATATTCTTCTTATTTCTATTTTTAGGTGTTGATACACATCAATTTTTGTTTCTTTTTCATCTACTCTGGTGCCCCATGGTATTGCAACATCAGTGAGTGATACTTGCTTCTTGATTTTGTCAATCATATCCCATATCCTTCTAATTTCTATTTTTAGGTGTTGATACTTATCAATTTTTTGTTTCTTTTTCATCTACTCTGGTGCCCCATGGTATTGCAACATCTGTGAGTGATACTTGCTTTTTGATTTTGGCACTTATCACCTTATCTGTTTGTACCACTTATTACTGCAAGCTAGTTGATGTATCTTGTGTAGGGTGCAGTGGAGGGCTTTTGCTACTGAATCATACCTTTCTTTTTGTACTGGTTCTGTGCAAGCACCGGATATTTGCTTGCTATGTGGTTTATGGTCTCATTTTTCATATTGCACATCCTGTGTGTGGGTTAGATATTGTTGTTATTATTATATTATTATTATTATTATTATTATTATTATTATTATTGTTATTATTTTGACTGGGTGGTATTTATAGTGTGGGGTTCCGGGTTGCATCCTGCCTCCTTAGGAGTCCATCACTTTTTGTACAATGTGCACTGTTTCTTGGATCACCCTCTACTGCATGAGTCATGGAGCTACTTCAGCCTCTAGTTTTCCAGATTCATATTCAGGGATCTTGGGATCGTGCCTAGTGTTCCTATGATTATGGGTACAATTTCCACTGGTATATCCCATATCCTTATTTCTATTTTCAAGTCTTGATACTTATCTAATTTTTCACTTTCTTTGTCTTCAACTCTGGTGTCCCAAGGTATTGCGACATCAATGAGTGATACTTTCTTTTTGATTTTGTCAATCAACGTCATGTCTGGTCTATTTGCACGTATCACCATATCTGTTCTGATACCATAGTCCCAGAGGATCTTTGCCTGATCGTTTTCTATCGTACCACTTATTACTGCAAGTAGCTGGTGTTTCTTGCACAGACTCCAGTGGAGGGCTTTTGCCACTGAATCATTTTATTGCTTTGGTATATAAGCCTACTAAAACAGTAGGCTTATATACAAAAAGCAATAAAATTAGACACAGGAGGGTAGTAGAAGGAGCACTCATCAGAGAGATTAAAGTAATAGAAGGAAACAAATGTTTTACCTCAGAAGATCCCATAAGCCAAGCTTTGATATTAAAAGAAGCGAAGATTGACCGTGCTGACTGGAGATTAGATTTTCTGGCCAACAGACTTTTGGTGACCACTCCCTTACGACAAGTGTTAATCCCATTGACCATCAGCTCAGGATATCCGAGCGACAAGAGGGGATTAGCAACTCTTCAAGGAAACCAGAACAGCCATCACATAAATGACAGCTCAACGAGAAGTAGTTCCAGAAGACTGCTGGGCCTTGACCCAGGCTGACTACGTACACATCTCTTGAAAATTGGCCACAGATAGGTCCTGAAAGTACTCGAGTGTGGAGTAAAATTAAATGTAATTTCTTAGAAGTAAACATGTTACACAGTGAATTTTGTGGGTTTCCTTTTCAATCTTCAGAAGAAAACTGAAAGAAGTTTTTGTTTGGTTCATTATTATTATTATTATTATTATTATTTTTTTTTTTTTCCCTCTATCACAGTCCTCCAATTCGACTGGGTGGTATTTATAGTGTGGGGTTCCGGGTTGCATCCTGCCTCCTTAGGAGTCTATCACTTTTCTTACTGTGTGTGCCGTTTCTAGGATCACACTCTTCTGCATGAGTCCTGGAGCTACTTCAGCCTCTAGTTTTTCTAGATTCCTTTTCAGGGATCTTGGGATCGTGCCTAGTGCTCCTATGATTATGGGTACGATTTCCACTGGCATATCCCATATCCTTCTTATTTCTATTTTCAGATCTTGATACTTATCCATTTTTTCCCTCTCTTTCTCTCAACTCTGGTGTCCCATGGTATTGCGACATCAATGAGTGATACTTTCTTCTTGACTTTGTCAATCAATGTCACGTCTGGTCTGTTTGCACGTATCACCCTATCCGTTCTGATACCATAGTCCCAGAGGATCTTTGCGTGATCGTTTTCTATCACTCCCTCAGGTTGGTGCTCGTACCACTTATTACTGCAAGGTAGCTGATGTTTCTTGCACAGGCTCCAGTGGAGGGCTTTTGCCACTGAATCATGCCTCTTTTTGTACTGTGCAAGTGCCGGGCATTCACTTGCTATGTGGTTTATGGTTTCATTTTTCGTATTGCACTTCCTACATATGGGAGAGATGTTATTTCCGTCTATCGTTCTTTGAACATATCTGGTTCTTAGGGCCTGATCTTGTGCCGCTGTTATCATTCCTTCAGTTTCCTTCTTTAGCTCTCCCCTCTGTAGCCATTGCCAATTGTCATCGCTGGCTAGTTCTTTAGTCTGTCTCATGTATTGTCCGTGCATTGGTTTGTTGTGCCAGTCCTCGTGTCTGTCTGTCTTTCTCCTGTCTCTGTATATTTCTGGGTCTTCGTCTACTTTTATTAGTCCTTCTTCCCATGCACTCTTTAGCCACTCGTCTTCACTGGTTTTCAGTATTGCCCCAGTGCTCTGTTCTCGATGTTGACGCAGTCCTCTATACTTAGTAGTCCTCTCCCTCCTTCCTTTCGTGTTATGTATAGTCTGTCCGTATTTGCTCTTGGGTGTAGTGCTTTGTGTATTGTCATATGTTTCCTGGTTTTCTGATCTATGCTGCGGAATTCTGCCTTCGTCCATTCTACTATTCCTGCGCTGTATCTGATTACTGGCACTGCCCATGTGTTTATGGCTCTTATCATATTTCCGGCGTTGAGTTTTGACTTGAGTATCGCCTTGAGTCTCTGCATATATTCTTTCCTGATTGTGTCCTTCATCTCTTGGTGTTTTATATCCCCTCCTTCCATTATTCCCAGGTATTTGTATCCTGTCTCATCTATGTGTTTGATGTTGCTCCCATCTGGTAGCTTTATCCCTTCAGTTCTCGTTACTTTACCTTTTTGTATGTTGACTAAGCATTTTTCTATTCCAAACTCCATCCTGATGTCCCCAGATACAATCCTTACAGTCTGGATTAGGGTATCTATTTCCTTGATGCTCTTACCATACAGCTTGATGTCGTCCATGAACATCAGATGGTTGATTCTGTTGCCTCTTTTCTTGAGTTGGTACCCGGCATCCATCTTCTGTAGTACTTTTCTCATGGGAATCAATGGCTACTATGAAGAGTAGTGGGGACAGTGAGTCGCCCTGGAAGATCCCTCTCCTGATATTAACCTCTGCTAGTCTTATTCCAGAGCTTGTAAGTATTGTATTCCAGTTGCGCTTTGTATTTTTGAGGAAGCTGATGGTGTTTTCCTCTGCCCCATATATTTTCAGGCATTCTATTAGCCATGTGTGTGGTATCATGTCGAAGGCTTTCTTATAGTCTATCCGTGCCATGCTTAGGTTGGTTTTCCTTCTCCTACTGTTCTTCATTACCATTTTGTCTATCAGGAGCTGGTCTTTTGTGCCCCTACACTTCCTTCTGCAGCCATATTATTATAATTATTATTATTATTTTTTTTTTTTTTTTTTTTTTTTTTGCTCTATCACAGTCCTCCAATTCGACTGGGTGGTATTTATAGTGTGGGGTTCCGGGTTGCATCCTGCCTCCTTAGGAGTCCATCACTTTTCTTACTATGTGTGCCGTTTCTAGGATCACACTCTTCTGCATGAGGCCCGGAGCTACTTCAGCCTCTAGTTTTTCTAGATTCCTTTTCAGGGATCTTGGGATCGTGCCTAGTGCTCCTATGATTATGGGTATGATTTCCACTGGCATATCCCATATCCTTCTTATTTCTATTTTCAGATCTTGATACTTGTCCATTTTTTCCCTCTCTTTCTCTACAACTCTGGTGTCCCATGGTATTGCGACATCAATGAGTGATACTTTCATCTTGACTTTGTCTATCAACGTCACGTCTGGTCTGTTTGCACGTATCACCCTATCCGTCCTGATACCATAGTCCCAGAGGATCTTTGCGTGATCGTTTTCTATCACTCCCTCAGGTTGGTGCTCGTACCACTTATTACTGCAAGGTAGCTGATGTTTCTTGCACAGGCTCCAGTGGAGGGCTTTTGCCACTGAATCATGCCTCTTTTTGTACTGGTTCTGTGCAAGTGCTGGGCATTCGCTTGCTATGTGGTTTATGGTTTCATTTTTCGTATTGCACTTCCTACATATGGGAGAGATGTTATTTCCGTCTGTCGTTCTTTGAACATATCTGGTTCTTAGGGCCTGATCTTGTGCTGCTGTTATCATTCCTTCAGTTTCCTTCTTTAGCTCTCCCCTCTGTAGCCATTGCCATGTGTCATCGCTGGCTAGTTCTTTAGTCTGTCTCATGTATTGTCCGTGCATTGGTTTGTTGTGCCAGTCCTCTGTTCTGTCTGTCATTCTCCTGTCTCTGTATATTTCTGGGTCTTCGTCTACTTTTATTAGTCCTTCTTCCCATGCACTCTTTAGCCACTCGTCTTCACTGGTTATTATTATTATTATTATTATTATTATTATTATTATTATTATTATTATTATTATTATTATTATTATTATTATTATTATTATTATTATTATTATTATTATTCAGAAGACAAACCTGTTTATATGGAACAAGCCTACAAGGGCCATTAACTTGAAATTCATGCTTCAAAGAATATGGCATTGATATTAGAAATAATTCACAGAAGGTAATGGGAAATACAGGAGAGATCACCTATTAAAAAAGAAAATATGAATTAACACATAATTAATAAATAGCTAAAAATGTAGGTACGTATATTATTAAAATACTTTGGACTTCCAATTGCACGACATCCTTAGGGAGACTGTTCCACAGTCCAACAGTGTGAGGAATGAGGGCTCTTGGAACTGAGAAGTTTGACAATGAGGGCATATTTGCTGCCTAATTATAAAACAGTTGTTGATGCTCTGTGCCCCAACCAATTCTTCATTGTAACCCAGCTGAGATTGCCTACTGAATCAAAGAGGGCATGGTTCCAGTTCTACCGTAGTACAACCTGTGTTGTTTGAGATTAAGCTGGCCTTATGTCAGCGTGAGCTCATGCTCATAGAGCAGCCTCAACAGGGTAATCCATTTTTTGAGCAATCCCTGCTTTAGTCTTGGAATGTGACTCATTGGCCCCATTAGAATTAAATATATTTTCAGCATACCTATTAGAGGAATGGGTAGCCTACACAATGCTGGTCACCATAGATATTGCCTAAGACTGCAGACCAAAGGCCTCAAGTGATGGATGTTGATTTAGGAAATAATAATAATTTAATTCTGCAGGAATGACTAAGTTTAGGCTCTGTGCAACCATTCATTCATAGTATAGTTACACCAGTTTGTTATCATTACCCTACAGTCCCTATGCTTTCATAGTACTGTATTATGTTTAGGTGATTTAATTATTATTTAGGTAAGGAGACTGCGTAAGCGGAAAAAATTAGGGGGTTGGTTTAAATATGTAAATATAAAATCAATATGTAATGACCAGGATCATATCATTAAACTTTGCATTTTTAAATGAAAAGGTAGAGATGGAAAAAATGCATTTTAAATATTTAATAAATTTAAATTTAAATGGTTAGACATTTATGAATACATGTAATTTAAAATGAGATAAATTTCACTGTAGCAGCTGGTGGTGGAATGACGTAAACGAGTCTTCGAATGATTAAGAATGTCAAGCGAGGACGAAGAAATGCACTTTTGCATGAGAGATTAAGGTTCACAACTGCGAGGGCTTAACCTTCTTCCTTTCACTCATCCGCTAAAAAATACAAAGTAAAGGAGAATCAACCACAGGAAAAATCAGAACAAAAGATACAACACTAATAAAAAGTAACTAAAAAAAAAACAACAAAAAATCAACACGAATCAAAATACCAATTACTGCAATCGCATGACTAAAATCTACAATTTTCATATAAATCAATAGAATCTTGAAATCAACGAATCACCGAAAACAGCAATTAACTAATCACGAAAATCACCTTACGTAAATATTTACTTAAATCAACACTAAATCACAAAAGCTCTCAAATTATCAGTAAAACAAATAGCAAAATCAACGAGTAGTCAAATACCTAAGAAATAAAATTTTAGACTGCATTGAAATCATAGGTTCAATCTAGCAAGAATTTAATAAATTAAAATACTTGAAATAATTTTCAAAACACTGGCATATAGAATATGTAACGCAAGAACAAGCATTAAAGCCCCTTATGCTTACCCTGTTGCGATAACAGTTCTGGCGAGTGTGGAAAAAATCATTCAATAGATGATCATCGCTAAGCAGCGTCCGGATCCCATCCTCAATGAATTAGTGTGTAATTATGTCCATGATAGAGAAAAAATCCATTGTAATTAATCCAGCACTAAATACGGTAGTAATCCAGGACGGATTCATAAATCCAGCGTGTGTATAAATCCTTAAATCCACTTAAATAATGAGAGAGGGAAAGAGAGCCGCTCCTCGTCACTCCCGTGTAAGGTTATGCTGAAGACTGATTAACCCTCTTACGCCGACTGGACGTATTTTACGTCAACATTTTTTGTCTCCCGTGTGCCGACTGGACGTATTTTACGTCGACTTACAAAAGTTTTTTTTAAAATTCGCGGAAAAATACTTATAGGCCTACCAGCCTAAAACTTTTGAATCACGCGCCTTGGGGGATGCTGGGAGTTCACGGATCAAGGTGTTGTTTTATTTACAATCGTTACGCAGGCGTGCAAGCGCGAATTTCTTTCTTGCCGCACTAAAAAGTATCTGTGACACATCTCGGAAATTATTCGTCACTTTGACATAATTTTTGTACCATTGTAAATTAGCCGTTACATGAAGTATTATATATGAAAATGTGCGCATTTTTATGTAGAATACAACAATAAAATACTCATGACTGTAGCTTTTATCAGTTTTGAGATATTTTATATAAATAACGATAATTGCCAAAATTTCAACCTTTGGTCAACTTTGACTCTACCGGAATGGTCGGAAAAAAACGCAATTGTAAGCTAAAAACGCTTATATTCTAGTAATATTCAATCATTTACCTTAATTTTGCAACTAATTGGAAGTCTCTAGCACAATATTTCGATTTATGGTGAATTTATGAAAAAACTTTTTCCTTACGTCCACGCGGTAACTCTTCCGAAAAAAATCATACATGTGATTGTGGTAATGTTTGCACCATTTTAAAATTAGCCGTTATATAAAGTTTTATATATGGAAATGTGCGCAATTTCATGCGCAATACAACTAAAAACAACCCATGGTTGTAGCTTTTATCAGTTTTGAGATATTTTCGTATAAATAACGATAATTGCCAAAATTTCAACTTTTGGTCAACTTTGACTCTACCGAAATGGTAGAAAAACGCAATTGTAAGCTAAAACACTTATATTCTAGTAATATTCAAGCATTTACCTTCATTTTGCAAGAAATTGGAAGTCTCTAGCACAATATTTCGATTTATGGTGAATTTATGAAAAAAAATAACATTTTCTTTACGTCCGCGCGGTAACTCTTTCGAAAAAATCATACGTGCGATTGTGGTAATGTTTGCACCATTTTAAATTAGCCGTTACATAAAGTTTTATATATGAAAATGTGCAATTTCATGTAGAATACAACAAAAAATAATTGAAGGTTGTAGCTTTTCTCATTTTTGAAATATTTGCATATAAATCACGATAAATAGAAAAAAAACCACGTTCGGTCAACTTTGACTGTACCGAAATGGTCGAAAAACGCAATTGTAAGCTAAAACTCTTACAGTCTATTAATATTCAGTCATTTATCTTCATCTTGAAACAAATTCGAAGTCTCTAGCAAAATATTAAGATTTATGGTGAATTTAAAAAAAAATCTTTCCTTCCCTCCGTGTGCGGATTCTCCGCCACAAATCTCCAAAATACGTACGTCCCATTCTCGGAATATTTGCTCCATTTCATATTAGGCATTTCATAGAGTTTTATATATGAAAATGTGCGCAATTGCATGTAGAATAAAACGAAAAATATTTGAAGGTTGTAGCTTTTCTTATTTCCGAAATAATTGCATATAAAGAATATATATATAAAAAAATTCGACATTTGGTCAACTTTAACTCGTCAGATATGGTCAAAAACTGCAATTGTAAGCTAATACTCTTACAGTATAGTAATATTCAATCATTTGTCTTCATTTTAAAAGAAATTGGAAGTCTCTAGGACAATATTTAGATTTATGGTGAATTTTTGAAAAAAATATTTGTTTACGTCCGCGCGTTACGAATTCATGCATTATTTTGTGATAATATTTTCTGTGTTGCTTTTATCGTTTTACAATGTGTTATATACCAAAATGATCGCAATTTAGTGTACATTACAACGAAAAAAAAGTAACTTGTTACCTTTAACCGTTTTGCGCACAGCGCGATTTGAATACAATTATATATGAAATTTTGTTTTTCCGCTATCATATATCGCATTATTTATATATGATAATGATATTTTTTTTCATTTCTGATGGTTGCATACTAAACTTTAGCCAATGAAAAAAAAGGAGCCAAAAATGAACTCATAATCTTGAAAACTCAGCGCGCTATGATTTTTTTTTTTTAAATATTTTTTCCGCTTCCGCGCTCACTCCGAAACCCCTCCGGCACACGGGAGGCAATTTTTTATTTACCGCTCCGGCGTAAGAGGGTTAACTGTGTGAAAAAACTTCACAAAGACATTAGCGGCAGGCAGATATAACTACTGTAAAGTAGTTACTATTTAAAAGCAAAGGGGCAATTAGCGACACTTCTGTATGCCAAATGTATAAATACTGAACTATTCAAATTAATAATTTGAAGTTTTTTCAATGCGTAAGAAATGTTACTTTTATTTTCATAGCTATCGATTGTTCCACCCAACATTCTCAGGCCTGAAGAAGGCAATGGAATAGAATTTTCATGTTAAAATCAGCGCAATTATCAATGGCTGGCAAAAGCTTAAAGTCATTATCAATTATTTATTTTAAAAATCTTAAAGGTTATTTATATTGAATTATACAACTAATGCATAGGCGGCCCGCGGTTAATGGCGCAATCGCTCAGCGGGAATCGGTCTTACGGCTGTCGTCAAAAATATTCATAAAAAAAATAAGGCATTCTGAGGTATTTTTACGGCACAATTTTCGGTCAACAGCGCCGCTAGCCCCGTTATGTCTAATGAGTACATACATTTGTAGAAATACTGTTCAGCCCATAAAAGTTAAGCAAATGATATTAAAAATTTTTATTGAGAGTTATTACATAGGTATTAGGGTAAATTATATGCCTCTGACACGGTTCTATGCCAAAAATATAGTTATGTACGGGTAAGTGCAAATTTAGCTATGGATGTGTCGATTTATTAATGTTCATGCTTTTATGTTTAAAATGTGTATGAAAACGTATTACGTATAGGGTATTTTTATTTCTGCACAGAGATATGATACAAAGGCAGCTTTTTAAACTGCCCTTCACATTATCAAATATGATGTTTTTTCATGTTCATTCTTATCAAATATGATGTTTTTTCATGTTCATTCTTGTAAGCCGCTGTCTGCCGATCTTCCAAAAATATGGAGTTAAAAAAAGTGCTAATTTAGCGATCGATGTGTCGATTTTATAAATGTTCGTCCTTTTATGTTTAAAATTTGTATGAAAGTGTATTAAGTATAGGGTATTTTTATTTCTGAGCAGAAATATGATACTAAGGCAGCTTTGAAAGTGCCCTTCACGTCATGAAAAACAATATGTTTTCATGGTCGTTCTTGTAAGTCGCCACCTGCCACTCTTCCGAAAATATAGTTAAAAAGAGTACAAATTTAGTGATTGATGTGTCAATTTTATAAATGTTTATGCTTTTATGTTTAAAATGTGTATGAAAATATATTATGTATGGGGTATTTTTATTTTTGTGCATAAATATGATACAAATTAAGGCAGCTTTTGTAATTACCCTCCACGTTATCAGAGGATGTTTTTTCATGTTCGTTCTTGTCCGCCACTGTTCCGAAAAATGCATGTCGTTATTTTATTAATTAGGCATCTTTCCATAAATCCTTTAAAAAGTTATACATTACTTCACTGTATCCAATAATATTGTATGTTTTCTCATATTATTGTATTCTAAAATACTACGGCAAATCTAAGCCAGTATTCCTTGGAGCAGCCAATGTTTTGGTTTCAAATCAGCTGATGGTGAATACGAGTTTGTTTTGCCATATTTAACACAATTCTGAGCGAAATTTCTTGCTTTTAGTTAGCATAAATGAATATCTAGATACTTGACTTATATGAGACAAAGTTATTTTTCCTTATACAACGTGTTTTTAGGTGGAAATATGAATTTAATATGTCTCGTTGTGATTGTGAACTAATTTTTTTTATTTGTTAACAGATTACGTTGGTGGCATGTTTATTGCGTAAAAAAATTACATGATTCCGTTCGCAATTTTCTTTTATATCATTGTAATACGAACTTTACATTTTTTATCTTATATCGGCGTGAAACCAATAGTAAAATGTGTTCTTTCAAGCACATTAGTTTTGATTAAAATGATTTTATCTTAATTTTATCTGCGGTTGTGTTTGATGGTATACGTTTACTGGAGTTTTATCCTTGTTGCCGTTGCACGATAATAGTCATTAGCAGCTTGAGCAGTTTGCTCAACTTCAGTTATACCTATGTTTAAATTTAACAGTATGTTTCCCAATTGATCTTTGATCTATAGCGAATAAAGTTATTACATTAAGATATCTCAGTTCTATTCTACATAACATCATTTATAACAACTACGGTAATAGTGTCTATAGTACTATGATTGAAATACAAGCCAAACGGATGTTATCAAATTCAGTTGTACTTAGAGAAAAAAAAAAGTTTCTCGTTCGGTTGTTCGTGGCTATACACATTTACGCAACAAGTTTAACGTTAAAACCATACTTTCATCATTCTCTTTTGCTGTTTTTGAACTTATGTAACTAGAAGGTGGGATAAAGTTAGGCTATTGTAATTTGGTCTCTCATAAAATCGGATTATCGTAAGACGAATTATTGTAACTTGAACACTACAGCTACCTGTACACTGTAGGTACAAAACCTTATTACAGTGGTACCTTGACATATGAAATTTATCCGTTCCGAGGCGGCCTTCGTAACCTGAGCTTTTCGTATCTTGAACCACATTTTACATGTAAATTGCCTAATTCGTTCCAAGCCCTACAAAATCACCCCAGTATTTTTTTATAATAAAGCTAAATTGACCAATAAACAATGAAATACAACAATTTGGACCATTCAATACCTAACTTAATACATACTACTAATATGTACTACGTAGTACCTGTAAATAAAGTATATTAGTGTACATGGTATACAAGAAACACTGTATACATACATACGTACGTATGTAGTAAAATATGGAAGCTTACCTTTCGTGTGAGGCTATCTCCGAAAGTGGCGACAGAGGAGGAGGACAAACGGCAGAAAACTTGTTAGTACGTACACTTAACTTTACAAAACACATTAACAAATGGCACAAAACCGTAACACATTAACAAATGGCACAAAACCGTAACACTTAACTTTACAAAAAACTTAAAATAAATTTTTTTTTTTTTTTGTCTATGATTTTCACATTTTTTAACTTTTTTATACTTTACGTTTTTTACGAAATTTCAATTCCTCTTTAAAAAATAACTAACCAAGGAAGATTGCTTCTGCATACTTTTCACAATGTTCTTGAAACGACTCAGGCAAACTTCATCGAACTGTGCAAGCATACGACCTGTCTAAGCCTTTTCGGGGTGTGTCTTTTCTACAAATGATTGCACCTTATGAAAAGCAGCTAGAGCATCCTTAATTTCTACCGTTGTCATAGGGTGGTCGTCCTCCTCCTCGCCGCTGCTAGAGAACTTTTCTTGAACGATGTTATGTTGCATGGCCTCCAACTCCTTCAGGTCATCCGTTGTAAGCTCCTCTTGGTGCTCCTCGAGAAGGTCATTGATGTTGTCCTCGTCGACGACCAGCCCCATGGACTTGCCGAGTGCAACGATATCGTCAAGATCTGATTGCGAAACAGTTTCAGGATCGTCAACTGTTTCTGAATCTGCACCAGCTTCGCCCACGTCAAAATCCCTCGAAGTCTCGGGCGGATACGGCATCAGGCCAGAGTTTCCTCCACGAAGAATTCAAGGTTCGCATCGATACCTTCTGCCAAGCTTGATCGATGAGTTGGATGCATATCACAACATCGAAATGCTCCTTCTAAAATTCACGCAAAGTGAGGTTTGTGGTATCTGTGATGTCGAAACATCTCTTGAAAAGATGTTTCGTATACAGCTTCTTGAAGTTCGATTCACTTGCTGGTCCATGGGCTGGAGGAGAGGGGTGGTGTTAGGCAGAAGATAAAGAACCTTGATAAAAGAATACTCTGCTAGGATATCTTCCTCGAGGCCAGGAGGGTGAGCAGGGGCATTGTCCAACAACAGCAGACATTTCAGAGGGAGGGGCTTCTCTTACAAGAATTTCTTCACTGTCGGGCCAAAAAACAGAATTACTACCCACTCAGTGAACAAAAGTCTCGTTACCCAGGCTTTCGCATTAGCCCTCCACACCACTGGAAGCTTCTCCTTTAGCACTTTGTGGGCCTTGAAGGCTCGAGGAATCTTGGAATGATAGACAAGTAGGGTCTTCACCTTGCAATCCCCACTGGCGTTGGAACAAAGTGCGAGCGTAAGCCTGTCTTTCATAGGCTTATGCCTGGGTAGCTTCTTCTCTTCCTCCATGATGTATGTCCGACGAGGCATTTTTTTTCCAAAAAAGGCCAGTCTTATCACAGTTGAAGACTTGCTGAGAACTGTAGCCTTCGTTGATTGTCATCTTGTCGAATGTCTTAATAAAGGCTTCGGCCTCTTTCGTGTCCGAGCGGGCCGCCCCCCCATGCCGCACCACCAAATGGATGCCAGTCCGTTTTTGGAATTTTTCAAACCACCCATGCGAAACCTTGAAGTCTGGGGTTGGCGTCGATGTCCCTTCTCTTCCGTCGTCTTTGGCCTGGGCAATCAAATCGCCGAAAATAGCACTGGCCTTGTGGCAGGTTGCCGTCTCGGTTATTGTATCACCAGTGATTTCTTTGTCTTTTATCCTGACAAGAAGCAGCCTCTCCATCTCGTTGTGCACGTGGCTCCTCTTGCTAGATAAAATAGTCACGCCTGTGGAAGGTGTAGCGGCTTTGATGGCTTCCTTCTACTTAAGGATGGTGCCTATCGTCGACGGATTTCGGCCATATTCCTTAGCGATCACACTCAACCGCTTGCCAGCTTCATATTTTTTAATGATCTCTATCTTCGTCTCCATAGAAAGCATCCTCTTCTTTCCGTGAACTTCAGCAACTTTCTTGGGACCCATGACTACGTTTATACAGTACGTAATCAAGTTATGTAGTATACGTATGTAGTAAAGTTCTCACACAACACGATAAATCACTAACGTTAATAAACGAAATCATATAGAACGAACGAATTCCGTGTGTGTACACAAACGATGCTGCTTCGGAGTGACCGAAGAATACCTTAAGGTAGATGCCTGATGGGAGAGATGCTGACCAATAGGAGAGCTGGATCTTATGGCGGTGACTAGCATCAAAAACCAATGGGAGAGCGGGAGGATGGTGGCGGGTCTACTCAGTTAGCAGCACGTGAGTTTTAAAATTGTTATCGGTGGTCCGGGCGAATCTCAGTACTTTACAGCAACCTTTCGTAACCTTGTTAAAAGATTAACAGATTTTCGTATGTAGAGCCAAAAAAATCTTTGTACAGTGGTACCTCGAGATACGAAAAGCTCACTTACAAAAAACTCGAGATACGAAAGCCAATGCGAAAAATTTAACGGCTCTACATACGAAAAGTTTTCAAGATACGAAAGGTTTCTGAAAGTCTGAGATTCGCCCGGATAACAATTTTGAAACTCGCGCTGCGTGCCACCATCTTAGTACTAGTAGACTCGCCACCATCCTCCTGCTCTCCCATTGGTTCCTGATGCTAGTCACCGCCATGAGATCCTTCTCTCCTATTGGACAGCATCCCTCCCATCATGCATCTGATACGTACGTGGTGACGTGCCTACCACGGCCACTTCGTACCAGCATCTTTATCGTACGCACGCGGCATTCGTTTGGTCCAACGATTTCGTTTAGTAACGTAAATTTGTTAGTGATTTCGTTGCAGTACGTATTATCGTGTTGTGCGAAAACTTTATTGTGTAACTTATACGTAAATTACGTACAAGATAACGTAGTCATGGGTACCAAGAAAGTTGAAATTCACAGAAAAAAGCGCATGCCGTTTGTCCTCCTCCTCCTCTGCCGCCACTTTCAGAGATAGCCTCACTTGAAAGGTAAGCTTCCACATTTTACGTTACAGAAATAATATTTCTTGTACACTAATATACACTTTATTTACAGGTTTTGCATTTTTATTATCAAGTTATGTATTGAATGGTCCAAATTGTTGTAGTATTTCATTGTTTATAGGTCAATTTAGCTTTATTATGAAATTTACTGGGGTGTTTTTGGAGGGCTTGGAATGGATTAGCCATTTTACATGTAAAATGTGGTCCAAGATATGAAAACCTCATGATACGAAAGGCGCCTCGGAACGGATTAATTTCGTATCTCGAGGTACTACTGTATTTATAATACTGCAATGTACTATACTGCATAAATATACTTATTGCGCCATTGTGGGATTACAGCGCCGTTTGACTGGTCTAGGTGTGTGGCGGCTGTGGGCTTTAAAATCGCTTTGTGTCGAAAATCACTTAGTGTCGGCGGCCAGGAACGGAACCCCTGCCTCTAACCAAGGGCCACCTGTACTGTACAACAAGAATGCCATAATGCTCAGATGGTCCTGTCCAAACAAACTTCTTAGGCTGACCAAAAAATTTATCTTCATATAAGTAACTTACCAAATAATTACATACCTATACTGTTCCACAAGCATGTCAACTTAAATTTGAAAGTTGTGGTAGCGCTTCTATTGTTTTTAATGTAGGTGACTACCCCACCCACTATTGGGGACACAATAGGTACAATAAACAGATAAAATCACTTCTTTTTTGCCAGCCTTTGATACATCATCAGATGTTTGTAGCAGCTGTGTTTAGAATTTCATTGCTGTTTTGGGAATATCCTTCCAGGATTCGGTAATGTATTCGCTTCTCTGGTAGCCTTTACTGCTTATTTTAGACAGTTTATTGCAATTTGTGACTTTTAACGTTGTCGGACTCTAGTTCCTCCAGCATTGGGTTGTAGGGAGGGTTGTAAAACTATCTGCTCAAATTGTAGAGGACAAGTTTGTTCAAAGGATCTGACGTGACGAACGTGAGGATTGGGGTGAAAGGCTCGAGTAGCTATTAAACTTTCATTTAGAGAAGCTAGATAGAGATAGGAAAAGGAAGACGGCCTTAAGAGCTGAGATTAGGGCTAATAGTTGAGAACCGGCTCATTATACAGGCAGCCCCCGCTTATTGGTGGGATCAGTTATCTATGCTTCAGTTTTATGGGGCTTATTTTTTGGTTTGGAAAAATCAGTTGAGGGCAAAGATAAATTATTTTGCCATATTTAACTCAATTCGGAGCGATTTTCTTGCTTCTAGGTAGCGTAAATAATTCTCTGGAAATACTATTTATGTGGGACAAGGTTATTTTTATGTGAAGTGTGTTTAAAGTTGAATATTACTTAAATACTTCTTGATGTGAACTAAATTTATTTATTTATTTATTTTTTTGCGTTAATAGCTGACATTGGAAGCATGTTGTTTTTTTTTTTTTTTTTAAAGATTAACAGATTCCATTCACTATTTTCACCCTACTATTTCATCATATGAACTTTACGTATTTATCTCTTACCAGCATGAAAACAACAGTAAAATAAATGTGTTCTTTCATGTCCAGTGTTTTTTATTGAAATACTTTTTTACTTCTTTCTCCACAATTATTCATGGTTGAGTTTCATCCATGCTGCTGATGCATGATAATTTATAGTCATTAGCAGTGTGAACATTGTTTTCTCAGCTTTAGCGACAACTGCAGTTTAAATTTATCAAAATTTATCAATGTATTTCCTTGCTAATATTTTCTCCATAGTGAATAAAGGTATAGTGTAAAAATATATCAGTCCTATTCTACTTAACATCGTTTGTAACACAACTAGGGTAATTTTTTTTTTATTGCATGATGGCTGAAATGCAACCAAAACAGCTGTTGTTATCTGATTAGGTTGTTAGTAGCAAAACAACTGTTTTTATTCAGTTGTTTATGGCTGCATGCCTTTTAAGTAACAATTATAACTTTACTAACAATACTTTTATTCCCTTTTACTTTTTTAACTTTAGCTAGAAGATAGAATAGATAAAGAGTTGAAAATTTACATTGTTAAGCGTTCTGAAAAAGGAAATTTCTTTCTCTCGCTCCTTAGGCCAAGGTTTACTTGTAAGTTCATCGAATCGGGCATTAAAAATTTGTAGAACTACCTACAGACCATAGTAAAGGATTAGGTAAATGAAATTCCACATTTTCATTAAAGAGTTATTACATATTAGAGTTAAATATTTGGTCATGACACAAGGTGGAGTTAACCAGTCTAGGGCATCGTAAGGTGGACTGCCGCCCCCTGTAGACTTTGAATTTCGGTTATCAGCTTTTTAATTTATTTTATGTAGGTGACAGCTTTGTCTGGTCTTTTTTGTCTTGGTACTTCAACCAGGGCATGGCAGTTACTCTTATGCTTTGGGAGTAATTGGAATAGTACTCCTTTACTCCAAAGCACCCACTTAGAAATAGAGACTACTGGTAGCTATGCCACTAAGTCCCTACAGGTCAAGATGAGCACCGACTAGAGGCAGTAATTACTTGCAGTAATGATCGCTCTTACCAGATAAGGAAACAACAAGGAATTTTACCAATGCTAACAGATTTTATGTTTAAAATTCATCTTCATAGATCCCACCTCCTATCAATGTGGGATTCAGCTATGTAATTATTTGGTAAGTTACTTTTATGAAAATGGTATTTTCATAATAGAATTAAGTCCCATATATACTTACCAAGTAGTTACAGACCAGAGCCCTCCCTCCTCCCTCTCTCATGGATGTAAAAGCACAAAAGAAGTTATTTTTCTCTGGTTTTGTTCTACCTTTTGTTCCCCAATAGTGGGTGGGGTAGTCACCTACACAAAAACAATAGAAACACTACTGTGAATTTAAAATTCAAGCTGCCACGTAAATGGAAAAGTCTGGCTATGTAATTACTTGGTAAATGTTTATGAAACTTAATTTTATTATGAAAATACCACTTTGAATTATGCATAGGTCATAGTGAACCATTCAGACTTTAGAAATTGGCCTACAAAGAAACATTGCATAAAGTGTTGGTGACTGCTCCTTTACAAGTTGCCTACTTTGGAGTTTTTCATCTTATGGTCTGCTGATATGGCAGCTAGTGTTGTGACATGCCACTTAGATGTCACTGGTTTGCACCTCCTCCAAGGTGGTGAAAAATTACTGGCTCTGTATCATGATCAGTTACTGCTGCCGTGAGGGGTCTGTGGTTGGAGATTGAAACCAACATTCTTTGAAAGTTTTAATTTCAAGTTCCATGTGAATAGGTTTCATCTACTGAAATAATAATAATAATACAACTTTGCTTTTCTTCCATGGATGCTTGGTGAATGTAACCATTATTAGCAGGTACTTTTTGGTTGATGCTTTTATTGCAATTTTTATTTTTTTAAATAATTTTAATTCAGTAGTAATTTTGGCAGTAATTTCTTGTAAAATCTGCTGTGTATGGTAATTGAAAATTTTGTGTCTTGTACCTTCTCAAGCTTGCTTAATTATTATAATTGTTCACTTACATAAATGGTTTATGGATGTTATTGATATTTTAACTCTCAGTTTTTAGACTGAGAGTCTTGCTTATCTTTTATAAAAGCTCAAGGATTTTTTTTCATAGTAGTAATTATATTTTATTTCAGAATTCTGTAGTTGTATCTTATTCTCTGTAAAAGTTGTCAAGTATCATCCTAAGGGAGCAAGAGTGATTCTGAACTTACATTTATATTGTTTTACAGGCGGACTTGGCTCGACCTCCAGCTCCAACATACAAGCAAGATCTGAGTGACCTGTTTGATTATAAATATTGTACGGATGTTGATCTGGTGTTTCAGGGAGCCATTTTTCCTGTGCATCGGGCCATCCTGAGTGTGCGATGTCCATATTTCCAGGTAGTGCAGTACTGCGTAGTATTTATTTTGAAAATGCTATATCTTATTAGTTATTTGTGGTATGTCATAAAGTCTGTAATTGTGAATAATACTGCATGCTAGAATTAATTACAACCTCAAGGTATAGTACACATATATATTCAATTAATTCGTGTTCATGGTATTTTTTATTTCAATAACATTCATGTTGCAGGAGGTGCTTAAGAAGATACCTGGATATGGGGCCCAAATTGGGGTAGATATACGGACTCCTGGCATAGATATCCCGATGTTTAGTGCTCTGTTACGGTACCTGTACACTGGGGAATTCAACGCATATGATGGAACGAGTAAAGCCCAGATGGGTCTTAGTAATTTAGACATGTTGATGCAGCTTTGTGAAGAATTTGGGACGCCTAATGCTCTTGAGTGTGATTTACGGTACCTGCTTGAATCTGGAGATTATGCCGATTGTGTGTTAGTGTTTTCAGCAAGCGGAGACATGAACCAGTCTGATCAAAGTGGAGAAGCTGGCCCCTCTGATTATGGATTTCATAATCGGTTAGAATTGTATTGCCACAAAGCAATCCTCAGCGCTCGATCACCATTCTTCAGAAGCCTCATACAACGCAGACAACGATTCAGTGAGGACATGTATGACAGGGGTATTCCTCAGCCTACCAGAATAGTGTTAGATGAAGGTGTGATACCGAAGAGATATGCTCGAGTGTTGCTTCATGCGGTGTATTTAGATACTCTGGACCTTTCATGCATTATAAGAGATTCTACGAGTACTAATAGTCTAAGTGAGGCCCAGAGTATTGTGCAGACAGGGAGGACTCATATGACTGTTGTGGAGGAAGCCATGGAAATATACCAAATTGGACGCTTTTTGGAGTTGGATATACTGACCCAGGTAAGCTAAGTGCTGTATGACTGAAGTTTAATAATTTATTGGTGGTTGCCACACATTTTTCTGTAAAATTTGGCTATGGGAATGAATATATGGGAATACTTAAGGGGAACCCATCTTCAAAGGTTGATAACCGTCTTTTTCATAGTTTTAGCGTTTTTAGAGTCAAACCCTTATTAGTTGGTTAGACTACTTGTGTGAAATACTTTAGTGAATAAAATAGCAGAATATATGGAACAATGAACATTGTAGTAACAAATTAGACCCAGTGTTGAAATATGTAATTCATTGTATCAAATCGACATGCACGTACAGTAAATAAATTGGTCACTATTTTGACCCATGAATATTAACCCTTAAATGCCGAGCCGGTATTTCTGAAAGTGTCTCCCGTATGCTGGCGGCGTTCGGGAGTGAGCGCTGAATTGGAAAAAAAGTTTTTTTCAAAAAATCACAGCATGCTTAATTTTCAAGATTAAGAGTTCATTTTTGGCTCCTTTTTTTGCCATTGCCTGAAGTTTAGTATACAACCATCAGAAATGAAAACAAAATATCATTATCATATATAAAGATTGGAATATATGACAGAGCAAAAAAATTTCATATATGATTGTATACAAATCACGCTGTGAGCAAAACGGTTAAAGCTAATGAGTTCATTTTTTTAGTTGTATTGTACACTAAATTGCAATGATATTGGTTTATAACAAATTGTAAAATGATCAAAGCAACACAGAGAAAATATTATCACAATATGATGCATGGATTCGTAACACACGGACGTAAAAAAAAAAAGTTGTTTTCAAAAATTCACCATAAATCTAAATATTGTGCTAGACACACTTCCCGTTTGTTGCAAAATGAAGGTAATCGATTGAATATTACTAGACTGTAAGTGTCAAAACTGATAATAGCTACAACTATGAGTTATTTTTTGTTGCATTCTACATAAAATTGCGCACATTTTCATATATAAAACCTTATGTAACTGCTAACATAAAACGGTGCAAACATTACAGCAAACACGACAAACTGGCGGAAGAATTTCTGATTTTTTCGGCAGAGTTACTGAGCAGATGTAAGGAAAAAGTTTTTTTTTCAAAAATTCACCATAAATTGAAATATGTATTGTGCTAGAGACTTCCAATTTGTTGCAAAATGAAGGTAAATGATTGAATATTACTTGAATGTAAGACTTTTAGCTTACAATTGTGTTTTTTTACCATTTCGGTCGAGTCAAAGTTGACCAAAGGTTGAAATTTTGGCACTTATCGTTATTTATATGAAAATATTTCAAAACTGATAAAAGCTACAACCATGAGTTGTTTTTTTGTTGTATTCTACATGAAATTACGCACATTTTCATACATAAAACTATGTAACGGCAAATATAAAACGGTGCAAACATTACGACAATCTGACGAAAGAATTTCTGATTTTTTCGGCAGAGTTACCGTGCGGCCGTAAGGAAAAAGTTTTTTC
Organism: Macrobrachium nipponense; assembly: GCF_015104395.2. NCBI lineage: Eukaryota > Metazoa > Arthropoda > Malacostraca > Decapoda > Palaemonidae > Macrobrachium > Macrobrachium nipponense. Next base: position 52,864,431 of record NC_061107.1, on the reverse strand, counting down.
AAAAATTCACCATAAATCAAAATATTGTGCTAGAGACTTCCAATCTGTTGAAAAATGAAGGTAAATGATTGAATATTACTAGAATGTAAGACTTTTAGCTTACAATTTTGTTTTTCAATAATTTCGGTTGAGTCAAAGTTGACCGAAGGTTGAAATTTTGGCACTAATCGTTATTTATATGAAAATATTTCAAAGCTGATAAAACTACAACCGTGAGTTGTTTTTTGTTGTATTCTACATGAAAATGCACACATTTTCATATATAAAATTTTATTTAACGGCTAATATAAAACGGTGCAAACATTACGACAATCTGACGAAAGAATTTCTGATTTTTTCGGCAGATACCACGCGGATGTAAGGAAAAAGTTTTTTTTCAAAAATTCACCATAAATCAAAATATTGTGCTAGAGACTTCCAATTTGTTGCAAAATGAAGGTAAATGATTGAATATTACTAAAATGTAAGAGTTTTAGCTTACAATTGTGTTTTTTGACCATTTCGATCAAGTCAAAGTTGACCGAAGGTTGAAATTTTGGCACTTACCATGATTTATATGAAAATATTTCAAAATTGATAAAAGCTACAACCATGGGTTGTTTTTTGTTGTATTCTACATGAAATTGCGCACATTTTCATATATAAAACTATGTAACGGCTAATACAAAACGGTGCAAAAATTACGACAAAGTGACGAAATAATTTCTGAGATGTCACTGATGTTTTTTAGTGCAAGAAGAAAGAAATTCGTGCGCGTCTGCCTGGATAACTCTTGTAAACAAAACAACAGCTTGATCCGCAAACTCCCAGCATCCCTCAAGGCGCATGATTCAAAATTTTTTGCCGAGTAGGCCTATAACTTTTTCCACAAATACACTGGACCCCTGTACAGTGGACCCCCCGTATTCCCGTTCTCCAGATTCGCGGACTCACACATTCGTGGATTTCTCTCAGGAACGTTTCCCTGCATTATTCGCGGAAAATTCGCACATTCACAGTATTTTTCTATGAGAAATTTCCATAAATTCCTGTTTTTTTTATCAATTTCATCATAAAATGCACTTTTTGTGATAAAACTATTAAAAAAACCAAGTATGAAAATTTTTAGTGGTTTTTCTTGAGTTTTAACTAATAAAATAGGCTGTTTTTAGCATTTTTATAGGGGTTCCAAACATTCGCGGGTTCTAACTATTCACGGGGGGGGTCTGGTACGCATCCCCCGCGAATACGGGGGGACCACTGTATTCGCATTCTCCGGATATGCGGACTTGCTGATTCCCGGATTTCTCTCTGGGCCATGTCTACCCATTATTTGTGGGGGATTCGCCTATTCGCGGGATTTTTCCGGCGAAAATAATCACTAATTAGTGTATTTTGATGTTATTTTCATGACTAAATACATTTTTATGGTACAAAATATTAGTAATTTTCAAATACTAATATTGATTAGTAAGTTCAGTAAGATTAAATGATATCACATAATAATAAAAATAGTAATTTCTCTCTCTCTCTCTCTCTCTCTCTCTCTCTCTCCTCTCTCTCATCTACTCTCTTCCTCTCTCTCTCTCTCTCTCTCTCTCTCTCTCTCTCCTACAGGATGTGTTTTTTTTGTATGATAAATAAATGATTTACTATTTTCAAATACTTATATTAATGTATACAGCAATAATATCAGTTCATTAAAGAAAATACTAATGTGAATTTGTAAGGCTTTGGTTTATAAATTTGAAAAATTATGTAAGAATGAAGGAAATCCCAGTCTTCTCTCTCTAACTCCAGGTACTAAAGCTGTCAGTTATCAAGTAATGGGACTGGAGGGGAGGAGCTGTTGTGTTGTTGCCACCAAGTGTTCACGCAATTTCTCTCTCTCTCTCTCTCTCTCTCTCTCTCTCTCTCTCTCTCTCTCTCTCTCTCTCTCTCTCTCTCTCTCGTTACTGAGACTCAAGAATTTTTATAGTACGTGTACTATATGTTTTTAATACTTTCAAATAATAATATTAGGGAAAAACTCTCTATCACGAGAGTATATATAATGTTCTAAAGGGTCCACAATAATACAGTGTAAAAAGTCTGTGTATAATTTTGAACTTTACAGAAAGCTTTCGAACCCTTCCCTGGGTTCATCTTCAGTCCAAATGAACAATAAGTTACGACAAGTACAGAGGTAAATTTAAAAAACGAGACGTTGAAGATCGTTGACAATGGTCGTTAGCTCGTTAATGGGCCAGGTGAAGAAAGAGAGTAGTTAACAACAACTAGGTGATACCCTCTCCCCTATCAATCCTTCTGGCTGCAATCCTGTTGGATCTTCATACAGGTTGTTGCAACATTACATGAAATCCTTCATCCAAGGGCGTAGATTGGGCACCGTTATCATACTCCCCCGGGCAGCGGTTACCTGGACTGGAAGAGGCAAGGCAGAGGCAGCATCAGGAGAGGGAAAAACAGAGCCTGTCCTACAGTTAAAATCTTTTAAAAACATACTAGTAATATAAAAATTAACAAATGGGTCTTTGTTGACAAAAGACATGCATTCAGGAATGATCATAGACCCAACTGGAACGAGGCTAAAATTATCTTTAAAAGTAACAATGTAAATGTCAGACGACTAGTCGAGGGAGCTGCTATAAGTTTGGGAGAATCATTCAAAGGAAACAAGTCTTTTGTCAACGAAGACCCATTTGTTAATTTTTATATTACTAGTATGTTTTTAAAAGATTTTAACTGTAGGACAGGCTCTGTTTTTCCCTCTCCTGATGCTGCCTCTGCCTTGCCTCTTCCAGTCCAGGTAACCGCTGCCCCGGGGGAGTATGATAATGGTGCCCAATCTACGCCCTTGGATGAAGGACTTCATGTAATGTTGCAACAACCTGTACGAAGATCCAACAGGATTGCAGCCAGAAGGATTGATAGGGGAGAGGGTATCACCTAGTTGTTGTTGACTACCCTCTTTCTTCACCTGGCCCTGACGAGGTATTGCATCAGAAATCGCGGCATTTCTCATGTCACATTGGGTGTTTTTGCGCTCCACAAAGCGCCCGATGTTTCCAGAACAGCTGCGAGAAAAAGGCGCCTCCAACACGGTCGCGAAAACCTCCTTACTGCCAAACTTTTCGAAAATGCGTTCTCGTTTCCTTTATCTTTCTTTGCTAGGAAGCAATTACCATCACACGCCCCCTCAAAAGAGAAAAAAATGAAATCGATTGATTTTATTTTTTTTTCTAAAGAGAAGCAAGAATTAAACAGCAGGGAAACAATTCTGCATAAAGCTTTAATCCAGTCAAACATGCACGCTTCTCCACACTCACTCGTGCGATAACAGAAAACGGTTATTAGGCTACTCATTCTGAGAAATCTCTAGAGAGGCTACTAACTATAACATTATCCTTCTCTCTTACTTTTCCGTTTTCAGAACTCTGATTAAAACTTATAAATACTAAAACACCTCGTGTGTTTTTCTCAAAACTAATCTCACTCAGTAACACTGTTACACGGGCGGAGGCCACGGCACCGGGCCTTCATTATAATTCTGAAGCAAATTTACATTTATTGCCTTTACTCTACTCTTACCCACAATAATTCTATAATGAATATTTCCCCTCTTCTCTAAAACTGAAAAAGGACCTTCAAACTTATAAGGTAAAAATGGACTTTCTCTCGGGACTAGTACTAAAACTTTATCTCTTACACACAAACTTCTCTTGTTTGATCTAAGATCAAGTTTTCCTTTAATTTCCCCTTGACTTCCGTTCGGGTTTTCTTTCGCTAAGTGCCAAGCGCTTCCGTTCTCCTCCGATAGCTGCCAAACATCTCTTAAATTTAAATTGTTTTTTTAATACTCAAGATTAGTTATGCAATCATCTCTACCCTTACTTCTAGGCAAAGTTCCGAACATATTTATAATTACATTATCAAAAGATTTGCCTACTGAAGAAATACTACACAACGTAACTCTGGAAATTACTTGATTCGGTTTCCCTGCAATTTGATATTCATGACAGTTTAAAGCATACCTCTTCATGTCATTTTTCATTTTAGGCCAAAAGTACACCCTACTAATACTCTTGAAAGTTTTATTTACTCTTATATGTCCTTGCTCATCGTGTGCTAACTTCAAAATTAATTCATGAAGCTTCCTAGAAACTACAAATTTTTCTGTGATTCCCCCTTCACTACCTGACTTATGGCAAACATGACATGAAACTTCGTCCTTTACACAAAAAGTTTCCTTACACACATCGAGATCATCATCCAGCTCACATTAAAAAATTCGAGTTAGTGTCTCATCCTCTCTCTGCAACTTGACTAGCTCATCCTTATCCAAAATGTTAGAGCCTAATTCATCAATGTAACTAGGACTAGATACAGGTACATTTACAACGTTACTCTCGACAGCTACGCCTTCCGTTTGGCTCTCACTGTTAACGATAGAGTTAGGTCTCTCAGCCACACTCATGCCAAGATCAACCTCGCTACCTCTATCACACTCGTTCGAATCCACGAACTCACTCATGTTTGAATCTACGAGCTTACTCACGTTCGAATACATGAACTCACTCTCGTTCGAATCCATGAACAAATTATGACCGTAGTCTACGTCTGTATCTAAACCCGACCTAGTTACCACCATTTCAGGCACTGGAATATTCCTCACAACAGGATTCACATTCTTGGATAAAGCTAAGTCGTTACCAACAATAATGTCAACGCCTTCGACGGGCAAACTGTCCACAACTGCAAGTTTTACTTCTCCTGACACTACCTGACTTTCTAAATTCAACTTCAACAAAGAACACAAGTGTTAGGAAATCCACCTTACATGACTTTCTCTTCCATATTGATTTCTGCCCTGTTCGGCACACACACTCTTCGAATCAGTGAGACAGCGGCCCCTGTGTCTCAAAGCAAGACCACTTCTCTCGAATCTACTCCTCCAAGAGAGGAAACTACGCCTTCCGACAGAAATTCACCAAAAACTTTCCTAGTTTCTCTCATCACATCATCCCTACTTGACGAAAGGTTAACTAGAGATACTGGTTTCTTACCGTCATTCCTTTCTACTGCACAATTCCTCGCTAAATGCCCTTTCCCATTACATCGGAAACAAGTTAATTCTGAGCCACTATATGCCATTCTACTCTTACAAACCTTAGACGTATGACCAGGTTTTCCGCATGTATAACAGGAATAGTCACTTTTACTCGCATTGCTATTACTAGGACTGAAACCTTTTACATGGGGGGGGGGGGGGGGCTTAAATTTTTACTCTACCAGACGAAGGATCATTTCGTTTCTTACTAACACTCAAATTATGAGTTAGACTATATTCGTCAGCTGGCCTAGTTGCTCCTGCAAAAGATACTTCTCGCCTATCCTCTATATAAAGCTTAATCTCAGGGGATACGTTATCTTTGAGGTTTTCTAACAACACTAAGTTCTTCAAACTATCAAAATCATCAACTTTAGCAGAAGTTAACCAATCAAAAAACAGCCTCTCTAACTTCTTACCGTATTCTACATACGTAATATTTTCATCCTTTCTCAAATTTCTAAATTTCTTACGGTATGCCTCTGGTACTAGCCTATATGCGCTAAGAACAGTTTCTTTCACAATATCATAATTATCACATTCCTCCTTAGACATGCAACTATATACACAGTAAGCGCCTTACAACTCAAAACTGACTGCAAATATAAAGTCCACGTTTCTTTAGGAGAACCTGCTCGTTCCATTAACTTCTCAAAACACATGAAATATGTCGTAACATCTTCCTCGTCGAACTTTGGTACTAATTTCAGCACTGTACTCATACCTAACGTATCAGCTTCGTTTTCGTTCTCGCCTGACCGACTGTTATGAGTACTTTCCCTTAACCGAGCAATTTCCAACTCATGCATACGCTCTTTCTCTCTCTCTTCCTGCTGCATTACCAACATTTCTCTCTCATGCTGCATTTTCATTGCTTCTCTCTCTTTCTCTTGCTGCATTATCATTGCTTCTCTCTCTCTCTGGCTGCATTTTCATTACTTCTCTCTCAGCCGCTCTTTCATCTCTCTCATACTTTTCTCTTTCTTTCTTTTCAACATACTCACAGAGATCATTCCCCTCTAGACCCAGTAGCTTACCTGACTCAATAAACTCTTTCACTATCTCACTCATTCTAATTCTTTCTATATCCTCCCTGTTTCAAACTGTTAAAGTGTTGATAGCCTACTATGAGATTCAGGGCCTCTGTAACACGGTTTTTTGGACTTTGCTCCTTGTCAAAGCATCGGATGAAGCTGAAAGTTGACATATGTATATTTACAACCACATACAAATTTTGTCAGCATTTAATTTCAATAACCTAAACCCGATAGTTTTAATTTTTATATAGTAAAAATTATCTAGCCGACGCCATGGCCAATGATTACGAGCCAAGAGTCGAAAAACATTCATTACGTAAGCAAAGTAAACACTTTTTGACGAAATGTTGCCCCGCCCATCCACTAGACAGAAACTCATTCTCCTTGTTTCATCGGCTCTGAAACCCTAAGACTTTATGAATGGCGGAACGATACATAGATGTGGGTGGGGTATCCGTGCTAGCTTAGTAATACTACTGTAGCAGTACGTATTGCCGCAACAGTATATGCGTAATGTACATGAATTAAACGTTTAGGCCAACTGCTGGGATCCTTGAGGATCATTTAGCACTTCTTACAACTACTCGAGAAATAGTTTTTATAGCCAGAAGTTAAATTTTGTAATCCAACAATGCCCATGAAAGCCTTCAGTGTTATCCTGAATTATAACGAGGCCAAAGTGGGTGGAGCCTCATGAAGTTATCATTCTGACGATAATTACTGGTGAAGGTTTAAAGCAAAAATACGGTACCGGCTATTTTTTTTCAGTAAATAGGTAGATAGCCAATAAATAAAAATTGCTTGACATTGGATATAGCAGTTATCAAATCAAGCTTGTCTACTATGTTTTTTAAAATTACCAACTAGTATTCCCTACATCTTGTCAATCTGATTGTGACCTAAAAAGTAGACTGTAATTTCTTAGGGAACTTATTTTGGGAGTTAGACTAATAATCGAAGTGTTTTTGTATTTATTAACATATTTTGTTGGTTTGTCCATTATGACAATTATCAGTGGAAAGGTATCAGAGTTCATAAAGGTGTGCTGCTTTGCTTGTATTTAAATTTGTTTGTCATTGTTGCCAGAGGTATAGCCTTCGTTACGTATAGCCAATCATCCATCAAGAAAGAGGGAAGAAATGCTGTCATAAGTTACGTAACGAGTGCGTTCGAAACGTTTTCTCTGAGTAAGTTGGCCCGTCTTCAAAAAAAGTCACTTTTGCATTGTAAGTGCCAAATTTATTCACCTACGTAATGCTGAATGCAGTCAAAATTTATGTGTACATATAATGTGTATTCTGAATAAGCGTTATATTTATGAAATGCATAGATAAAAAGTTATTGCGAAAAAACCGTGTTACAGAGGCCCTGATTCTCATAGTAAGCAAGGTCGCCACAATGTTACGGACTCTGAGATCTCGGAGACAATGTTACGGTGTCGAAATATCCTGGTTAAAGGTAGACACAGTGTTACGGCCTCTGAGAGAGGTCCGCTTCAGGTTCGATATGAAATAATAATAATAAAAAAAAAAAAAAAAAAACACCAACTGTTGAAACGGGATACGAATATAGAAAGAAACACTAACACAACAAAGGTTTATTTACAAGCTTACTAACAAAGGTAAATGCAGAATGGTATCTCCTATTTACATAAAAAGACAGAATCTTACACTGTATGAACTGGGGGAACAGTGAGGCAATTCAAATACTACTTGCCAGTCAATTTGGCAATTTGACGCGCTGGCTTCATAAATGTAGAGCGGCAATTGCAGTCGTCCTCTTGACTCCGTATTGCAGGTACTAGTCTACTTGAAAGGCAGGAATTCCCCAAAACCTCTGGCGGGACCTTTTCTTCTCTGACGTCGAAATAGCACGAGATAATTCGTTCACTCCTGAAGACGACTAGACCAATATCCAACCAACTCTCGAACAACTCTTCTCTTGATCCTTCGTAGGATGTTCTTTCGTCTCTAGTCTTTCTCTGACGATCTCTGCTGCTGATCTCTCACTGATAATCTGATCTGTGGCTCTTACTGAGGATATCTCTCTGTGACTAACTGGAAATCTCTCTCACGATCTCTCTCTTCTATGATCACTGTTTGCTCCTACTTCCTCCGTCGTATTTATACGGTACTCTGGGGGCGGAGCCTACAGCGAGCGTCACAGACTCCCGAGGTTTCTAGACATTCTTAGATGAATCTAGACGAGGTATTGCATCAGAAATTGCGGCGTTTCTCATGTCACATTGGGCGTTTTTGCGCTCCACAACACGCCCGACGATTCCAGAACAGCCGTGAGAAAAAGGCGCCTCCAACACGGTCGCAAAAACTTCCTTACTGCCGAACTTCTCGAAAATGCGTTCTCCTTTCCTTTATCTTTCTTTGCTAGGAAGCAACCATTTCATAGAGTTGTATATATGAAAATGTTTGCAATTTCATGTAGAATACAACAGAAAATAATTGAAGGTCGTAGCTTTTCTTATTTTTGAAATATTTGCATATAAATCACGATAAATAGAAAAAAAGCGACGTTCGGTCAACTTTGACTCAACCGAAATGGTTGAAAAACGGAATTGTAAGCTAAAACTCTTACAGTCTTGTAATATTCATTCATTTATCTTCATTTTGAAACAAATTATAAGTCTCTAGCACAATATTTTGATTTATGGTGAATTTTTGAAAAAAAACTTTTTTCCTACCCTCCATGCGCGGATTCTCCGCCGCAAATCTCCTAAATGCTTACGTCGCATTCTCGTATGATCATGTAGAATACAACAAAAAATAATTCATGGTCGTAGCATTTTCATTTTTGGAATATTTTCATATAAATCACGATAAATAGAAAAAAATCAACGTGCGGTTAACTTTGACTCTACCGAAATGGTAAAAAAACACAATTGTAAGCTAAAACTCTTACAGTCTAGTAATATTCAATCATTTTTCTTCATTTTGAAACAAATTCGAAGTCTAGCACAATATTTCAATTTATGGTGAATTTTTGAAAAAACTTTCCTTCCCTCCGCGTGCGGATTCTCCGCCGCAAATCTCCGAAATGCTTACTTCACATTCTCGTAATATTTGCTCCGATTCATATTAGCTGTTTCATAGAGTTTTATATATGAAAATGTGCGCAATTTCATGTAGAATACAACAAAATATAATTGAAGGTTGTAGCTTTTCTCATTTTCGAAATATTTGCATATAAATAACGATAAATTAAAAAATTCTACATTCGGTTAAATTTTACTCAACCAAAATGGTCGAAAAACGGAATTGTAAGCTAAAACTTACAGTCTAGTAATATTCAATCATTTCTCTTCATTTTGAAACAAATTGGAAGTCTCTAGAACAATTCGATTTATGGAGAATTTTTGAAAAAAACATTTTTTTTATGTCCGCACATTACGAATTCATGCATCATTTTGTGATAATATATTCTCTGTGTTGCTTTGATCGTTTTACAATGTGTTATATACCAAAATGATTGCAATCTAGTGTACAATACAACGAAAAAAAATTAACTTGTTAGCTTCAACTGTTTTGCTCACAGCACGATTTGTATACAATTATACAGTGGACCCCCGTATTCGCGTTCTCCGGATTCGCGGACTCACACATTCGCGGATTTCTCTCGGGAACGTTTCCCTGCATTATTCGCAGAAAATTCGCGCATTCGCGGTATTTTTCTATGAGAAATATCCACAAATTCCTGGTTTTTGTTATCAATTTCATCATAAAATGCACTTTTTGTGATAAAACTATTAAAAAAACCAAGTATGAAAATTTTTAATGGTTTTTCTTAAGTTTTAACTAACAAAATAGGCTGTTTTTAGCATTTTTATAGGGGTTCCAAACAATCGCGGATTCTAACTATTCCCGGGGGGGGGGGGGGGGGGGGTGGGGGGGGGGGGGGGGGGGGGGGGGGGGGGGGGGGGGTCTGGTACGCATCCCCCGCGAATACGGGGGACCACTGTATATGAATTTTTTTTTTCGCAGTCATATATCCCAATATTTATATATGATAATGATATTTTTTCATTTCTGATGGTTGCATACTAAACTTCAGGCAATGACAAAAAAAGGAGCCAAAAATGAACTCTTAATCTTGAAAACTAAGTGTGCTGTGATTTAAGAAAAAAAAAAAAAAGAAAAAAAAAAATCTGCTTCGGCGTCACTCCCGAACCCCGGCCGGCATACGGAGACGATTTTCA